>NC_081797.1:8143968-8455040 GCF_963082965.1 Carassius carassius | reverse complement strand
GATAGCAAAATGTCCCCCTAAAGCTTGAAGATTGTACAGCAATCAGTGCTGTCTTTCAACAGTGAAAGACCGTGACCTGCTGCTCCTGCTGTGGTCAGCTCTATTTGCAAAGCATTGTTAGTGTAAAGTACTAACTGTCTTCAGCTGTAGTCATGTCTTTGCTGTGTGTGTTATCAGCTCAGCATTCAAGCTGCCAGTAGGAGTGGATTAAAAGAACTGGAGGAAGTTCATTAGACAGCCAAGCCTCTGTGTGTGTGTGTGTGCGTGTGTGTGTGTGTGTGTGTGTGTGTGTGTGTGTGTGTGTATATGTGTGTGTGTCTGTGATGGACTTACTGAGCAAGCCGACTGTTTCTCCTTCGGGCAAATAATCTTTAACCTTATAAGAGATCTCACAAGTGGCAGACACATTCCAATTAGCACACTGCTCATTAGCATTATTTGCAAGTATGCACACATAATCACAACAAAAAACCTTGCATGAATTTTAGATCAGATAAAATATCGTACAAGGTCACACAATACACTTGCAGACACTTAAGATGACATTTTAGCAGTCAACAGCAATACCAGTGAAATTTCACATTTTGCGACATACATTTCAATACAACAGCAAAACTAATATGCTCTTCAACACATTCTGTTTTTATGTTGCATGGTAGAGGGCTTAAAGGAACAATTCACCCAAAAATTGAAATTTGCTTAAAAATGGACTCACCCTCAAAACATCCAAGATGTTCATGAGTTTGTTTTTTAATCTGAACTGGTTTGGAGAAATTTAGTATTACATCACTTGCTCACTAATGGATCCTTTGCAGTTAATGGGTGCCATCAGAATGAGAGTCCAAACAGCTGATAAAAATATCACAATAATCCACATAATCCATATGTCTCCAGTCCATTTTTATCCATCCAATTCTTCTTTTTTTGGCAAAATGTTGTATGATTATTATTAATGACATAATGAATAGCTGTCCCAAAGTACAGATATTTATGTATTTTGTCCATGAAATGTATGTGTGCATGTGCACACACGTCCATTTTTCTAAGTTAGATATGTTCCTAGGTCAGCATATTTTGTTGACCCTGGAACAACATTTTAATCCAAAAATGTAGTCTTGACCATATCCCTACACCTAAAACTAACCTTAACTATGAGAAAAAGATAGATGAATGATACTGATGTACAAGCACCAAACACTGATTTCTAAGCCTAAACTTCACAAAAACTATTAACTGTAAAATCTGATTGGTTAATAACAATGTTGTTCCAGGGTCAATAAAGATGTTTATTCCGGAACATGTGCACTTGGTAAAATCAGGTTTATGAGCATTAAAAAATAGTTTGCTGTCATCTAATTCTTGGTTCTTGATGCTACCGGTACTATAAAAATATTTATTTTACTTTTTTTTTTTTTTTTTCAACCTTTGACATCCCTATAGACACATAAAACATTTTCCACCCATCTGAGTTCCTGCCTTCTCTAGTCTGGCAGTGCAACACACACACTTAGCCAAGCATGGATAAACATTTGAAATATTCATACACAAGGACACAGGAAGAGAAAGAGAGGCTATAAAACTATGGAACAGAGAAAGGCAATGAAGCTTAAGAACCCGGTTTGATCCAGTGCAGTGAGCTCACGGTACAGACCACATGGTCTTACCCTCATTAGTATAATTAAATCTACAAATCAGCTCTAAAAAACAATGACATTTATTATCGCCTGCTGCTGAAATGTAGAATTTGCACTTTGTGGAGGACTTCAGGATTTGGAAGGAGGTTGAGAAACTGTGTCCAGCTGTATTTGCCAGTGCTGCAACTTGCACAATATACACAGCCTACAGAACAAGACAGAATAGAAAAAAAGAAAAGAAAAAAACCAAGCAAACATATTTTTCAGTCAGATCTTTACATGCTCTCATTTTTTATGTTATTTTATTGAAATTTAATTTTGCATGCTAGTTTTCCCTGTTTTTCCTTAAAATTCAGATTTACTTTGTCTGCCTTTTAATGCATGCTACAGTTAATTTAAATAATTAATAAATAAAATATCTAATTAAATAATAAAAAAAAACACTGTTGAATGTAATCTTTAGCAAGTCTCAAAATTAAAATCCATTGTTCATACTTTGCATTGTAGAATTGTGATTCCTAAATTCAACAACAGATTTTTAAGTTATTACTTCAGTTTTATATATAAACATTTTACTAATGTATTTTATAGACATTTATATCAATGATTAATTATATTAATATAATTAATTCTAATATATTATATGGTAATATGTATAAAATGACTGAGCTTATGTGTGTATATATGTGTTTATTTTATTATTTTATCGGTATTGATATTTTATTCCACATGCTAATTTGCCTATTTTAAAATTAACTGTACTTTTGCTCATTTAATGTTGACATACAGGAAATAGCAATAAAATAACACTGTCAAATGTGAACACACACATATACACAAATATGTATGTATGTGTGTGTGTGTGTGTGTGTGTGTGTGTGTATATATATATATATATATATATATATATATATATATATTTGCAGCGAGCTTATGTGGGTATATGTGTGTGTGAAAAAAAGAAAAGAAAAAAGAAAACCCTGTGCTGACTTTGCAGCATTTTATGCACATAAAATTTGCTCTCCACTTACTAATCAGTTTGTCTTTTTGAAATATTAAGTCACTAATGACCCAATATAATGCATGAGCCAGAAAATAAAAACAAAAAGAAATGGGGGAATTTGGTGCGGCTGGATAAAATGATGATACGAGCAGGTGTTTTGAAGGGCTCAGAGGTGTGCAAGCTCTGTCCCCAGACAAACCACAGACAGATGAAAGGATTCTAGAGTGTTATGACAGAAGAAGCTGACAGAGAAACAGTGCAACAGTGCTCAGGGGTGTTGACGGCATTTCATAACTGATCTTGCATTTCTGAAACAAAATTGATGTGGCAAAGTTCTCACTCTTCGATCTCTTTTGTCCTCCTGCTCTATTCTCTCAGGTGCAGGTGGGAAGCTCTGCTCAGGATCAGCGGGTTGTTGGATATATCGCTTGTACTCATCTGCATGCTATTGAAGGTGGGTGTCTATGCACACACAAATAGAGCAGACAGATTGATATCTCATGTATAGTCATATCTGAAACTAGGATGTCATAGAGATGTAAATCGCCAGTTCGCACAAAAATGATAAATATGTCATAATTTACTCACCCTCATGTCTTTGTCCATACACTGGAAGTCAATGGTAACCTGAACTAGGGAGACAGACAACACACCAGCGTTTTCAGATTCAGATATTTTATTTCAGTCTCATTGAGTTTAAAGTATCTATGCTTCCTTCAAATGCACATTGCAATTCACTGTTAGCCAGAACAAAATTATTATATATTATACATGGTTTTCTCAGCTCACTGTACATTATATAAATACACACATCCTGTGAGAGCACTAATTTAATGAGCAAAATAAATGTACAGCCATTTGCATTTGCACTTCACATGGAAAATGTATAAGACTGCACTGTTGCATTTTTAATAACTGAGGCTTATTTTGCTGTGTTTATATAAGCTGTTTGATCAGTTACATCAAGGAGCTGTATAGACCGGTTACATGGTATGGATGGATCAAGTGTGTGTTGGAGACTCAAGGTCTATAGAAGAGTCTCTTACAAAACAAAAACAAACACTCTCTTTTGTTCTTTGGAAATGTCTGTATGTGATCTCTGCGCCATCTGTCATAGGAAATCAACATGTGCTGTTGTGAATAATTAAAGGTGTCATATGATGCGATTTCAGTTTTTCCTTTCTTTTTGGAGTGTTACAAGCTCTTTGTGTGTAAAGAAGATCTGCATAGTTGCAAAAACTAAAGTCTCAAATCCAAAGAGATATTCTTTATAAAAGTTAAGACTCGGCCCCCTCCTAAAACAGCTTGATTTAATGTGCCCCCACATATCTACATAACTGTGTGTTGAAGATTTGCATAACACCGCCAAAATGTTCACGTGAAGAAAGAAGGCGTAACTTTTATTCTCACTGTTGCCTCTGCTGCCATGTCTTGGAGAAGCTGCATTTTTCTTTGTGAAAGTGAAACTACTTTCATTGGCCTTCCAAAAGAGGACACAACTAGAAATCAGTGGTAAAGTTGTATTTACAACACTGTTTCAGAACAGTTCAACCCAAATATGTGTGCAACACAATTTACGGAGGATGAGGACTGTTTCTTGTTCAGACCGATGAGGTTTGTAAAAAAACTATGCATTTCTGAAAGGCTGGGAATACAGGAGAAACAATAATGTACAGTATGTGGACAGTAATGTATTTTTGGCCCTTAAACTGCATAAACACATTTCATTACACCAAATACACAAAATAATGTTATTCTTAGCAACATCATTTGACACTCTTTGTTGAACCAAAAAATCTGATTTATTCCCATTTAATGCTACACACAGTTTTTTTTTTATTATGCAAGTATGAACTATACCTAATTGCATTTTCAGAAAGACCAATAGCATGAAGTTTATCTAAAAGTGAATATTGATCAACTAAATCATAAGCTTTGGATAAATCAAGAAAAATAGCACCTGTGAGTTTACCCTCATCAACAGCTGAGAACACATCATTAGTAAACTTATGTAATGCAGTAGTTGTCCAATGATTGGACCTTAAGCCAGATTGATATATATATATATTAGTAGTAGTAGTATTAATAATATTAATTATTATCATTCCTGTTAATAATTTAATATAATATAATACAATATTTTATTATTATGAATAATATATTATGAATTATTATGTTTTGTTAATATTACTATTTTTTTTTCTAAATGTCATATATATCTATATATATGATTCATATATTAAATTATTATATCCATATTAAAAATATATCAAATATATTATATACAAAATATTATATATGGAATATTATAATATATACAAGTTAATGATAATTTCAATAATAATATATGTTAAATCTATTTAATTTTTATATGTGAAATGAGACATTTAGTGCCCGTCCGAAGCTATTTTTCCAGTCAGGACCACAAGCTTGGGTGGCTTTTTCAGATTTTATCCTGACACACACTCATAACCCCCCAGTGGTGTTGCTGTAGCCTGACTGGTGCGGTGATGTCGAGTGATCCTGACAGGTTTGTCCTGATCCTACTGCTCGTTTGCCGTACCTCTGAGTAGATTTCCACAAGGAGCAGGGAGTGTTCATGTGAGTGTTCATGTGCAACCCGTAAAAAACGACTTCTCTTTGCTTTATCTCAGTATCTTGTGTCATGCACACACACCCGATTCACCACTTCACATGCAAGGCCTGTGACATCACTGCATGTTGACCCCTGTTCTCCACTCCGATTAATCAACGTGTCCCGCTCGCCCACAGGGTCCCGGTTCCCATGGCGACATGCTCTCACGATCCTGGCGTCAGCCCTATTTAAAGCTCACGGTCTATAGCGCTCATTTTTTTACGAAGACACTTTTACTATTCTGGGATCCACCTACGCATCTGTGTGTCTGCCACCCATTCTAATTATAGAGCAGGGGCTATTTCAGGAGGATAAATGAAACATGAGGGAAAGAGGCAAGAATCGGGGATGAAGGCAAGAGAAACCTGATTATGCTGGAGATGATGCTGGACAGGGACTTTCAGGGACAAGAGTGGTTCAGTTAACAGAGGAGGCAGCTTCGTCTCTGGATATTCTCAATCGCTTGTTTTCACCTGTCACACTGTGTGTGTGTGTGTGTGTGTGTGTGTGTGTTATAGACTTTGACTGTGTGGAGGTGGATTTAAGTTATTCTCCTGATATACGCACATGTATATGAGGCTGTTCACTTGTCTTGGACACACTGAAATGTGGTTTCTTATGCTGTGTAGAGATTTAAGAGAGATTAAATGAGACCTAGAGGGACATTTTTTTTTATGGCTAATGTAGTTCGTTGTCGCAAAATTTAAAATATGATTTTTTTTTTGGGGGGGGGGGGGGGGGCCTGGAAATGCAGTAAAATTTCCATTATTCCATAAGATCACTTATTTTTGTTCAGTTTTTCTTGTAGAAAACAAGACTTCGTTTGCATCTCAAGTAAATGTGTATTAATTTAAAGATGTTTAGATACTTGTATTGGAAAATAAAATAAAAATACTAAAGAAGATATAAAAATGTTTTCAGTGCATGAAACATTTAATGCCATATTTTTATGAGTTTAACACTTTCTAATATGATTTAAGACTTTTCAAGATCTTCATTTTCAGAAAGGAAAACACAAACTTTAAGGTATTTAATATAGATTTAGGTAGCAAACACCCTATAATATTATTGTTGGTATTTTATTTTATATGTTGTTATACAACGCTAATGTTATACAATGCTTTTTTTTTTTGCATTTTGTTGTAATATAATTATTTACCTTATTCTAAATAAGACAATTTTAATGGCACACATAGACTACCATTTAAAATGTTTTTTTTTTATGATGAAAAATTGACAGTAAAGACATTTACAGTACAGTGTTACAATGTTTCTATTTTAAATAATCACCACTGTGAATTTTCTATTCATCAAAAAAGTCAAAAAAATGTGTCATGGTTTCCACAACAGTACTGTATCAGCACAACTGTTTCAACTTTGATAATAACAGTAAATGTTTCTTGAGAAGCAAATCAACATATTAGAATGATTTTTGAAATTCCTGAATGTGACACTGTAGACTGGAATAATGATGCTGGAAATTCAGCTTTACATCACAGGAATAAATGCATTAAAAAATATACTCGAATAGAAAACGTGTCCTTTAATTATAATAATATTTCTTAATATTACAGTTTTTATTGTATTTTTCATTAAATAATACAGCCCTGGTGAGCATACAAGGCTTCTTTCAAAAATTTTACCAACCCCAAACTTTTGAACAGTAGTGTATATTGCAAGTTAACAAAATTTTACCATATATAAAATAACTGACTATCGTTTGGCCAATCAGAAACAAGAAATCAAGTAATCAGTAACAGTTTTGCACGAGTGGTGCATAAATTACACACTGCTCCTTTAAGAGATTTTTTAAAAGTCTATTACCACCAGCAACACACATAGTTCTAACTTCAGCAGCCAAGAGAAATGCAATTAAATTGCTGTTCTTTTTCTCTTGTCTCTCTCTCTCTCTCTCTCTCTCTTTCTCTTCTACACCTGCCCTTGTCAGCTCCACCAAAGCAGAGGGGAGATGTAACAGAGGATCTCCTATGTTACTTTGCTTCACTGCTCTTTCGCACTCTTCCTGTCTCTGTTTTCCCACCCTAGCCTCATTAAATCTCTAAATCTGCCATAACTGCCTCAGAACAAGTCGTGAAAATGTGATAGACTGGAGGCACCTCAGTGTGACGCTATTTCATTTTATTACATTGAAATCAAATGAGCTGTTTTGCACAATGCGCTCCGTGCGCAGTTTATTTAATAAAACCCACCATAAAATGAAATCCAGGGTTTTATTACATTTCAGTTCTCAGGTATTGTTTGTGTAAATCTGTCTTCCTCTCTCAGGTGATTCATCGGTGCGCTGCGAGCAGTTGGATATGCTGCTGGAGTGGGGAGCAGAGTTCAAGAGAGCCACCTCGGGTCCCTCGGATGAGGAGAAGGTTCTGGAAGATCAGGTGGCCTTCGATGTCATCCTCGGAGACCTCAACTTTGACAACTGCTCCTCAGGTACCAGCATTATCTCCTTACAAAGCCCTGGGAATTTTAGAATAAAGTAATAAACAACAAAATTGATTATATCTTTAGCTACAGTACTTACAGATAAGTATATGTATCAGCTGGATTTAACATATTTTAGCATTTTTTAACTCATACCATGATATTTACCCCCCAAAATACTCATGTCTTGAAACATTGAAAAATTGCAGCAAAATCAATATTAGAAATATATATATATATATATATATATATATATATATATATATATATATATATATATATATATATATATATTGTCATTATTGTTGTTATTGTTAACGTTATTATTGTTATTATAATAAAATACAAAATTACAGAATGTGAGAAAAACTTGGCAGAACATGTATTACTATTATCAGTTTTAAAAATATAATACAAAAGTATAAATTATATTAATATAAACATATATATATATATTTCCTATATTTTATTTATATACTATATTTTATGATATTAAAATATTATATTAAATATTATGTTTGTGTGTATATGTGTATATATAGCCATTTTATTTTACTGTATTATATTTTACAATATTGTAGATTATACAGTATTTTATTTATTAAAATATGTTAAACAAAAATAAAATAAAAACTTAACAAAAGATGTCTTTATTATTAACATAAAAATATATATATTTATTGTATTACCATATTCTATTTATATTAAAGCTGCAGTCTGTAAGTTCTGTCTCTTTGTCGCCATCTATGTTTGAAAACCTGGAATTGCAGTTCTTTGCGGAATTATATTCCATGCGTGGGTTGTGATCCAGTGCGGATGAATCTGTTTCTGTCAGTTACTGTGCTGGTGTGGATTTTTCACTGTATTTAATAATCACAGATTCTAGCATACGTCTTGGAATATATGACCAAAAAAAAGAATTTTGACTATATATTCTCATTTGACCAAGTAACAAGTCTGCCACGCTTTGGTCTGACCAACTGAGGAAAAAATCATTACAATAAATCGCGCTACCAATGGTGATTTAATCTAACGATTGATTAGCTCATAGCACATCAAACCCTTCAAATTATTATTAAACTTTATTCTCAAATTAATAATGTTAACAACATCAGCATTGCATGACTATGAGTATAGTGTGTATAGTGCATGTCTTTCTATTTCATTTCTATTTCTGTACAGTCTAATCTCTAATTGTCTCATCATTTGAATTTCATATTAAGCAATTCTTTTAACCCCAAAAAGCAAACTATGCTACGATTAAACTGGTTGTCTTTAAAATACACATTTTGTTTAAACCCAGGCTATCTGTAATCAGAAGCACATTTAAAACTGGAATTTAATTTAATTCACGTGTTTCATATACAGTTTCTTGATTACAATCTACAATCAAAATATTTTTTTTTAGATGATTTAATTATTCCAGCTTCTGTTGGAATAGACTATAATTAAATGATCTGCAGGATCCTCACATGCGATAGCCTAGTATCCAGGACAACTTCTTTATGTTTACAGACATGACGTAATGATGCAGCAGCATGCTCCAATTTCCCGCGAAAATCTACCCCAACAACAATTAGAAAACATTATTATAAATTAACCCTTGTGAATCGAGCTAAAGTAAGGTGATAGCTTCGAACACTGGCTGTTTATGTACTTGCTCAAATATTGATTTTGGATCATTTTTAACCAAAAAAACTAAAAAAGTTATGGACTGCACCTTTAAATAAGTAATTTCCATATTGAATATGAGTATATAGCCATTTTATTAAATGTTATTTATTATATTTGTAATAAAAATGACAAAATGTGGAAAAACTTGGTAGATATTGTTTATTATTATTACAATAAACAGTTCTTCTCGTAAATTATTGTTTTTTTTCAGTTTTCATTTTTTTATATTTTAATTACTATTAATAATAACAATATTTTAATCTTTCACAGTTTTTTGAATGTGTTTATACTTTAGAGTTAGAACTATGCATTTTACAAAAATAATATACAGTATAATAATAATAATAATATTCAGCTTGTTGTGAATGACCAGAAGAAGGCAATATAACCCTTTCTGACTTTCTTTCTTTCTTTCTTTCTTTCTTTCTTTCTTTCTTTCTTTCTTTCTTTCTTTCTTTCTTTCTTTCTTTCTTTCACATGGTTTCTGTTTCTGTCTTTAGAGGATAAGCTGGAACAGCAGCATGCCCTCTTCACTCATTATAAAGACCCCTGTCGTCTCGGTCCTGGAGAAGACAAACCGTGGGCTTTGGGTGAGTTCAGGAAAGACCTTCTGCAGGCAGTGCCACGAGAGCTTGTGGGTTAGTGGTGGAGAGATCTTCACTTGTGGTTGACCAATGTGGGTTTTTCAAGAACTGATGCAAATGGTAATATCTAGAAAGCAGCGTGCTGATATGATAGATATGCAATTATTTTCCTGTTTAATATATAACATACATATTTTCTATAGGCAGTTCAGACACAAAACATTCATCTGCATGTTATATCAACATCAAGATTCAAATGTGAGATTTGAAGGCATTTAATACAGTTATATATATTTGTTATTAAATAGTTTAAATATTGTATTAAAATTTAATAAAAGATTTCATTATGGCCATTTTTAACCTTTTACACACACACACAAATAAGATCTCTTATAACATGGTAACAGGCTTTTTTTCTGAAGTGTCTCGATTTCTGTGAGATTTTAAAGTTGCTTCCATGTCAGAGCTAAATTAGTTGTCATACGGCTGTGCTCTCCACGGCCACACACAGATGGTGCACTAGATGAGCTGGCAGGAGACCAGGAGAGAAGTTCTTGCCCAGTCCCACATCTGAAATAGATCTAACGGCCTTTGATGACACTTCTGAATTTAGTGGCCGTCATTTATGGGTGTGTTCCACTTCTCTTTTATAGCTCACCCTGTTTTTTCTCTCCTCTGGGGTTCAAGGCCTGGTGAGGGAATGGAGATTGACACTCTGAATAGATGGAAAGATAACAGTTTTGTTACTAACCTCTAGAACAGGGGTACTCAACCATATTTAGTCCATGACCCAACCTTGTTTTTTTTTTTTTTTTGGTTCCACAATTCTTGCATCCCATACTAGATTAGATTTCAACTATACCATGGTGTTCTTTTGTATGTATTTTGTTAATATATTAATTATATGACTAAATACATTTTAAATGTACTTTATATTTTACTGTCACTTAACAAAAAAGTAGATGTGTTGATTTGACTTATGTACTGTATATATAAATGCACACACATACAGTATATATTTAAAAATATTTACATGTATATATTTATATTAATATACTTTATATTATATATAAATAGATTTAATATGTAAACATATTTTTCTGAAATGCATGCATTTGTGTGCATTTATATATACACATAATAACAGGTCACACAATATGTAAACAAAACCTTTTTATTTTGGATGCGTTTTATTTTTGGAAACAATTAATTTCGATCACGATTTAATCATTCGTTTTCATTTTTGTTTTTTCAAAATCCATTTTAATTGTTCTATACTATCACTTCACTATTTAAAAAAAAAAACCTGGCTGTGTTTGTTTACAGTGAAAGTACATCTGCAAAACAAGGATTTATCTGACTTCCTCATGAAAAACTTGTTCTATCTGAATGCGACTATAGATATTCAATGAATTTATTCATACTTGTTTACCATTTTGTGATTTTGTTATAAATGATAAGCCTTTCTCACTTCAGTAGGCTTCATAGTTTATAGAGGCCCCATAATAATCGTTAAATAAAGTACAGTAGTCACAAATAGCACATTGATGGAAAGTACTGGAACAATCGGCCTGGCGAGGAAAGGTTAGGTGCAGATGACACATTAGATACATTTGTATATCAGAAGCACAGTCGTGACTCATACAGATTTCCCTTGAGCTTATTTTAACTTTGGTGTTACTCTTCAGCGGTCCCATTTGGTTTTGTCCCTTTAGTTGCTCTCAAGAGACCTTGACTGCACAGAGATGTCAAATATCTGCTACTTGAATGATTTAAGGGTCTTTAAGGGGTTGTACTTTCAGGGTAGAAATATGTTCAAAATCTATATCTTCAGTTCATATAAAAATGATGTATGTGTTTGCATGTTCATATTATACAGGTACACTGCTGGACACGAGTGGTCTGTATGATGAGGAAGCCAGCTCACCAGAGAGCCTACAAAAGTAAACTAAACACAAACGCAAATATATGTATATAGATTACGCATTCATGACAGACACACTCAGTCAAACTGCATTGGTCTGACAGGGTTATGGAGAATGAAGAGGGGAGAAAAGAGTACTTGGTGTTCCCTTCTAGCAAGAACCATTGTCCCAGCCAGAAGGGGCGCAAAATCCCCCTGAAAGGCAATGGCAGGAGAATCGATTACATCCTTTATAAAGAGGAAGGCCTGCAGCCAGACTGGAAAGTGGTGAGTTCTGATTAATAAACCTACTTCCTTTTTCGAGTGCATTATGCAAATAATAACTAAACACTGTGACTAAAATTGACAGTGAATGCAGGAACACGGGACTGCACAATGACCTTTATTTGGAATAAAATATTATCATACTGCCTGTGCTGTATCTGTAGTATACATTATATATAATTTGCAACAGAACATACAGTACTCCACTGGATATCATATCCTACAATTTTTATCTTTAGAATTTTTTTTTAATTGGATGCCAAATGTATCATATAAATAGGTCATATGACAACAGTGTAGCATCCTGCTTTTGAAACATTAACTTTATATTCAAAATAAAATATTAGACTTGCCCAGTGCTGCTATTGTAAATAAAACAGATGTGTGTGTGTGTGTGTGTGTGTGTGTGTGTGTACTAATAAAAATGACAAAAGCACATTACAAAATTACTTCAAAATAGGTAATGTAGAATTTTAATAAATGCTAAAACAGTACATAAATAATACTAAAAAAACACTATTGCTACCTACCAATTTAAACAATATTCCACAATATATTTTTCTAGCTTTGTTGCAACATGGCATCCAGTTGTCTTGAAAATTATTATTATATATTTTTTATAACAGTGTAGGCAGTAAGATTTATGGAAGTCGTTTCTGCCACTGAATTAAAAAAAAGGTAATTGCGAGTTTTTAATCACAAAATATTAACTTTATAATTTGCAACTGAAAATTTATATCACAACATTTTGAGAGAACAAAAAGTTAGAACTGCAAGTTTAAATCTCGCAATTACTTTTTTTAAATTTTCTATTCAGTGGTGGAAACAGTCTTCCATGGAATTTAATAATTTGTCAAGAAAAAGTTAAAATGTAATTTAAAACTGCATTTTAACATATGAAATAAATATTCAAATGTATTATATGTTAGGTTGAAAATTAGCATGCAGGTGTATTATCTTCACTTTGTTTATCACACTGGAAATGGAAGTTGAGTACTTTGCATTATGGGATACAATATTTCACACAGTATGTTTTGTGTCCATCTTACTGAACATACTTTCATATACTGAGGTACTGAACATACTTTCATATACTGCGGTACAGATGCTTATTGCCTATTGTGCTCTGTAAATATATATATATATACGCATTTCAAACCAAACAATCATTGAACTATCCCTATTACATTTGGAAATAAAAGAGCCGAAAATGTGTGAAATATGATGTTCTTAGTGCCACTGCTCTCAACAAGCCAGCCCAAATGACGTAACAGGCACCGTGCTGTCTGCCTAGTGGCATAACGTTTGGGGATGGTCTAAAGGACAAGGACTGCAAAAGGCCCTGCAAAAACCTCCCTTTGTTGGGGTGTGTCAAAACATGATGAACTTATATCGACAATAGCCAAAGAGATAAGAGATAGTCAAAAACCTCAATTATTGGCAAAATTAGGAGGATTTGGCATTTCCATTTAATGTAGGCCTGTTACATTCCTATTTTTCTTTGGCCTATGATTATTATGAAGTTACATTTATTATTAATTAATTTGCCCTGCAAAACCTCATAACTGATGTGCTGTTAGGATAACAAAAGATAAGGCTATTTACTCCTCAAACAAAATGTTTCAAAAAAGGTATTTTAAAACAGGTCTGTTATACAATTAAATATAGGCCAATATATACCATTATCGGCATATGTTGAAATAGAATCGTCTCTCATCGTCTCTGAGAGAATATGCTTTTTTGCATAGTTTATTGAATGAGATTAAGATGTTTACCGGCATAATTCTTGTGTGATATCCATTTGCTTGCCTTCATGATTTAAAACATAAATTTTAAATCACAAAAAAAGATATAAAAAAAAAGATAAATAGTATCTTACACATCTGTTTTAATTCACATATTCACAGAGGTATACATTTCTATATGATATATTTCTTGCTGTTATTTTAATAGTTATTAAAAACTTGATCTATCACCCCTTAAAGGATATAGAGGAGTTCAGCTTCATCACTCAACTTGCTGGATTGACTGACCACCTCTCAGTGGCTGCCAGATTGATTGTGTCAACTGGAGAAGAGGAGACTTAGGACCCGGCCATAATAAAAAAATAAAAAAATAAATGCCACGAAGAAAGAGGGGAGAGGCAAAGCGAGAGAAGTGAGTGAAAGGAAAAAAAGCAGGAGGAGGCATTCGTCAAACTTCCCGACAGATGAGGGCAGGGTGGTTGAGAGGGCTGGTAAGTCATAAAAAACGATGGATGTTATAGATGGAGAACACAGACAAGAGATGGGGTAAAGGGAAGGAGAAAACCACCAATCAGCTCAAATCAGCATAAAGTTGTGTGATTTTGTGGACCTTGGTTCTCGATCCACCCCTGGACTCTGTGTTTACATCTGAACTGGAGAACAAAATTAAAGATTTACTCACCTTTGCACTTCTGGAGGTTCTCTGGGGCCCTTAAAGGGGCAGAGGCCATTTTCTGGTGCCATGACCCAGATATCCGAATGAAGCTTGGTGCATGGAAGAATGCATACTTTGACTATTCCGGTCATCCTGTCACACAATCGGGACAAGGATGTGTACGTCTGTGTGCTTAAAGTTCCACCGCAAGATCTATCCCTCAGCGTTCTTCAAAAGACCTCAGCAAGTGTCTTTCTTTTCTAACGTCTTTCTAAGGTTTCTATGGCCTAGCGCCATCTTTTTAGGGAGTTTATATACTGATATACAATACTGATCAAGGTTGCATTGTATGGCCTCATGTAACACTAAGTTAAACGATTGAGAACATGTTTTGGTGACCGCTGGGATACAATGATCAAGTCTTGAAGTATGGTAGGGGTGTCATCACTGAAAACTATGGGAAAACTGAGCAATTAATGGGGATTTAACCCCAGACTGTTGGTAGATGCATGTTTCTCAGTGCACTGCCATGTTTGTCATGGCCTGCATGTTTGACGTGAAATCCTGTGACGCAATTAACACAGGCTATTTTTCACACACAAGCCCCCTCCCCTAACACTTTTCCTTCTTGCAGTATTGCTGTGGCTCAATCACAGGAGAATGATGTCGTAAAGGGCATCACAGTGTTCACTGTTTACATGTTTGAGCCAAGATTGTCGTCCCCTGCAAATGTTTACACACTTATCAGGCAATGGTACCCCAAGAACTACCCCAGGTAGACCCACTGAAGCTCGCTCTTCATGTGTTAACACAATTGCTTTTATACTCTCTAAAATTCTCTTGTTATAAGTTGTTATTATTGGTAATATTGTTATTATTATCATTATTCTTATGATTACTATGATTCGTAGATTTGACATTATGTGCTTTTTACAATGACTACATTACCCATGATGCATTAATCTGCTTTTTGTTGTGTTATAGGTTTCAGCAGTGTAGTGTAGAGCTCCGCCCTGTTTTGACTGACAGACTAATTGGCCAATCAGTATGCCTATAAACAACTTTAGAACTACCATATTAAATGCTGTGTTCCGTTCAGTTCTGAATCCGCTAGGGAATGCAACTGAAGCACCAGATCCAAAAGGCATTATATGTGTTTTTACATATGCATTCTCTGTAGATGTGGAAATACATGCTAAAATACTAAAATAATAACAGAACGAATTTCTTCATCAATGGTTTGAAAGGTTCTGAGCATGGAGAGTAACTCTTAAGAGTTGGATCTTATTAGTGAATCAGCATCAAACACGATAGATGCTTTTTGTTCAGTCAAAAACATATAGTGCATGCATTGAAGTCTGGTTCCTGAATAATTGACTCTTTTGAGCAATAAAGTTTAAAAAATTGAAACTTTATAACTAGTGCGTTTTTTTTTTAATTGACCAAAAATAACTGATTCAAAAGCATCACTTATATACATAGCTGATTCACCAAAAAGAACAGACTCTTAAGAGTTAGTGTTCATGACAACGTCTAGTTAAAAAACACATTTTACATGAGTTTTGTCCATATTTTATAAATATTAATAAATAAAAGATATCAAGTTTTTCTTTATTTGTAATTTTTATTTAATATAGCCTACAAGGCCAGAAAAAAAGAACTGAAAAGTCACTAAAAAGTCTAAACAAATTTTTCGAAAAAATATTTGTACATTTTACTGTATTTATTCAGCAAATCATTTATATGTTTAATGGAATTATTATAATTTTTTTTTTCAAAAAAAAAAAAAAAAAGTTTGTGGTTGGAAGCCAGTGATAGAAACATCCCACGTCAAACTTGATGAAACGCAGCATTGATCTAGTCCCAGTGCACCCTCAAGCCACTAATTTTAATCTTGCACATCATTCTTCAATCAGGTCAGTGTGCCATAATAATTAACCCTATCCAGACCCACCAGTACTAATGTTTATAAGGGATCACAGGTTATGATTCAGATTATCTCTTGGTAACCCATGTTCATTTAATTTGAAATAAAGCTCTTCCTATCATATCTAAACTGACGTCATTTTTCAAGGTCACTGTCAAAGGGTCAGACAGGGAGAGCTGTAGTCAAGATGCATGCAGTGAAGTAATAAAGCTTCACAATTTCTCACTCTCATGGCTGTACATTAAGATCTTACTGTTCTCTATATATTGTTTTCGAAACTATGTACTTTTTGTTGTTTTTTCTCTTTTCTTTTAAATTTCGAGGAATGCTGCTTGCTTCAAGCTTTCAGCTGGTCAGGCTCTCAAGGGGAAACATGGAAAGGGAAAAGCTTTCTCAGTGTCAGCTCTTTTTAAATGCATCTTGGTTCTGCTTTTTATTAAAAAATCCCTCTGATTCAAAGTGTGTGTTTTTATTATTAGTTAAAAATATGTCAAGAGTTCTGTTTTACATTTTTCCCAGTGGAATTACCATACCATATAAATATATAAAAAAAAAAAAAAAAAAAAAAAAATTATATATATATATATATATATATATATATATATACCGGTATATATATATATTTTTTTTTTCATATATATATATATATATATATATATATATGGTGTTTCTTTGATGAATAGAAAATATTTATTCAAAATATAAATCTTTTGTAACATTATAAATGTCTTTACTGCCATTTTTGCTCAATTTAATGTATCCTTGCTGAATAAAAATATACATTTCTTTAAAAAACATATATCTTACTAAGTAATGGTAGTGTATTTACAAAATGTAACACTTTAAATTAAAAGTAACAATGACTATAAAAATGGTTTTCCATTAAAGATCCCGCATAATTGTTTACTGTCCAAAACTTTCATTTTACTGATTCTGTATAACTGAAAAAATTCCACAGGAAGCAGATTACAAGGTCGAATCAATGAGTGTTGAATGCAACGTCACTTCAGTAAGAACCTGTTGTAACAAATACTTCCAAAGCAGACCGTCGTATATCTCCTGTAAACAACTAGACACCTAACTGGTTTTATGATGGTTGGGTATGCACTTACTCAGGTTTCATACAGTAGAAACAAGAGCCATTTATAAAATTCACACATTTTAATTCAAGTATATGAATACATTTACAAAAAAGTATACATTTATTTCACCCTCAATTACCACAAACAGGCTATTATTTTCTTCTTCAAAAATTTCTTCTTCTTAAAATAAAAAATCTCTATAAAATATGTTTTAAATAGTTATGTTTATTATGTTCAGTCATTTTATGTTGTATCCAGCCTAGGTTTTCATGATTAAACACATAGCAGCAGAATAGATGGCTTGTACTGTAGCACCGCAAGTGTTTGCTGTTCGAACAGAGCAAGAGCTCTTATTATGACTGATGTCATTTGTCCTGACCTGAACTATAGACCGAAAGAAGATGTGATACTAGCTGCGACATTTACTTTTCTTACAGGCTCCATGATCTAAATTTATTGTTTTAAGCTGTTAACCTATGTTGGCATTAATTAGGCTCTTTTATTTATTGAGCCACGCAAGTACACACACACACACACACACACACACTGCTGTTCAAACGTTTTGTATTAGCAAGTTTTTTTAAAGAAGTTATTGCATTTATTTGATCAAAAAAATTTTTGTTGAAATTTAAAATAACAGTTTTCTATTTTAATATACTTTAAAATAAAATGTATTCCTGTGAAACAAAGCTCAATTTTCAGCATTATTATTCTCAGTGTCAAATGATCCTTCAGAAATAATTCTAATATGCTGATTTATATTTAAAACAGTTGTGCTTCATATTTTTTTGGGGACCTGTGGTACTTTTTTCATGGATTCATTGATAAATAAAAAGTTAAAAAGAACAGTGTTTATTCAAAATACAAATTTTGTTACAATTTAGACCTATTATTCAAAAGTCTGGGGTCAGTAAATTTTTTTCTTCTTCTTCTTCTTATCTTCTTTTGTAATACATTAATATTCAGCAAGGATGTTAAATGGATAAAACGTGATAGTAAAGAATTCAATTTTGAATAAATGCTGTTCTTTTATACGTTTTATTCATCAAAGAACCTAAGAAAAAAGTATTCACAGGTTCCAAAAAATACTGAGCAGCACAACAGTTTAAAAATGGATAATAATAAAGTAATGGCTGATGAAAATTCAGCACTGAGTCACATAAATAATTATGTTTTAAAGTAGGCTATATTAAAAAAGGAAACCAATATTTGTATTTAAATACAATGTATATAATGTATTTTTGATCAAATAAATACGGCCTTGATGAGCATAAGAGACTAGTAAAAAAAACCATAAAAATATCTAATACCCAAACTTTTGAATGACAGTGTATTTATAAAAAGCTATATTAATGGACCACTTGATGCACACACAGCAAAATAAAAATAAAAACATAAACAAACATCGCAAGCAGTGTAGATTAATTCGACAATAACTTACTCATATGACTCAGTTCATTTAATAAATCATTCAAAAAGAATGAAGAGAGCCAATCTAAACGATTCCTTCACTTAACAAACTTACTGGATCAGTCAAAGCGGCCGCTGAATCGTCATGGTTGCTAAACTGCAATAATCTTATTACATTGCCCCTAATAGATCTTCATGAACGAGTTTCCCTGATAGGACTGTTTACCTGATATAACATTCAGTACTAAAGTACTGGTCTTGTGCACGACAGAAGCACTTGCTTCCACTTCAGTCAACCTTAACTCTAGTTCTTCAAAAGCTACGAATAATGCAGCAGCTTGGCAGCTTTTATGCCACACAATGTCAATTTTAACACTGCATGTAGCGCTTGAGGTGTCGATATGCACATTTCCTCTCTCGGTGATCTCATTTGGCATTTTCCTGTTTCGCTATTGTAATATTTTAGTTTCTAGTCATTATAATGCACTCACTGTACTAAAAAAAAGAAGATATAATTCCAAAAATACAAACGGTTAAAGGAACTAAAACTAATAGTCTGCCTATGCATGTTGATCTTTTTCTGCAAAATTGCTGAAATGAAAACAGCCACAATGTAACATTAGTTGGTCATGTAGATAGAGAATATCTGTGCAATAACCTGAATTTAGTATCTTCTTACTTTGTTGCAACTCAAAGTTGTTACTGTAGCTGTGGAGGTAGAACTGTGAAGAACTAGTGATTTTGTATTCATGTATCAAATGTTGTTATTCTTACTTGACTGCATCAGTAACTTCTCAACTTCTCATTTAGTTTAAATGGTCATAATAATAATTTCTGTCATAAAGAGGAAAGCTACTGACAGGCAAAGAGTGAAACAGCATTTCAATCAAACCCCTGTCATATTTTAAGCACTAGTTTAAACAGGTAAATGCATTTTGACATGAACAGGCCTTAGAAATGACCACCTCTTATGCACTATCAGGCTCTGCAAGATATATTTTTATTTGAGAAATAGTACATGTTTGTAGGATAGCATAAAGATAAAATCAGGGAACTGTAGGCCTGTATTAGGCCTTAATTAGACCTCTAGGACTCTGAAAGCAAGTCTCTTCATGGTACAGGAAAAACACACTGAGAATGAACTTGTACTAATTGCATTGTGATACAATTAAAATAATATATGTGGTGTTTTGACATGGGCTTTTATAAACAGACCAGCTGGCAGGGCTCCACCATTAAAGAGATGCCATGAGTTTGGAGATAACAGTTGCAGATCAAGTGGGGATAGACTGAAAGATAACCATTTTACTGCTTACTTGTGAAAAGAATTATATGACAGTGTTACGATGGAGATGTACAGCTGGCATCTCACCTGTATTTTCTTCAACAATATAGTCTTATCTTTGGGATCTGGAACTTCCTGACTTGAGAGAAATTTTTTTTTTTTTTTTTTGCCAACCGAGAGGACTTTTTCCACAATATAGAGAAGTTAAAGCTGTAATTTCTATCTAATATGTCATTGATATCATACAGCATAGTCTTACATGTATCATATGCTTTAATTAAGTTAGTTTCCCCCTGGAAATTAAAACAGAATTAAATCTGCTTTTTAATATATTGATATGTTTGTGTGTTAATGACAACCAATATAATGTTACATAATAATGGATTGCAACGTAAGACAAGTACACTTTGAATGTTATTGTAACATTTTCTATGTCTTTTATTATTTAGCCTATTTTACTGCTGTCTCAGCTACAGTACATGAAGAAGCTTTAAAAAGTCCCTCAGATAATTCCCTTGCATTTTCCAACACAAATTACCAATAGGCTATTAAAGGGATTCCTTTGAAGCTTGACAAAAAAACAACAACAGGATACCTTTGTTACATAATCTAAAAAAAAGTCCACTGGGAATTGCTTGGATAAAATTAGTAATGGACGCTAAGTTCTTCTTCCTTTTGGTAAGACATGATTTAAAATCACATTAGCTGAATAGTTCTGGAGAATACAACACTGATCTGTGAATCATCAGGAATGTACCTTAACATAATTGGTTCAATTATGTTAATTGTAATGTACCTTAACATAATATGCTCCGGGCGCCGCAGCATAAATGGCTGCCCACTGCTCTGGGTGTGTGCTCACAGTGTGTGTGTGTTCACTGCTCTGTGTGTGTGCATTTCGGATGGGTTAAATGCAGAGCACAAATTCTGAGTATGGGTCACCATACTTGGCTGAATGTCACTTCACTTCAAACATACTGACATATACAGGTGCTGGTCATATAATTAGAAAATCATCAAAAAGTTGATTTATTTCACTAATTCCATTCAAAAAGTTCAACTTGTATATTAAATTCCTTCATAACACAGACTGATATATTTCAAATGTTTATTTACTCAAATTTTGATGATTATAACTGACAACTAAGGAAAATCCCAAATCCCAAAATTCAGTATCTCTGAAAATAAGAATATTACTTAAGACCAATACAAAGAAATGATTTTTAGAAATCTTGGCCAACTGAAAAGCATGAAAATGAAAAGTATGAGCATTTACAACACTCAATACTTAGTTGGGGATCATTTTGCCTGAATTACTGCAGCAATGCGGCGTTGCATGGAGTCGATCAGTCTGTGGCACTGCTCAGGTGTTATGAGAGCCCAGGTTGCTCTGATAGTGGCCTTCAGCTCTTCTGCATTGTTGGGTCTGGCATATCACATCTTCCTCTTCACAATACCCCAAAGATTTTCTATGGGGTTAAGGTCAGGCGAGTTTGCTGGTCGATTAAGAACAGGTTGACCATGGTCCTTAAACCAGGTACAGGTAGCTTTGGCACTGTGTACAGGTGCCAAGTCCTGTTGGAAAATGAAATCTGCATCTCCATAAAGTTGGTCAGCAGCATGAAGCATGAAATGCTCTAAAACTTTCTGGTATATGGCTGCGTTGACCTTGGACCTCAGAAAACACAGTGGACCAACACCAGCAGATGACATGGCACCCCAAACCATCACTGAATGTGGAAAATTAACACTGGACCTCAAGCAACGTGGATTGTGTGCCTCTCTCTTCTCTTCCCTCCAGACTCTGGGACCCTGATTTCCAAAGGAAATGCAAAATTTACTTTCATCAGAGTCTTTATTTGTCTTTAGCCCAGGCGAGACGCTTCTGATGCTGTCTGGTGTTCAAGAGTGGCTTGACTCAAGAAATGCGAAAGCTGAAACCCATGTCTTTCATACGTCTGTGCGTAGTGGTTCTTGAAGCACTGACTCCAGCTGCAGTCCACTCTTTGTGAATCTCCCCCACATTTTTTAATGGGTTTTGTTTCACAATCCTCTCCAGGGTGCGGTTATCCCTATTGCTTGTACACTTTTTTCTACCACATCTTTTCCTTCCCTTTGCCTCTCTATTAATGTGCTTGGACACAGAGCTCTGTGAACAGCCAGCCTCTCTTGCAATGACCTTTTGTGTCTTGCCCTCCTTGTACAAGGTGTCAATGGTCATCTCTGGACAACTGTCAAGTCAGCAGTCTTCCCCATGATTGTGTAGCCTACAGAACTAGACTGAGAGACCATTT
The DNA here is from genome assembly GCF_963082965.1 of Carassius carassius. Classification (NCBI taxonomy): domain Eukaryota; kingdom Metazoa; phylum Chordata; class Actinopteri; order Cypriniformes; family Cyprinidae; genus Carassius; species Carassius carassius. Next base: position 8,432,485 of record NC_081797.1, on the reverse strand, counting down.
AAAGGCTTTGCAAGTGTTTTGAGTTAATTAGCTGATTAGAGTGTGGAACCAGGTGTCTTCAATATTGAACCTTTTCACAATATTCTAATTTTCTGAGATACGGAATTTGGGATTTTCCTTAGTTGTCAGTTATAAACATCAAAATTAAAAGAAATAAACTTTTGAAATATATCAGTCTGTGTGTAAAGAATGAATATAATATACATGTTTCACTTTTTGAATGGAATTAGCTGAATCAACTTTTTGATGATATTCTAATTATATGACCAGCACCTATATATATATGCTATATTTGATGTGCTTTATATGTGGTTTTGAAACAAGCTTCATGACATGCACACACAAAGTTGCTGAAGTGTGTCTGCTGAAAAACTGTTTCGTTATGATAAATGAACATAAATGCGTATAAGTCAGAGGACGTTAAACTCATCTCCGTCCATCCAATGTCCAACAGGTGTGTGAGAGATTTGGTTTCCTTTAATTGTCAGCCAAAAAAAGAGTGTTTTCTAGCTGAGGAGGGGGCATTTGAATCTTAAGTGAAACTGGCCATGTGTGTCTAAAAACTAAAATGTCAGAAGTTCACACTATTGATGTTACTGATGACATTTGTCATGCGTATCACTTTCGAAAGAGGATGTGATACTTGATGGGACATTTTTGCCTTCTAAATGTGGTGCCAGCGTGTCTTTAAGGATGTTTATAAAGGCAATAACTTTTAACAATTAGGTTTATGCTAATTAGATTTTTTTTCATTCAGAACCACAATGAGATGCTAACTAATGTCTCTCAAAGATACATATCCATTAAATCACATTTTCAATATAAAAGTTATTTATTCTATCAATAAAATATATGGTTGTTGTTGTTGTTGTAGTTGTTATTATTATTATTCTAGGCACCACAATGTCTATATATAGCTTATTCATTCTTTCATTCTATTAGTAACAAAATACAATAATAAAGTTGAAGTAAAAAAATATCTAATTCAGGTCAGTACTAAATAAACAATAACATGCATTTCATATGAACCCTCTTGTTTTGGTAAAATAATTAACAATTTGCAGATTCTGCTAGGTGTATGTCAACTTTTGACTTCATCTGTATATGTTTATAATATTTGGTTAATTTCTTCTTCTTTTTCATTACCTTATACACATTCAATCACATTTTCTATAACATGTATTTATTATAACAATAATAAAATGTAATTTTATTATGTTGTCTGAACAGACAACACAGAGACTGTGGCGTACACCTACCAAAAATGTAGTCTGCGCTCCCGTTGTCCCTGTAGTCCCAGCTCCTCCTTTGGAATCGGAAGGTTCCAGGCCTGCTCAACCGTACACCTGACAAGCTGTCTCGAGCAATGATCCTGGGAGAATGGCGACTCCATCCTCTGATGGTCCATCGGATTTGGAGATTGTTCAGAGCCGCTCAGGTAGACCTGTTTGCTTCTACAGAGACCTCTCACTGCCAGCTGTTCTGATATGCATTTCCCCCAGTGAGCCTTCTCGCACAGACACTGTGCAAAGTCTGGGAGGACGAGGAGCAATCTTGCTAGTGGCGTTATATTGGCCCACTCTTATTCAGATCCCTGAACTAGTGCTCCTCACGACAGCCCCTCTTTGGCCGATTCCTATGAGGAAGAATCTACTGACTCAGAGACAGGGCACCGTTTGGCACCCACATCCAGACCTTTGGAAACTCCATGTCTAGTCCCTGGATGGGACGCGGAGGTTCTAGGTGACCTACCTCAGGAGGTAGTGAACACCATCACTTCAGCAAGAGCACTGTCTATGAGACATGCTTACGCCTTGAAGTGGAACCTGTTCATCGAGTGGTGTATTTCTCGCCGAGAAGACCCCCGAAGATGCCCTATTGTGATCGTGCTTTCCTTTTTGCAGCAAGGGCTGGAGCGAAGGCTGTCTCCCTCCACCATCAAAGTCCAGGTTGCCACTATTGCTGCACTATTTCTTTCATTGAAAACTCTGCTCCTGCTTGCACTGGCCTCCATCAACAGGGTAGGGTACCTGCATGCATTTTCAGTCGACAATTAGTGCCTAGAGTTTGGCGTGACTAAAGGCCTGGCTTTGCTCTGTCCCATCTGAACATTGAGATGCTACGTAGACCGGATACAAAGCTTCAGGACCACAGACCAGCTCTTTGTCTGTTACAGAGGCTGGCAGAAGGGGAATGCCATCTCTAAGCAGGGGATGGCCCACTGGATTTTGGATGCCATAACCCTTGCTTATCAGGCACAGGGTGTGCCCTGCCCATTCAGGTTGCAAGCTCACTCAACTAGAAGTGTTGCATCCTCCTGGGCGCTGGCTTGTGGCACCTCGCTGACAGATATTTGTTAGGGCAACCCCTAACACGTTAGCTAGGTTCTATAGCTTTCGTGTAGAGCTGGTATTCTCCTGTGTTCTCACCTCAAACGGGAAGTGGCACTGAGAGGCCCCGGTTAGTGTTGGCTTGCTAAAACTGCTCCAGAGTGTCGGTACTGTAGACCCTGTTGAGATCCTCCAAATATATTCATCAAAATTCATGACCCTTTTGATGATGCTTTTGTGTTTGTAATGTGAGTCTAATGCATCTAATTTCCATCTAGTATAATGGCACACTTTGTTCAGTACTCCAGTGTTTTTTTGTTTTTTTGGCCACTGTAGTGAAAGAGGAAGTGAAAGCTTTGCTGTTAGGGCTCTCCCTCAAACAGCCTTTGCCTAAATATGACTTGTGAAGGTCAGAAGCACGTGTGGGATGACAGCAGAGACTGCTGGACTTTCTTTCTGTGTGGGTTGAATTCAAACCAAAATCTCCCTCCTCAAAATCCACCCGTAAAGGGATATTCCCTCAAAGAAGAGTCTCTATAAAGTCTGCCTCCGTGGACAATGAGCCACACAGCAACAAGTCCAGCCTGAGTGCTTTACCTCTAACAGACTTTCTGTACATCCAGCCAATCTAATACAACACACCGGCCAAAATGACTACTTCTCGTTTTGTCATTTTCACCGCAGTGGTGGTGCTTCTGTGCGCAGTTAGCCTCAGTGAAGGTAAGATGGAGGAGAAAGATAAATTAACATATTGAAAAACAAGCAATTTAAAACATTTAAAGTCTTTGCAATGTACAATCTAGTTGTATATTGTTTTAACAAAAACTTGTCTCTGTATTCTTTAATCTAGGTTTACGTATTGGACCACAAAGGTGCTGTTTTACCTTTTCAACCCGTCCTGTGCCAATCAAAAGAGTGGTTGAGTACAGCATGACAAGCCAGCAGTGCCCCAAAGAAGCCGTGCTGTAAGTGTCACAACAATATATCTCAGTAGTAGTTATAACAACATAACAGTAGTGTTATTATTATTATTATTATTATTATTATTAAAACCATTTTTTAATATATTTTATATATTTAATATTGTTAATAACTTTGCATTTGTTACAGTCATTATCATTAATAATATGTTTAAACTGGTTGGAACTAATTTGTCCAGCAGAGCAATTCCTTTGTGTCTGATGGTATTGAATTTCTCTGAACACAGGTTCAAGACTGTGAAGGGTCATTACGTGTGTGCCAACCCCACTGACTCATGGGTAAAGGAGAACATCAAGATCATTGACAGCAGGAACGTCGGAAGCCAAGGGACCTTGTAATCATGTTGACCTGCGTCCTCCAACTTCTGAACCATTTTGGAAGCACTGGACAAGTGTGGAGTCTGAGCAAAACTGAAGAAAAAAAAGAAAAAAGAATGCAATTATTGTACTCACCGACAAATGCATTGTCTCTAAATGATCAGTATACTGAAGCTAAGGGGTTAAACAGTCCAGAATGTATGTTGTTTAAGTTGTTTATCTTTTTGACTTATGTCATTTGTCTCAGTAATGTATTTCTAAAAAGAGTGTTTTGCACTGAAGGATAAAGTATTGCAGATTATCAGCCTATAGCTCAAAGAATCTAGTTTATATAAGAACATTAAATTAATCGGAATATTTTATTGACATGTAATTTAAGACAAATTAATTATAATAATGATCTGTTTATGTAAGTGTTTGCTAATGTAACCTCCTCACAATAAAGACACTTTTGGATAAAGACACTTTTTGTTTTATTTCGCATTATTCACACTGTTCACACTTACAGAGGTTTATGTACATTTGCAAGATTTATGTACATTTGAAAAACCGTTAACATTTGTATATTTGCATACAACAGGCTGACCATGCAACCTGCTTAAACTTTATCTGTGAAAATATTGTCACAGGCGTCCCTTTGTTGTTATATATTAAAGGTCCCGTTTTTCGTGCTTTTTTGAAGCTTTGATTGTGTTTACAGTGTGCAATATAATATGTGTTCATGTTTCACGTGTAAAAAAACACAGTATTTTTCACACAATTCACCTATCTGTATATACTGTCTGTATACATCTGTATACCGCTGTTTTCACCGTCATAAAAACGGGCTGATAACTTATTTGTTTCTATAAAGTCCCTCCTTCAGAAATACAGTACGTAATGAGTTGTGATTGTGCCAGCGGTTCCTGTGTTGTGATTCGACAGCAGCTTAGCGCACGCGGCCCTCCTACAAACGCGATTGGGCTAGTTTTGAGAAGCCTGTGGGCAGGAGCATGTGCTGGAGATGTACTTATAATTACAGGAGCGTTTTTACTGACGAGAAGCACATGAAAATCGCATTCGATTTTTTTGCACTAAGTCTAGTTAACAAAGCTAAACAGCGTTGCCCTTTGTGTAATAAGTTACAGAAACTGTTAAACACAACAACTTAAATAATAAAATACACTTACCAGTTGTGGTCCATAAACAACGCTTTCTCCAGACAAAGAGGGAACTGCTCCATCTTTCAGGAATAATCTTTGTGCGAATCCAGCATTAAACTGATTGAGATTGAGGAAGCTGTCCTCAGCAAAATGTGCTGTACATAGTTTTACTTAAACATAAATTGTAACCATTAATCTCCAAGTACAGCATCCCTGTGAAGGCCAAACAAAGGTGATTGGACTCCGAGATGAAAATAACAGCGTTTATAAATATCTTGCTTGGCATTGAACTTTGAGCTTTAGAATTTTACAGATATTATAACAAAAACATTACACACTAACTAAAGTTTAATACATGGGATCACGTAGAACGGGACCTTTAAACTATTTTATATTAAAAAAATAGTTGGAAATAGTGCTTAAGCGAGTGTACATCTGTTGTACCATAGATGGGCTGCAATACGTTATCCATCCACCATATTGAAATATCCGTGAACACTCGAGAGCAAGTTGTCACTGCAACTAGTCTGTCTTCAGCGAACGTCAGAAGATGTTTTTGCTAAACTAACACAACACAACAAGATAAAGCCGTTAGCTAAAACAGCATTTTAAAATGTACTTTCATTTAAAAACCTGTAATATTGAGTAAATACCTGTTAAAAACACAAACCAACACATTCTTATCTGTGAAACGTTTCTTAGGGAATTTAAATCCTGACAGTTTTTACAACCAGGATTGTGGCGTTTTTGAATATTCTTTGACCATACGGTGAATGACGTCAAGTTGACCATTGCAAGATGTGCTTGGAGCAGTCGAATGAGGAATCCCTACATATCTATGGGCTGTACACTCAAAGGAAATTGTACACTTGCAAGGTATGAACTCATTCACTCAGATTTTGAACAGCACTGCAAAATTGCAGGCACCCGATATAGTGCACTTTATAGATGATAGGGAGCAGTTTCGGACACAGCTCTAGTCTCTGTAAACAGTACAAAAAAGAAGCAGCAGCTCACTGCCAGATTAGCCAATTTTTGGGGTGCTTTATGCATGTCAATAAATTAGCGCATTTATATGAAAAGCCGGTAAACGGAAAGATGAAAAATAAAATACAAATAAAATAAAAAAGACCAAAAGCAATGAGACAAAAAAGGAGCAAGATGTGAGTGATTGATGAGGCAAGCATTGTTTACTTTGGTCTAATAATTAGAAAAATAACTTGTCACTAGCCCAAGATTTCCCCCAGACAGTACATCATTAATAACACAGTTCTTTGGGGGTATTAAAATTGCTGTGTAAACCAGATGGAAAGTTTGGGAACAGTGTTATGACCTTATGCGTCTGACATACTGTACAGTATGGTGTTTTCAATCACATAGGTTTGTGGTCATGTGTAGTCTACTGTTGAACTTGAGAAGGTGTAATCTTTAAAAAGAACACAGTTTAGTTCTCTTTTCTGCCCGCAAATACGCTGTTCATTTGAGCTCCAGATACTGTATATATGTATATATATATACATATATTTCTTTATACACACACACACACAGTTATGATTACATACATTCTTAAAAATAAAGGTGCTTCAAAAGGCTCTTTAAGGTGATGCTTTAGAATAACCATTTTTGGGTTCCACAAAAAACCATTCAGTCAAAGGTTCTTTTAGAACCATCTCTAACTTACCTTTATATGATCTGAAGAACCTTCTTTCACCACGAAAAACCTTTTGTGAAACAGAAAGGTTTTTCAGATGTTAAAGGTTCTTTGCCATTTAGACAAACCATTTATACAAAAAGGTTCTTCTATGGCATCGTGAAACACCTTTATTTTTAAGAGTGTTTTAACCCTTTACCTAATACTCTCCTGCAGTCCATTACTGACACCTACTGTACTGATGAAAGTAGACTACACAAAACATTATGTGAAAATGCTTGTCTAAATTATGCTAGATAATACTAAATCATTTGTATTGATATTACAGTATATTTCCAGACACAATGCTTTACTCTGAAAAAAAAAGTAGTCAATTATAGTCAATATAAACTCACAAGTAGCCTAGTCCTAGATCACTTTTTTTTTGGGGGGGGGGGGGGGGGGGGGGCATATTCTCTTGATTTGTGATTAATTAGATCTCAAATTAGATCAATAGCATCTAATGGCTACATCATGGTGTTACAGATAATTTTGAATATAAACAGGATTCCTTAAATTAATAATTGTACATGTAATCATGTTTTTCTATGTTCATCTATGTACTGTATAAGGGTAGTGGAAGACAAGTTGAACTAAAATCCTAGTAATATGCCTGGAACATATCTTGTCTAAAATAAAATAAAACCTTGTAAATAGGATTTTTAAGGATGAGAATTTATTTGAAACAATTAATGAAGCCTTCAGCCTTGACTTAAAGACTTGACTCAGACTTCAGATGAAAGACTTTTATATGTGTCTGATACCAATATTTGTGATTTCCTTAAAAATAAATAAATAAAAATTGCATGAACAAAAAGATTCATGAATTTATTTCTTCTGATTTGTGATACTTCAGCTACTATCAGTCATTTTGAAGGGTCACAAACAATGTAATCTTTCAGTTCATCTAACATTTAATTTTAAGACAGCTAAGTCGATCTAAATGAATCACTCCATTTTACAAAAAAAAAAAAAAAAAAAAAAATTTATATATATATATATATATATATATATATATGTGTGTGTGTGTGTGTGTGTGTGTGTGTACATTTTCTCCTCAATTGCAGGGAAAGAGGTCTGTGTCCAGAGACTTCCTGAGCAGCTGCAGAACAACAGTCTTTTAAAAAACATCAGTCTGTTATAAAGCTTGACTATTGTATAAATGATACATGTGTTTGGGTTCAGTTATTTACTAAAATATAAAAGATAAATTATCCTCATATAGCAACATTTTTATCTTCGACTGCATACAGTTTGAAAGCATTTTGAAACTTTTCATTTAATTCTATTATATTGTTTTATTTAAAAGAGAATATTAAAGGACATTTTGATAATGGGCAATGCAAAAAAATCTAGTAAAAATAAATAAATGAATAAATAAACAGTTGATCAAAGTCTAGGGGTTTACTAGTGAGGAAGGGGACCAGGTTGAGCACCTGATATTTCAAGTTCAATTCAAATTTGATCACAATAACCTTTTTTGTTGTTGTTGTTTAAATTAACTTCCTCTTTTTACCAGCTGTATCACAAATGTTTTTTTGTATTTGTGTGTACAAACGTGAGGTTGTGTCTTAGTGTTTTGTGGACATTAAAATCAATATATACATACAATCTTATATTTTTCTGATTTTTGATATTCGGATACCTTGATGCAGCACAATCAAACTACAAAAAAAAAAAGTGCACAAGAGTTTCATATGTCTGAAAAATGCCACGCAATCCACAGTATCTCTAATACTACTTCCAAGTTGTCCTCAGGCACTGAATTATTGTAACTTCTCTATTAGACCCACAAGTGTCACTAGAGACAAGAAATGGTTTTGTTCAACATCTTATATTGCTTTTATCAACCACACCTAAATCGTTTAATCAAGGTCCTTGGGTTTATATGTGAGTTAGGAGTAAGGTTAAGATATTTGGGGAAGTCGTGGCCTAATGGTTAGAGAGTCGGACTCCAAATCGAAAGGTTGTGAGTTCGAGTCCTGGGCCGGCAGGAATTGTGGGTGTGCATGTACAGTTCTCTCTCCACCTTCAATAACATGACTTAGGTGCCCTTGAGCAAGGCACCGAACCCACCGAACCCCCAACTGCTCCCCGGGCGCCGCAGCATAAATGGCTGCCCACTGCTCCGGGTGTGTGCTCACAGTGTGTGTGTGTGTGTGTTCACTGCTCTGTGTGTGTGCACTTTGGATGGGTTAAACGCAGAGCACAAATTCCGAGTATGGGTCACCGAACTTGGCTGAATGTCACTTTACTTTTTCATATAAGGTTAAGCACCTGATAGAAAGAAAGAGCTAAAACAGCTCTTATTCTACAATGTTGATACTCAGAAATGGATTTAAATGAGTGCCATTATAAGAAGGTGTTCATATTCTCTATCCCCAAGCTCCACAGAACTTCTACAGATTATTTCTGTCGTTGTGAAGAAACATCTTGAAGAATTAGAAGCCTGATGTGTTTGCGGTTCCTGTATGAGACACTCCATTAAAATAACTTTGACCTAAAACTTATTTTTGTGTCTTTCCTTTCAGGTTTAAAACAAAATCACACTCACATCCAATGCCCTGATTCTGTCAGCTTTGCTACTGAACTGAATCAGTTTTATGCCCGTTTTAATGATGACTATTTAAATGAGCACTGGACTCCTATAGAGCACTCTGATTTTCTTCCCATAAGAATTGAGGAACAAAATGTGGGAAAGGTTTTAATGAAAGTCAAACCCCAAAAGGCATCAGGACCGGATGGAATAAAGGGCAAGGTACTGAGGGAATGTGCATCTCAGCTGAAGGGTGTGTTGACACAACTTTTTCAGCTGTCTCTTGATTTTAATGTTGTACCACGGGCATGGAAGGAAAGCACTATCATCCCGTTACCGAAAAAAGCTCATGCTAAGGCGCTTGAGGACTACAGACCAGTAGCTTTAACATCAGTGCTCTGCAAGTGCATGGAGAGAGTAGTTTGTCAGCAACTCTCCCAGGCAATGACCGATAAACTTGACCCTCTACAATTTGCTTATAGGGCTGGGCGCGGAGTTGAAGATGCCACCCTTACTTTGCTGGATAGGGCAGTAAAGCATTTGGACATGGCAAACTCGTACATTAGGATTTTATTTATGGACTTCTCATCTACTTTTAATACAGTGAACATAAATACACTTTTGAGGCGTTTAGAGGAGCTTCATGTGCATCAGACCTTTATTTTATGGATTAACAATTTTTTACGTGACCGTCCCCAACACGTGATAGTAAATGGTAAAAAAGTCAGAGAATGTAGTATTAAAATCTGGTCTTCCACAGGGATGTGTTCTATCCCCGTTTCTTTTTTCTATCTATACAAATGAGATTACCGGTAATAATGAGAATTTGATGCTGATAAAATATGCAGATGATATGGCACTGGTGGGATGTATGAGAGATACCCAATCACTGGATATTTATTTTGATTTTGTCAACTCTATCATGGCCTGGATAAAGGAGAGTTTTCTCCAGCTTAATATTGACAAAACCAAAGAAATGTGCTCCGGGGTAATTAATGCACGCACATGTTTTAAACCCTTGATAATTAATGGAAAGGAAGTTGAGCAGGTGGGATCTTTTAAATATCTGGGTACAGAAATTGATTCCCAGTTTATTTTTGACAAACACTCAGAAAGTGTCTTTAAGAAAGCATATCAACGCCTAGGCTTATTGAGGAAACTGAGGAGCTTTAATGTGGAAAAAGATATTCTGATTGTGGTGTATAAATCCTTTATTGAATCTGTGCTTACTTTCAACATTGTATCCTGGTACAACTCTCTTTCTGTTAAATGCAGAAATAGACTTTTAAGGATTATAAACACAGCTGGTAAAATTATTGGTGAGAAACAAGTAACCCTGTCTGATCTTTATATTGTGGCAGTAAAAAGGAAAGCATCTGCTATTGTGACAGACCCTACCCATCCTCTGCACAGCTCATTTTATTTACTTCCATCTGGTAGACGATTTAAAGTACCGTTGGCAAAATAGGCCAAATATAAGAAGTCTTTTATCCCGATGGCTGTTGACATTTTAAATAGGAAATAGGGGAGGGGCTTATCTTAAATTGTGTGGTTGTCTGTTGTATTTGTATTGTTGTTAGAGCCTTTTGTCTAAAGACAATTTTCTACCCCTGTGGGGATAGACAATAAAGCTTTTGAATTGAATTGAATTGAATTGAATTGAATTGAATTGAAATCAGGGAGAGAGTTCTGTGTAGATCCAGAGAGCCCCTGGGTGAACGATCATGTTGATAAATTGGACAAAAGAACAACCGTCTAAAAAAAGCAACACTCTTCTATTTTTGAACTGTGCATTTCATATTGTTTTTTTAATCCTTGTGTTATTTTCTATGTGTATATAAAAAAATTTATTTACAGAATAATTTATGTGATTGGTTTAGTTGTTTTTAACAAAATATCAGTGATAAAATTATCATAATGTGGTAATTTTTATTTATTTTTTTATTCTCTATTGCATGGGTCATTCCATGAAATCGTGCCTTTTCCACTTAGAGGAAAAAAAGAAGTTTAATCAATATTTTTTAAACATCGAAGAAATCAGGGCACACCAACACAGTGATTTATATTTTATAGAAAAAAAATGCATACTTATGCCAAAAAAGCAATGTTTAACAATGAGATATATGTAGCATAATATGCAAATGTGATTTTTATACAATTTTGCTAATTTAAAATCCCGCTGTAAAAGAAAACTCAGTGAGAGACAGGCCAAAAACTTTACCCTTACTAATTATTAATACAAGTTACATATATGTACATTCAGTCACATTTTCTATTAAAGTATTTATTCTAGCTTTAATAAAATATAATTTTATTAAGCTATTATTGTTGTTTTTGTTGTGAAGAAGAGGAACTATTTATTGCATAATTTACTTATATTTTAAAAACTAACTGGGAGGGTGTAGTTCTCATAAAAATGAACAGTCTGACCATCCAGCTGAATTTATATATTTGACCAAACTATTTTCATGTTCTCATATGTTTTTCTACATTCAATATTTAGTGAAACTGACAAAACTGTGTCCCCTCTGTAATACCAGATACATTCATCAAAATTCATGACACTTTTCAACATTCCTGATAATGTTCGGGGTTCAGACACACTTTCTCTGTTTAAATCTAGATTAAAAACTCATCTCTTTCGCCAAGCATTCGAATAATGTATCTCTTAAATTGTGAGTGTAGTTGCATCTGATCAAATGCGCATTTTTATTCTTTAGTTTGGGTTAAACTACAGCTGCTATGCTAATGATGTCTAATGATTTACATCCCGTGGTAACTAGGATTTACACAAGCTCCAGTCTGGATCCAGAACACCTGAGAACAGATGATGCTGACCATCAGAGGACCTTAGATGATGCTAACCCTGAATCAACAAACAGAACTAACAAATATTGCTACAAGTGTGACTGCATCATATAATAATAATATTAATAATGTTCATCGTCTGGCTGACTACGTCTTGTATTATTTTTTCTAAAAATCCTGTCATACGTGCACAAACTGACAGTCACCACTTATAAGCTACTACTAAGTATTGTAGAAACATAATTTTCTGTAAAGTTGCTTTGTAACGATTTGTATAGTAAAAAGCGCTATACAAATAAACTTGAATTTTGATGATCCATTTGTATTTGGAATGGCATAAGTGAGTCTAATGCATCTAATTTCCATCTAGTATAATGGCACACTTTGTTCAGTACTTCAGTGTTGTTATTTGTTTTTTTGGCCACTGTAGTGAAAGAGGAAGTGAAAGCTTTGCTGTTAGGGCTGTCCCTCAAACAGCCTTTGCCTAAATATGACTTGTGAAGGTCAGAAGCACATGTGGGATGACAGCAGAGACTGCCGGACTTTCTTTCTGTGTGGGTGAATTCAAACCAAAATCTCCCTCCTCAAAATCCACCCGTAAAGGGATATTCCCTCAAAGAAGAGTCTCTATAAAGTCAGCCTCTGTGGACAATGAGCCACACAGCAACCAGCCTGAGTGCTTTACCTCTAACAGACTTTCTGTACATCCAGCCAATCTAATACAACACACCGGCCAAAATGACTGCTTCTCGCTTCGTCATTTTCACCGCAGTGGTGCTTCTGTGCGCAGTTAGCCTCAGTGAAGGTAAGATGGAGGAGAAAGATAAATTAACATATTGAAAAACAAGCAATTTAAAACATTTAAAGTCTGTGCAATGTACAGTTGTATTTTTGTATGATTTAAAAAAAATTGTGTTTTCTTTAATCTAGGTTTACGTATTGGACCACAAAGGTGCTGTTTTACCTTTTCAACCCGTCCTGTGCCAATCAAAAGAGTGGTTGAGTACAGCATGACAAGCCAGCAGTGCCCCAAAGAAGCCGTGCTGTAAGTGTCACAACAATATATCTCTGAAAAAGTACAGTAGTTAACTTTTTTATATCTATTTAATATTTTTAATAACTTTGCATTTGTTATATTTATAATCATTAATAATATGTTTAAACTGGTTGGAACTAATTTGTCCAGCAGAGCAATTCCTTTGTGTCTGATGGTATTGAATTTCTCTGAACACAGGTTCATGACTGTGAAGGGTCATTACGTGTGTGCCAACCCCACTGACTCATGGGTAAAGGAGAACATCAAGATCATTGACAGCAGGAACGTCGGAAGCCAAGGGACCTTGTAATCATGTTGACCTGCGTCCTCCAACTTCTGAACCATTTTGGAAGCACTGGACAAGTGTGGAGTCTGAGCAAAACTGAAGAAAAAAAAGAAAAAAAGAATGCAATTATTGTACTCACCGACAAATGCATTGTCTCTAACTGATCAGTATACTGAAGCTAAGGGGTTAAACAGTCCAGAATGTATGTTGTTTAAGTTGTTTATTTGTTATTTGTCTTACTAATGTATTTCTAAAAATAGTGTTTTGCACTGAAAGATAAAGTATTGCAGATTATCATCTTATGGCTTGAAGAAACTAGTTTATAGAACTTTTTTATTTTTGACTTGTCATTTAAGACAACTTAATTATGATGACGATCTGTTTATGTAAGTGTTTGCTAATGTAACCTCCACACAATAAAGACACTTTTGGATAAAGACACTTTTTGTTGTATTTCGCATTATTCACACTGTTCACACTTACAGAGGTGCTCAGGTTTCAAGATTTATGTACATTTGAAAAACCGTTAACATTTGTATATTTGCATACAACAGGCTGACCATGCAACCTGCTTAAACTTTATGTGTGGAAATATTGTCACAGGTGTCCCTTTGTTGTTATATTTTAAACTATTTTATATTAAAAAATACTGGGAAATAGTGCTTCAGCGAGTGTACATCGGTTGTACCATAGATGGGCTGCTATATGTTATCCATCCGCCATATTGGAATATCCGTGAACATTCGAGAGCAAGTACCCACTGCAACTAGTCTGTCTTCAGCGGACGTCAGAAGATGTTTTTGCTAAACTAACACAGTACAACAAGACGAAGACATTATCTAAAACTGCATTTTAAAATGTACTTTCATTTAAAAACCTGTAATATAAACAAACCAACACATTCCTATCTGTGAAATTTTTCCTGTTTCTTCGGGAATTTAAATCCTGACAGTTTTTACAACCAGGATTGTGGCGTTTTTTTTATTTTCTTTGACTATTTTGGTGAATGACGTCAAGTTGACCATTGCAAGATGGCGGACGTGTCAACGTGCTTGGAGCAGTTGAATGTGGAATTCATACATACCTTATCTATGGGTTGTACACTCAAAATCAGTCAAGTCACCTTTATTTATATAGCGCTTTAAACAAAATGCATTGCGTCAAAGCAACTGAACAACATTCATTAGCAAAACAGTGTGTCAATAATGCAAAATGACAGTTAAAGGCAGTTCATCATTGAATTCAGTGATGTCATCTCTGTTCAGTTTAAATAGTGTCTGTGCATTTATTTGCAATCAAGTCAACGATATCGCTGTAGATGAAGTGACCCCAACTAAGCAAGCCAGAGGTGACAGCGGCAAGGAACCGAAACTCCATCGGTGACAGAATGTAGAAAAAAACCTTGGGAGAAACCAGGCTCAGTTGGGGGGCCAGTTCTCCTCTGACCAGACGAAACCAGCAGTTCAATTCCAGGCTGCAGCAAAGTCAGATTTTGCAGAAGAATCATCTGTTTCCTGTGGTCTTGTCCTGGTGGTCCTCTGAGACAAGGTCTTTACAGGGGATCTGTCTCTGGGGCTTTAGTTGTCCTGGTCTCCGCTGTCTTTCAGGGTTGTAGAGGTCCTTTCTAGGTGCTGATCCACCATCCGGGCTGGATACGTACTGGATCCGGGTGACTGCAGTGACCCTCTGATCTGGATACAGACTGGACCTGGTGGCTACAGTGACCTCGGAATAAGAGAGAATCAGGCTAATGTTAGCGTAGATGCCATTCTTCTAATGATGTAGCAAGTACATCGGGTGGGAAGTTTTCCTGGTTCCGTTTTTTTCCGGTTCTCTAGTCTCTGTAAACATACAAAAAAGAAGACACAGCTCACTGTCAGATTAGCCGGATTAGATTTTTGAGGTGCTTTATGCATGTCAATAAATAAGTGCATTTATATGAAAAGCCGGTAAGCGGAAATATTATAAATTTAATAGTTGATCATCAATGACATTTTAACCTGAATAAAATAAAAAAGACCAAAAGCAATGAGTCAAAAAAAGAAACAAGAGGAGAGTGAGTGAAAACTTAAATTCCCTTTCGACAATACGTCTGCAACTTTATGGGGAACACCTCAGGCATGAGAGGTGTCTGAAATCAAATATCAACTCACAGCAATCATGCTCTCCGGCGACAGCCGTGAATCATCAGCTTGAATGATGAGCATGTGACCTGGATATATAAAAAGGGCACCTTGAAACCATAACAATATCCTTTTCATCTGTTTTGTCTGATTTAAACGTCTGCTTACAGCGAAAATGAAACACACATCTAAGGCAAGTCCTAAAAATTTTGTGAAATGTGCTGACCCGTGCCAAAGATATTTGTCGCCGGGTGACACTCACGAGATGTGTGTGTACTGTTTGGGTGAAGAGCACGCACAGGATGCTCTTGAGGGAGCGTCCTGTGCAAATTGTGAGCGTTTTCCTATGAGAACGCGCCGCTCTCGTCGGGCTCTCTTCTCGAGGGAAGAGAGTTCAGCATCTGGTCCTCACAGATCGGGTCCCGCTCATGCTGAGGCAGAGTGGCGACGATCTTCACGGGGCTCCCAGTTGGAGCTCGCTGACAGTCTCGAGAGGGGCGTTAACCTCTCGGACGCATCATCGGTTGACGAGAGTGAGCTGTAGGTGGATGACGGAGACGATTCTCCTACTGATACTGCAGCGAGTGCTCTTCGGGCTGGGCAAGAGATGGCTGAGGAGGATGATTTAGATCCTCAACCTCGTCAGCCATCCTGCCCCGTGTACGCAGAGTTGGTGGAAGTTATGGAGCGCGCCACTGACAAACTTCAGTTGCCATGGCGGCGCTCGCGGTCGTTTGGACGATCGGTTTCTCCCTGAACATGGACCACCAGCTCAGCAGAACCTTCCATTCCTTCCTGATCTCCATTCAGAGATCGAAAGGGCATGGAAGAAACCGTACTCTGCCCGTATTCATCGACATCAGCGGGGTAATTTCGCTGATGTTGAGGGGATCGGGGAGTATGGTTATGTGTCGATGCCGCCCATTGACGAGACGTTTGTGAACTATCTCGTATCTGGGTGGGTGTCGACACTAAAAGCTCAGACTCTGCCATCCAAGACCCTTAAAATCACGGCTCGCTTGAATGGCAGAGCGTACACAGCAGCAGGTCAGGCTGGTGCTGCCCTTCATTCCAATGGCAGTGCTCCAAGCCTACCAAGCTGACCTGCTGCAGGATCTCGACCAGGGGGCAGGGCTGTCCCCTGAGGCGGTCGCTGAGTTGCGCCGGACCACAGATTTGTCTCCCCGGGCCACTAAACAGACTGCTGCTGCGATCGGCCGATCGATGGCGGCGATGGTGGCCATGGAGAGGCATCTGTGGCTCAACTTGGCTGATATCGGGGAGGAAGAAAAATCCCTTCTCCTTGATTCATCAGTTTCGCCTGCTAAACTTTTTGGCACCTTCATTGAGGCGGTGGTTGGAAAGTTTAGGGAGGCGAGGGGGCGCTCAGCCGCATTTAAGACCTGTATACAGCTGAGATCCAGGCCACAGCCCAGGCAGGCGGGAGGACCTGGTCCGTCTTGGTCTGAGGACCGTAGACAGGACCAGAGGACTATTGTTGCCTCTCGTGCGCCCCCTCCCTGGAGGAGTAGGATGCAGAGGAGGCGAGCCTCCCGCAAGAAGAGGGACTTAAGGGAGCTCATTCAGCACAAGCACAGCAACGCTCAGTGGAAGTAGGGATTGATCTCCCTGGAGGGCCTTTTCTACCAGCCCTCTTCCTCTTCTTGACTCCCCAGGCGTTTACGTTACACCAGCCCTGGGGATGGGCCTTATGATGAGAACTATGTTCTGATGGCCCGCCGTAGCAACTGGTTGATGTGAGCGCCTCTTTTAGGCATGTAAAAGTGGTGGACCCCAGATTCATTGAGAACTCTCTGGCGAGTCTTCACTCCGCACGCCGCAGGTGAACTTTTTGATTTTTTAAATTCTGTGTGTATAAAAAAACACTGATTTGTATTTCTCTACAGACCTTGTTCCCTGTATAGACCTAGGGGGTCATTCTTAGAGGAGCAATTAAAGTATTGGACATTAGGGCCCTGAAGCCTCCCCCAGTTGGTGGCTAGAACGAATAAGGGAGAAGCTCGAAGAAGATTTGGCTTCCGTGCTGAGTATGTGATGGCCTTCCTGTCATAACATTTTATATGCGTGGTGGGCCACCTCTCATTTCTGTTTAGCCTCAGGGCTATTAGCCACCCAGGGGTAGAGTAGTTGGTCTTCCTAAAAAAAAGAAAAGAAAAAAGGAGAGCTTTTTTGCTTTAGGTTTAGACTGACGCTGGCGCTTCAGATAGATCTTCAGATATATGTGCTGCCTATTGGTTTGTGACATTGGTATCCTAAGTACTCGCTCCCCTGAGCTCTGTAAGGTTTCAGTAGGTTGAGTGTTTCACAGCCTCTCAATCAAGTAGGCTGTGACCGGATGGTTACTAGGTGGCAGGTCCCACAGGCCTCCCTGAAGTTGAATTCCCGCTTTTTTGAACTATCAGGTAGTAGGCCTCATAAGGCCTCCCTGAAGGCAAAGCCCCAAAGACAGTCAACTGGACTGCCAGTCTTGCTCACTATCAGCTATGGTTTTCAGGTAGTAGGCCTCTCCAGGCCTCCCTGAAAGTAAGCTCCTTCATGTCATGGTTTTTCATACTTTGAGTTTCCACTTAGGGTGGTTTAATGGTAACAGGTAGTAGGCCTCTCTAGGCCTCTCTGTAAATGAACTCCCATGCACTCTGTCCATCAGGTAGTAGGCCTCACTAGGCCTCCCTGAAGTTGAGCTCCCACATACTGTGGTTGTCAGCTAGTAGGCCTCACAAGGCCTCCCTGGAGGTTTAGCTCCCACATATTGTGCGTTTTCACTAAATAGCATGGTTTTTCAGGTAGTAGGCTGGGTTTTGTAAGCTAGTGGCCACTTACTTTCAGTTTAGCAGTCCTTATCAGGCAGCTACCGAAGGTGAGCTTGCGCCCTGGCTCGGCTCAAGTTTTTATTCTCTGCTACAGGTTCCCTCCTGGACCCTCTTTATCCTGCTACAGCCTGGTTCCCTACCAGGTAGATCTTATGCTCCCCTTACTGAGGGTCAATATGAGTATGTGGTCTCCTGAGTCTGGTCAGTCGGTCGTAGGCCTCTCATGAGGCCTCCCAGTTAGATCAGTCCTTAGGCCCTCACAGGCCTCCTCAGTGTTTTGAAACACAAACACTGGGTAGATCCATGGATCGAGTAGAGAAACTCCCCTCGCTGGCAAGGGTTGTAAAGCACTATACTGAGGCATACTCTCCAGGATATCCCGTCTCTGAGATCCGGGCCGAGTGGTTCACTGTCTGCTCCACAGTTCCTCGGGTTGGATGCCTTCCTAAAGGCAAGTGTCCAGAGACTCTGTCTTCGGACAGACAGGAAGCGGCCAGTCTGTAGTGTCTTATGTAGTGACACCAGGTCAGGCCTGCATGGTGGGATTTCAGGTGGCACGTTCCCCTGAATAGTGACTGGCTGGGGTTCCCTCGGGTTCCCTAGCCACATTCCCTAGAACGGACCCCTTCTAAGAAGTTGAAGTTGTGGTCCCAGGCCCTTGAGCAGGCCCAGGTAGACCTTTCACTAAACTATGTTTATGGAGGTTTTCTGTGGTATCGTTTAGCTTTGGCTATGACCGTAGGGAGTGCTGTCACTGACAGCCCAGTGTGACCTGAGGGTGAGTGGTTCTAGCGTTCATTGAAATGCTGGTTCTGACAGGTGTCACTGCCATTGGGCATGCACTCCCTTTAGCATGGCGGCGTGGGTATTTCGTTCCCCATAACGTCGATGAAGTATTGTCGAAGTTCCCTTTGAAAGGGAACGTCTCAGGTTACAAACGTAACCTTTGTTCCCTGAGAACAGGGAACGAGACAATACGTCTCCCAGCCATGCCTCGGGGTCTGCCTGCCAAACAGTCCCTTCAGACGAAAGGATATTGTCATGGTTTCAAGGCGCCCTTTTTATATATCCAGGTCGCATGCTCATCATTCAAGCTGATGATTCACGGCTGTTGCCGGTCAGCATGATTGCTGTGAGTTGATATTTGATTTAAGACACCTGTCATGCCTGAGGCGTTCCCCATAACCTCGATGACGTATTGTCTCGTTCCCTGTTCTCAGGAAACAAAGGTTACATTTGTTACCTGAGACGATTTTCATTACCGGACAGATCTTTGCGCTTTAACATGCTAAAAAATTATTCCGCTTGACAGGTAAACATACGGTTAATCTGGGCAGCGTACAAAGAATGGGCATGGTTACATCTGGCAGAAGTTATAGATTGGCTATACTAGAGCAAAACAATATATATAAATCATACAAAGATAAAAAGTAGATTGATCACTGATTCATATTTTAACTGCTTCCCTCAGGCTGTGAATCTAAACAGCATGTGAAAAAAGAGGCAAGCATTGTTTACTTTGGTCTAATAATTAGAAAAACAACTTGTCACTAGCCCAAGATTTCCCACAGACTGTACATCATTAATAACACAGTTCTTTGGGGGTATTAAAATTGCTGTGTAAACCAGATGGAAAGTTTGGGAACAGTGTATGACCTTATGCGTCTGACGTACTGTACAGTATGGTGTTTTCAATCACATAGGTTTGTGGTCATGTGTAATCTACTGTTGAACTTGAGAAGGTGTAATCTTTAAACAGAACACAGTTTAGTTCTCTTTTCTGCCCACAAATACACGTCATGTTGGTAACAGGAAGTGACGCTGTCCATTTGAGCTCCAGATACTGTATGTACGTATCTACTGTATCTGTGTGATTTGACCATGTAGAGGTTATGGGATTGGGATTCAGGATTAGTTTCTGAGAAACTACAGAGGTATCTGGGTCTGATGGATTTTGAGGGATGATCAGTTGGCCTAAAACAAGGGCTTTCAACCTTTTTCAGACCAAGGACCCTTTAGAGCTTAAGCCAGCTCTAATAACATTCTTATATCACCATATGAATGTATCTACAACAAGTCTATATATATTTTTACATTATTGTAGCCTTTATGTATTTGTATCTTGCATTCTAATGTATTCTATGGTAGGGAGAAAATTAATTATTTAAATTAATTCAAGCTTCTTAAATTTATTTGTAATGCATATTTTCCTAATTTTTCACAAAGTTTAGTTTGATATAAAAACTGTAGTTGGTCTAATACAACACTGACTTGGAGTTGAGCGTTATGAAATGCTGAAAGTGTTAAAAAGTTGTTAAATAGTTGTGGATATTAGCTTTGTAGTCTACAGCTTTGGCTACAGTTTGTATGCAAACAGAACACCTTCATATTAGAGTGGATTTCAGCTTTGGGTGGAAAAAAGGAAGCAAGATTAATGTGTCTGTGTAGATGCATGTGGTTTTCAGAAGTGTGATGGTGAGAAACATGTTTGTTTCTATCAGCAGCACAGACTTAGACCTCTCTGAGTCCAGGGGACTGTACCATGATGGTAGCTGAACAAATTCAGAGTTACAGGATTAGTTTTGAGTTGACAAAACCAAACCTTTCCAATCGGGCTCTGTCGGTACCATGATGCTGTTCATCGACTTTCTTTGTCAACTCAGGCTTTAATCTTGAGTTTGGGGAGCGCGTGCACATGAATGTGTGACATCACTGGCGAACAGCCAATCACGAGCCTTGCAATAAAAAGCAAGCTTGATTTACTTCTCCCGAGAGACCCAGCGAGATTCAAAACTAAAGATTAAAGGTTTTGCTAAAGGTTAAGAGACTGAGGAATATGACAAATTTAAACAGGACAAATAAAATAAATAATCTTGCTCTATCAGTGAAGTCACAAGTGAAACTTGTAAACTTAGTTTGAAAATATAAAGTGATAGAGACTCGAACATGTAAGGCCAGATTTTTTACTTTTTAAATAGTGCAATACTACAGCTTATTTATATAACATGATCTGTATACATTAATATTTATTTAAAATAAACAATTTATAATGACGGTTAAACTAAAATTGCTTGTATGTAAAAGATAAATAATAATAATAATAATAATAATAATAATAATAATAATAATATGAATCACAATAATTATATAAATCATACAATGACTCAGTAATTATCATTGAAGCCAGACTTCTTCTATTTTTTTTTAGCATTAGTGACCTTTAATTTGGAGCAAGATAAACTGGGGTGACTTTGTGTAAGACAAGTGTCACTTTGCTCACATCTGTGTAAGTTACTATGGCAATGAATGCCGCTAAAAGCCAAGCCACTTACGTGGTACCTCAAACCCAGGATTGGTGCAAACTAACTTGAAACTTACCTGGCTAGCCAGCTAATCTAGCTTCATGGTAAAGTCCCAGGAGCAGTTCTTACAAAACAACAACAAAAACACTGCCTTACTTGGTTCTAAAACTCATTGTCCTCTGTTGGTGAATTTTTATTCTTGAATTGTTTAAATACTAAATTCACTAAATGCATGAATGTAAACGTGTTTTCAGCAGCACGTTTCCCTCTTAAAATGTATATATATATATATATTTATATATATATATATATATATATATATATATATATATATATATATTTTTTTTTTTTTTTTTACATATGTATGATTAGTTATCCCTATACCTAACACTGTCCTGCAGTCCATTACTGACACCTACTGATGAAAGTAGGCTACACAAAATATTATGTTATGAAAATGTTTGCCCAAGTTGTTAGATAATACGAACTAAATAATTTGTATTGATATTACAGTACATTTCCAGACACAATGCTTTACTCTGAATTAAAAAAAAAAAAAAAAAATTATATTGAATGTTAACTAAAAAGTAGATCACATTTTCTTTAATGCCACTAACTGTGAAAAGAAAAGCTGATCTTTTCCTGTTGTTATTTTTTCATATTTTAGTTCTGTAAAACAGCTAAACTAGACTAAAAAGTTTTCTTAGAGCAGCGGTTCTAAAGCCTGTTTCTGGTGGTCAATCGTCTTAAATAGAGAGCACACCGTAACCAGTTAATCAAGGTTTTATATGTGACTCAAGGGTCAAGATTAAGCACCTATGTTTTGGTGGAAACTAAATTATTATTATTATGATCATGGAAAAGACTAAGCCATGTGTTGTTTTCCCAAAGTGCTTTTTCAGTGAATATGAAAGAAAAGTACTTTACAAATACTCAAAAAAATAAAAATAAATAATTAATAAATTAAAAAATTAATAAAAATATGACAAAGGAAAAGCAAAGCTAACTAAATAAATACATTTTAGCTACTTTTTGAAATGTCTATTTAATGCTTTATTGATCGAGCACAATTATGTTTTAAATGATATTTTGGGGGACATATTCTCATCTAAAATTGATGCTTGTGATTGATTTGTGATTAATTAGATAATGAATTAAATAAATAGCATCTAATGGCCACATCATGTTGTTACAGATGGTTTTGAATATGAACAGGCCTACTCAAATTATTAATTGTACATGTATTTATGTATTTTTGCATCTTGAATTGTCCTTATGTGTAAGGGTAGAGGAAGACAAGTTGAACTAGAATCCTAGTAATATCTCTGGAACATATCTTGTCTTTAAAATAAAACCTTGTAATTAGGAATTTTAAGGATTAGAATTTATTTGCAACAATTAATGAAGCATTCAGCCTCGACTTAAAGATTTAAGACTTGACTTCAGACTCCAGAAAGACTTGTAGATGTGTCTGATAGAGACCAATATTTGTGATTTTATCAAAAAAAAAAAAAAAAAGCATTCATGCATTCATGATTTTTTTCCTGATTTGTGATACTTCAGGTACTGTCAGTGATTTTGAAGTGTCATGAACAATGTCATCTTTCAGTTCATCAAACATTTCATTTTTAGACCGCTAAGTCAATCTGAATGAATTACTCTTTTTAAAACAACAGTTTTTTTGTACTCTTTCTCCTTAATTTCAGGGAAAGAGGTCTGTGTCCAGAGACTGCCTGAGTAGCAGCAGAACATCTGTTATGAGGGTCAAATGTTCATGTTGTATAAATGATACATGTGTTTGGGTTCAGTTATTTAATAAAATATAAATGATAAAAGTATCCTCATGTAGCAACATTTTTGTCTTCTACTGCATTCATTTAGAAACTTTCATTGACATGTATTATACTTTTTATTTAAAAGCCAATATTAAAGGACACTTTGACAATGGGTAACACAAAAAAATAAAAATAAAATTATAATAAATAAATCAATAAAAAATACACATGTGCTGAGCTTCAAGGCCGAACATACTAATGTGTGAGGTCTTGGGACTTAAGAAAACATCCACACAACCGAAAGTAAGTGTACGAGAATGTCCCAGGTTTAAAAATGTCAACAGCTCAGCACCCACTAAATCCACTAAATCCACACTACTATTGACATTTTGCATATTAATCCATGTAGCCTAGCTCACTAAAATAGGCTACCACTTTTAATGCTACGATGCAAAGTAAACCACAATTTCTTTAGAATAATATAACACATAATTCATATTATAGAAATAATATTGCACACGTATTAAATGTGTCAAATGTAAAATATGGTTTAATACTGTGTAGCTTAGAGAAAATATAAGCACAGGCTCATAGGCTTGACATTTATTCTGCTTGAATGCATTCTAAGAAACACACATAATTCCATAAGTACTACACTTTCATCTGTTAATATAAAATATTTTAACTACAGTGCTTTTCTTTCATTTTCCCAACGGCAGCCGTCAAATGTAACGCATCGGTGAGGCAAAACTGACGTCTATTTGTGAAATGTGCTTTGATGCACTTGTTTGATGAAATGTGGTTAAAGCGCCACTCAGCGGTCAAAATCTGTAAATGCAGCGGCGGTACTTGCGCTGGCAGGAAGCACAATTTGGTTGGCCACCTACTGTATCTCTAATAGTACTTCAGAGCATCACAGTTCACAGTCACATCTAAACCTCTACTGTAAAAAGAAAATGGACTGATATGATTTCAGTTAGACATTACATATCATTTTTAAAAAGACTAATTACTATTTTAGTCCGACTCAAAATATCATGAAAAACAAGAGTTTTATTTGTGTTTCAGTTGTGAAATGCTGACTGTGTAGTGACTTTTGTATGGACAAAGTATGTATACAAAGGTTAGTTTATTTTGGCAAGATCATAGGATGAAAATAAATAATTGATTTGTGCAATAGCTTTATACACGAGAAGAGCTTTGACAGAGCGGACGCGAATCTCCTGCTTCTTCATTTTCTCCAGTTATTACACTTACACATGAACTCCATCAAATAAGGTAGTAGTGAGGTAATCAATAATTTTGAACTATGAAAATTCTCTGTATGTATGTACTGTACATGTGGAAGAATTGACAATAAAGCAGACTTGACTTGACTTATGTATTCAAGACAGAAAAAGTGCAGCCTTGTGCAATTTTTGGAATCAAAACACTGCAAGAGTTTGCATCAGGAAATACTGTCAGAGTACACTATTATAACATGGCTGAGCATTTCAACTATCTTGTTCATAAAAAATGACTTGTCATTCTGATGGCACTGATATATTCATTGATAAAAATATTAGCTTTTGAGAGAAGAACTAAGGATTTTGAGCAATTAACAGGCTTTTTGAATTTTCTTGAGAAATGCACTTGCTGGTTTGCAAATGATAAAGAGGAATTGAGAAATTTACCAAAGCGACTGAGAAAAACTGTGATATGTGAAATATAGTTGAATTAACTATAGTGCTATATAGTGCTCCCACTAAGTCAAATAATGAGAAAGAACCAAATCGCCTATCACAGCTATGCTGATGATATCCAGATTTACCTAGCCTTATCTCCAAATGACTACAGCCCCATTGACTCCTTCTGCCAATGTATTGGTGAAATTAATAGTTGGATGTGCCAGAACTTTCTTCAGTTAAACAAGGAAAAAACTGAAATCATTGCATTTTGAAATGCAATGAAGTTTTCAAAGTGAATGCATACCTTTCCCGGTGGCCTGATGGTCATTCTGGCCTGCCTGCTGCCGCTGTGTAGTCGATCAGGCTGATGTGCAATAGGCTGGTATGCAACTGCAAATTAATTGACGGTCTTATGAATCTACGAATCAGGCGATCGCGGAGTGAAAAAGACACATTTATATTTACTAAGGATGGGACGGTTCACTGAAAAAACCAGGGGGGCAGGGTTTCAGAATTTTTTGAAGCACCCCTGGGCGCCGCCATTGGCTAGCGGACCCCCACCTGCTGTTAGCATTCCATTGACTCCCATTTATTTTGGCGTCACTTTGACAGCGAATAACTTTACATCTGAGGCGTTTAAAGACTCCATTTGCCCATTCATTATTTCTAAAGAAACACGAAAATGTATAAAAGGCTCCATTACCTTGTATCTTACGTTATTTTTGTAAAAAATAGGCTAACAATTGCGTCATAACCAGCGACTCTCGCACAGTAGAGAAATTACCGTATGGACAGGAGGAGAAGCTCCCAGGCAATCTTTTACTGTCTATGAGGCAATCGGGGGGACGTGGAGGCATGAAGTCAAGGGAGATAATTAATTAGAATACTTACCAAAATTTGTTCCTGTTCACGCTCGCCTTCTCTGGAAGATTCGGTGGGTGATTCAGATTTCTTTGGCACAGCGATTAGAAGATTTACAGGTTGCTCACGTGACATCTATGTCCTCAAGCTCAGTTTGAGTCTGCGCAGTACGCCCGACCCCCAGGAAGTAAGTGCTTCTAATTGACTTCACTTGTCTCCGTTGAATCCAATGGGGTTGCTGTGTCCATTTCTTTTACTGTCTATGGAAAAAAACGATCCGCTAGGTTCACCACACACGATTCGTCACGAGCTGAGACCAAGTGGGTATAGAGAGCTGAGGCGCTGAGAAGCTGTTCAACTTAAATCTGACAAAGCATCTGTAATATGGTTTACTATAAATAACACGTAAAACAAACAGGGTGCGATTTATGTTTCAGTTGATTCATGCGCATTCTGGATTCCCAGACATTACAACAGCGATGAAAAAAACCTCTACAAATCATTCACTCTTGTTCAATACTAATACGAACACTGTATCAGTGCATTCTCTTAAAGTGACAGTCTTTATATTAATCGAACAGCAACAACAAAGAAATCTTAACCTTCTTAAAAAAAACCTGAAAGTCAGTTTATTTTGTTTGTATCTTTACTCTATTACTCTATAACACAGTACTGCAAGTGCTCCTGCTGTTGAACAAGAGGGGGTGGACAGTTCAGCTTTTGAGTCAAGTCAGAGCAAGAACCTTCAAGTAAAGTTTAAGCTATTATATTTTTGTCACAGTGTCTGGGTTTGTGTCCCTGGGTAACCACTAGATGTCCTCTTTCCCCACGGTGTCTGTCACTTCATGTACCACATTCCACACTACCTCTGTCTAATCATTGCACTCAGCTGTCATTGGTAATTAATCATTGCACTCACTCTCTTCCCCATTAGCGTTGTGATCTCCCTTGTATTTATACCCTGTCTGTCTTAGTATGTGGCACGGAGTCCTTGTTTGGTATTCACTTCTGTCTCAAGTCTTGATCTCGCTTTGTGTCCTTGTCAGTTTATGTTCTGGATTGATGTTTTGGTTTTGACCCCTGCATGGACTGTTTTCTCTTTTGGATTTACCCTGAATAAATGACATACCCGCACTTGGATCTCTCACCGTGTTCCTTGTATCCCGGCCGTGACAGAAGGACTCCGTCATCTCTGAGATCCAGCGGTATGTCTGTTCATGTTTCCTTGCCCAGCGCCTCTGCACAGGATGACAGCCACAGCTGACCTTCCAGAGTTGAGTCAGGTTCCCGTTGACCCTCCAGAGTTGAGTCAGTTTCTGGTTGTCCCTCCAGAGTCGAGTCAGGTTCCAGTTGACCCTCCAGAGTCGAGTCAGGTTCCGGTTGACCCTCCAGAGTCGAGTCAGGTTCCAGTTGACCCTCCAGAGTCGAGTCAGGTTCCAGTTGACCCTGCAGAGTCGAATCAGGTTCTCGTCGACCCTCCAGAGTCGAGGCAGGTTCCCGTGGACCCTTCAGAGTTAAGTCAGATTCCTGTTGACCTTCCAGAGTCGAGGCAGGTGCCCGTTGACTTTCCAGAGTTGAGTCAGATTCCGGTTGACCCTCCAGAGTCGAGTCAGGTGCCTGTGGACCCTCCAGAGTTAAGTCAGGTTCCGGTTGACCCTCCAGAGTCGAGTCAGGTTCCAGTTGACCCTCCAGAGTCGAGTCAGGTTCCAGTTGACCCTGCAGAGTCGAATCAGGTTCTCGTCGACCCTCCAGAGTCGAGGCAGGTTCCCGTGGACCCTTCAGAGTTAAGTCAGATTCCTGTTGACCTTCCAGAGTCGAGGCAGGTGCCCGTTGACTTTCCAGAGTTGAGTCAGATTCCGGTTGGCCCTCCAGAGTCGAGTCAGGTGCCTGTGGACCCTCCAGAGTTAAGTCAGATTCCTGTTGACCTTCCAGAGTCGAGGTAGGTGCCCGTTGACTTTCCAGAGTTGAGTCAGGTTCCAGTTGACCCTCCAGAGTCGAGTCAGGTGCTCGTGGACCCTCCAGAGTCAGGGTTAGTCACCGTTGACCTTCCAGAGTCAGGGCTAGTCACCGTTGACCTTCCAGAGTCAGGGCTAGTCACCGTTGACCTTCCAGAGTCAGGGCTAGTCACCGATGACCCTCCAGAGTCAGGGCTAGTCACCGATGACCCTCCAGAGTCAGGGCTAGTCACCGATGACCCTCCAGAGTCAGGGCTAGTCACCGATGACCCTCCAGAGTCAGGGCTAGTCACCGATGACCCTCCAGAGTCAGGGCTAGTCACCGCTGACCCTCCAGAGTCAGGGCTAGTCACCGCTGACCCTCCAGAGTCAGGGCTAGTCACCGCTGACCCTCCAGAGTCAGGGCTAGTCACCGCTGACCCTCCAGAGTCAGGGCTAGTCACCGCTGACCCTCCAGAGTCAGGGCTAGTCACCGCTGACCCTCCAGAGTCAGGGCTAGTCACCGCTGACCCTCCAGAGTCAGGGCTAGTCACCGCTGACCCTCCAGAGTCAGGGCTAGTCACCGCTGACCCTCCAGAGTCAGGGCTAGTCACCGCTGACCCTCCAGAGTCAGGGCTAGTCACCGCTGACCCTCCAGAGTCAGGGCTAGTCACCGTTGACCTTCCAGAGTCAAGTCAAGTCACGGGTGATCTTCAAGGACAGAGTCAAGTCACGGGTGATCTTCAAGGACAGAGACAAGTCACGGGTGATCTTCAAGGACAGAGTCAAGTCACCGGGGTTCTTCATGGGAGAATTCAAGTCACCAGTGATCTTCAAGAACAAAGGCAAGTCACCATTGATCTTCATGAACAAATGCAAGTCACCAATGATCTTTCCAGGTTTAAGAAAAAGTCAGGTAAAGAGTTAATATGCTAAAAAAATTAGCATATTGTGATAAAGTTCATTATTTTCCATAATGTAATGATAAATTAAACTTTCATATATTTTAGATTCATTGCACACCAACTGAAATATTTCAGGTCTTTTATTGTTTTAATACTGATGATTTTGGCATACAGCTCATGAAAACCCAAAATGCCTGTATCAAAAAATTAGCATATTTCATCTGACCAATAAAAGAAAAGTGTTTTTAATACAAAAAAAGTCAACCTTCAAATAATTATGTTCAGTTATGCACTCAATACTTGGTCGGGAATCCTTTTGCAGAAATGACTGCTTCAATGCGGCGTGGCATGGAGGCAATCAGCCTGTGGCACTGCTGACTCAACTCAACTCTTATTTATAAAGCACTTTCAAAACCATTAGAATGGACCAAAGTGCTGTCCATAAGTAGGCTGATCACTAACTCTAAAATATATACCAACATTAAGTTACATTAAAAACAAGACACAAGAAAATTGAACAACAAATCACTCACAGTTCTCAGACCTAATCAAACGCCAAAGGCTTGATTAAATAAATAAGTCTTCAATTCCTTTTTAAAAATATCCATGCCTGATGAGATTTTTAGGGATAGTGGCAACTCATTCCAAAGTGCAGGAGCCGCCACAGAAAAAGCGCGGTCTCCACTACGCCTCAAGCGAGACCGTGGGACGGTTAGGAGCATATTCCGAGAGGAGCGAAGGTGACGTTGAGACTGATAAGGAATTAACATGTCTTTTATGTACTCAGGAGCTTGATCATGTAGCGCTTTAAAAACAAACATCAACACCTTATATTGTATTCTGTATCTAACAGGTAGCCAGTGAAGGGATATCAATAAAGGTATTATGTGATCCCGTTTTCTGGTATTTGTTAAAAATCTCACTGCAGCATCTTGGACACACTGAAGACAAGTAACCAGTGATTCACTTATGCCCAGATAAAGAGCATTACAATATCCAGCCGGGTTGAAACAAAGGCATGCACAACAATCTCCAAGTCCTTGTACGAAAGAATTGGTTTCAATTTAGACAATTTTATTAAATGAAAGAAAGATTATTTCACAACGCTATTAACTTGACGATCAAAGCGCAGTTCCGTATCGAAAAATACTCCAAGGTTCTTTACATAACTTTGCATATTGTTGGACAGTAGTGTATTATTTCCAGCCGGAGCATTCCCAAACTCCTTGTTCCCAAACATAATAAACTCAGTCTTATCCTCATTTAATTGTAAAAATTTTTACCTCTACCTTTTAGAGGCTACCTTACCTTTACCTCAGTCAACACTTATAAAGATTAGTAAAAGATGCACAACCATCACACTCCAAAGGAAGGTACAATTGTAAATCATCAGCATACAAGTGATAGTTAATATTATGCAGCTTAAAAATAGACCCCAGGGGTAACATATACAGAGAAAACAGAGTCGGACCATGGATTGATCCCTGAGGAACCCCCAAGAAATAGCAGCAGATGCAGAGACATAATTTCCAATTTTAACAGAGCATGTCCTGTCATGCAAATAAGAGGAAAGCCACTTAAGGGCTACACCATTGATCCCTACATAATCTCTAAGGCGGTCTATTAAAACTGCGTGATCTAAAGTATCAAAGGCTGCACTTAAATCTAGCATCATTAAGGCAACACTTTTCCCGGAATCAATTCTTAACAAAATATTGTTTGTAACCTTCAATAGTGCTGATTCTGTGCTATGTTTGGTCCTAAATCCAGACTGAAAAATATCCATTATGTTATTTACAATCAAGAAATCTGTAAGTTGATTATGGACAACTTTCTCTAAAATCTTATTCATAAAAGGCAATTTCGAAATAGGTCTGAAATTTTTTAACTCATGTGAATCCAAGTTATGTTTTTTTTAATACCGGCTCAATAACAGCATGCTTAAACCCTGAAGGTACAGTTCCATGATATAAACTACTATTGATAATCAGAAGTATATTAGGACCAATAGTGTCTACAACCTCTTTAAACAATTGCGACGGGAGAACGTCATAAAGTGATGTAGTCGGCTTTAAATGCATTATTATCTTTTCCAACTCAACTAATGTAATAGATGCAAATTTACTTAAACAACGAGAAGGATTAATTATATCGGCTACAACATTGCCTACAGGCACAATATTCGACCGAATAAGAACAACCTTATCAATAAAATAGTTTTTTAAATTATCACACAGATCCTTAGACGGGGAAGGAAAATAGTTGATAGACGGACTCAATACTTTATCTATAGTTGAAAATAGTACCTTCGGATTATTTGCATTATGTGATATAATTCGAGAAAAATATGAAGATCTAGCGGCTCTAACAGCGTTTTGATAATTTGATAGAGATTCTCTAAGAATATCATAAGATATCTGCAATTTATCTTTCAGCCACTTACGCTCTGCAAGCCGACAAACCCGCCTCAAATTACGCGTTACATCATTTAACCACGGCCGTTTTTTTACTTTTTGACATCTCATTTTAAAAGGCGCAACATTATCCAAAATTTCAGAGCAAACATGATTAAAAGAGTTCACCAATTCATCAGTTCCTACAACTGACAATATTGTAGGCTCAATATGAGGGGCTAATTCAGTAAAAGCAGTTGAGAACACACTAGATGTAGAAGTAGAGATAACCCTGGACAAGAATGATGGAGGCTGATGACAGTCATTTGTTGTAGTGGTAAAATTAAACCTAATAGGAATATGATCCGAGATGGCCATTTCTTGAACACAAATATTTTCTATCGTTATCCCCAAAGAAAAGACCAAGTCAAGTGTGTGGCCATGATCGTGTGTAGGTCCGGAAACACATTGATATAAGTTAAAAGAATCAACTAAATTCAAGAATTCCTTGGTCATGGGTTTACCAGGACAACAAACATGAATGTTAAAATCACCCATAATCAAAATCCTGTCAGCAGATGGAACAACCACAGATAAAAACTCACAGAATTCATCAAGAAAATTCTTATTATAACCCGGAGGCCTATATATCAAGGCACAAAACTCTTTGAACTTTCAACAGGCAGTAACTTGCACTTCATCATGTTATTAAAAATAACAGCCAAGCCTCCACCTCGACGATTACTTCTCGAAGTACTTAAATAGCTACATCCCCTTGGTAAAAGCTCCACAAGAGGACTCATATCAGCGTCATTTATCCAAGTTTCAGTGATAAAAAGAAAGTCCAGACCATACTTTACATAATAGTCATTCAAGATGAATGTTTTGTTGACAACTGAGCGTGCGTTTATCAAAGCCATGAGCACTGTGGTCGACTCAACGGGCCGATTAAGGAAAGAAACAGCACTTAGCTTCATTGCCCCAGCTCATCTCACGGAGCGCAAATTTGAGTGCACCACGCCTCCGCGTCTGGTCTCTCTCTGTGTAGTCCAACGCAATGATGTTGATGTGGGAGGCAGAACATGTAACAAATAGGAAGTCCGCGACTCCACTGTTGGTCTAGCTCCACTATTCAGGATCCTCAATTTCTTAAGTTTCACCAAGACTCCAGCCCGTATGCCTCGTCTCCTGCGGCGTCTCCTCTTCCAGCACGCGCATCCAGTTACCTGACAGACTTTAAACGGCAGCTGGAACATGCATGGCTGTTCAGCAAACAATTTCAAGTTCAAATCACGGCTGCACATATTCAAGGCCGTAGAACGAAGACTTAGCAGCGAAAGGCGATCATAGATCAACTGTGAGCAGTCCAAATAATTGATAAAACATAAAAGTAAAACAAATAAACTAAAAACAGACATTCTAAATGTGGAGCGACGGCAAGCCAACACACAACCTGGCGCCATCTTGGACTGAGGTATTATGGAGGCCCAGGATGCTTCGATAGCGGCCTTTAGCTGATCCAGAGTGTTGGGTCTTGCGTCTCTCAACTTTCTCTTCACAATATCCCACAGATTCTCTATGGGGTTCAGGTCAGGAGAGTTGGCAGGCCAATTGAGCACAGTAATACCATGGTCAGTAAACCATTTACCAGTGGTTTTGGCACTGTGAGCAGGTGCCAGGTCGTGCTGAAAAATGAAATCTTCATCTCCATAAAGCTTTTCAGCAGATGGAAGCATGAAGTGCTCCAAAATCTCCTGATAGCTAGCTGCATTGACCCTGCCCTTGATAAAACACAGTGGACCAACACCAGCAGCTGACATGGCACCCCAGACCATCACTGACTGTGGGTACTTGACACTGGACTTCAGGCATTTTGGCATTTCCTTCTCCCCAGTCTTCCTCCAGACTCTGGCACCTTGATTTCCGAATGACATGCAAAATTTGTCCAAAAGTCCAGTGCTGCTTCTCTGTAGCCCAGGTCAGGTGCTTAATAAATAAAAAACATAATAAATAAAATTTATGAATGATGCAGTGCTAATTGACATATAATTTATTACAGAACATAAACTATAAAGTATATTTTCTACCTTATTCTGTGCAGAAAATTAAAATAATTTCTAATTAAATGTAGCCTAAAATTGCCATTAGAAAAAAAAAATATTGATTACAAATTGATTGATTATTGTCCAGTAGTGTATTTGATTTCTTACAGCTAATTAAAAGTAATAATAAAAAAGAAAATTCCTTGTAAAAAAAAAAAAAATTTGAATAATTATGAAAATACATAGGCTACATACATAAAATGATTGTATTTGACATTTCTGTCACTTCTGAAATTATGGCTACACCCCTGGTGTGACAAAATGTTAGCCTATACATAATACTCTTTCAGCTCTTTTTTTAAATCTTGGCCTACATACAGTACATTTCTACGTATGCCATGTCGCATCATTAAACTAGCATTTAACAATGGACAAAAGTTTTTTTTTCTAAGCTATGGTTCTCTAACCATAAAAGCTGCTGTGTAATTTGCTGCTTGACTAAGCATTTAAAGATTTTAGGAGGAACATTTAAATAATCCTGTGAATGCACTTAAAGAATGCAGAATCGAATCGTTATAACCTAATCGAATCGAATTTAATTGAGAATCGAATCGAATTTTATCATTCTAAATTTGCAAAAAATCGTTCTTGAATCGAATCGAAAACCTATGAATCTTGAATCGAATTTACATCGCTGCCTTCCCAAAGATTCACAGCCCTACTTTTGATACATATCTTTCATGTTGCTATCCTACAGTCATATACTGGCATCTAATGGTGGAGGTTTTCAGTATGATAGACTTTCAATGACAAAGATAAAATATGAAATTATGCTGGAATGCATGCAAAGTTTTCCCAAAGTATTACAGAAGATAAAACCATACTTACAATTCTTGTCCAATGTTGGATTAAAAGGTTTACAAGATTAGAGTTAGCAATGGACGGTTTGCATTATAATTGTATCCAAAACAAAAGCAAAAAAGACAATTTGCAGAAAGTTTCTGAGAAGATCATGTTGTCTTGTGAGTTTCTAAAAGGACCTTGTAGATCTTCAGATGGATCTTAAGAAATTTCCAGAGACTCCCCTCTACTAGTTATTTTGAGAAATGCATTTGCTGGTTTGTAAATGTCAAAGATGATTTGAGAAATGTATCAAAGAAACTGAGAAAAACTGTAATATGTGAAATATAGTTGAATTGCTAAATATTGAAATACTTGTTAATACCAGATCTGTTAAGCATTCAAATGTAATCTAAAAAAGGCGATGTGAATGTAATGAAGTGTAGAGGCAACAGAATGTGAATATTTTTGATACAGATTATTTTAAATTAAACTGATTGGGGTAAAACGGGACACTGAAATAAATGAAATGAAAATGTTATGTGCTATTAAGTACTATTTTATTCATGTTTTTGTAACTGTGTAGTCTGGTGTTTTTCCTGCTCTGACCAGATTACCTCATGTGATGAGGGCTCTTTTTGTTAAATAATGCTGGGTGCACACCAAAAGATTTTTTACATCTTATAAGATTTTAAAAATGTGATAGGCCACAAACCGTTTTGCTCCTATAGTGTGTGGTGTGCCATGATGTGACAAAGACAGCACACCACACACAAACAGATTTTCAACCAGGGTCTCGACTGTGAACACAGGAAATCTCACAGAATCTTGTGAGACTTCAGAATTAGCATGGAGGATGCAGGAAGAAATTGCAATGATACTGTTTGGAATGATTTTATACACGCCACGTTGTATAAACATTTGTGCTGTTGCCACAAATCAACAAGATGATCCTCCATCTCTGCTGTCCACATTAATTTTACTTTGTGCTGCGCCATGACTGCTTCCGACTTCCATCATCTCGCTTTCTGATTGGATATTGTTTAGTTTCATGTGATAATCTCCAGAGTGTGCGCACGTTTGTCCTCGGGGTTCCCCCCACTCATCAGGATTTCTGATCATAAATATTAAATGTTGAATATTTACGATTCGTGATCGGGGCGGCTTTGATGTTGTTTCGATCAGGTTCAAACACTCTTAACACACCTCACACCAAGAGAAAATATGATAAGATCAACTGTAGAAGCATCAAGATAATCGGGACATAGCTAGGATTGTTGAAAGGGGGAAATCAGCCCAAAATCAGCCCGGTTATCTTTTGGTGTGTACCCAGCTAAGACTTATTTTCAGATTATTTAATCTCACAGTTTAAAAAAAGCTACACTATTTCTATTTAAAATGTGCATTTCATATTGTATATTTAAACATTGTGCTATTCCCGTTGTGTATATAAAATATTTTATTTACAGAATAATTAATGTGATTGGGTTCAGTTGTTTTAATAAAATATCAATGATACAATTATGGAAGCCTGATGTCTGCTGTTTCTGGTGCTCTTCTGCTCTGAGCAGATGATCTTGAGGACTCTTTTATTTTCAGATTATTTATTTAGCTCTTAGCTTTACTTAACTTTTACACAGATGCTGCTGGTCTTGTAGTAAGACACCACCTTATTCACAGGAACCTTCACTTTACTGAACTCTCCACAACACTTTGAGTAAGTGTTGAATATTCCTAAAATATGCAACAAATTTAAACAAAAGCAGGGAACTTTATTCCATCTAATGTGGGAATGCACTAAAGTTCATTGTGTTTGGGTTAAAATATTGATTGTGTTGGGGTTAAAACATTGATAAGTCATCTCATTGGTAAAATAATTCCTCTTGATCCTATGTTGTGTATATGCAATTTTTAAATCACCAAACATGAAAGATTGTTGTTAACTCCGTTTGCTGGTAGCTAAATGTGTAAATGGATGTTCCTGGAAAAAAGAAGAAAGTACTAGCGTGTCTCAATGAAAAAAAGGGATGACCTCATTCATTGCCTTAGAAAAGATTAGCTATTTGTTTAAATAAAAAAAACGTCATGTATTTTGGTTCATATGGAAAGTGTTCTAGTCTAGAACTTTTTAGAGTCTGGAAAGACTCTTTTGTGGAACTGATAGCCATTGAGAGTATAGAGACAAGTATGTTATTGCTGTATTTATAAGGGTATTGAGTTATCTTTGAGTTCATTTATGTATTATTATTATTTATATATATTTTTATTCAGTTGAACTGTTGTCCTAACCTACATGACAATGTTCGAAATAAAAATTGTTTGAAAAAAAATTCTGTGAATCAGTTTAACTGGTGGCTGAATTATTCTTACTTCTCTATTATACAATGAGTGTCACTAGAGCACTAGAAACAAGAAGTGGTTGTGTTTTCTTAGAGCAGGGGTTCTCGCTCCTGTTTCTGGTGATCCAACATCTTCACTTATTGCTTTAATCAAACACATTTGAATCAGTTAAATCAAGGTCTTTGGGTTTATACGTGAGTAAGGGGTAAAGGTTTAGCACCTGATATTTGATGACAGCACAGTTCAGATTTGATCATAAACCTTCAGATTTAGTTAATTTAATGTTGAGCTTGACATCAGGCCTGGAAAAGCAGAAGCTGTGTGTTGTTGTTCTGAAGTACATTCTCAGTGATTCTGAAAGAAAGGTGCTTTCCACATTTTCACATAAACGACAAATCAGAAAAAGGACGAGGAAAAGAAATAACTAAAACAGCCCTCAGTCTACAATGTTGATACTCAGAAATGGATTTACATGAATGTCTTTGGTAGGAATATGTCTCTGACTGTGTATATAAGAGGATGCTCAGACGTTATTCTGGACACAACAGCTCTGAGATCTTCAAACTCTACAGAACTTCTACAGATTCTTTCTGTCATTGTGAAGAAACATCTCGAAGAATGAGAAGCCTGATGTGTTTGCTGTTCCTGGTGATCTTCTGCTCTGTGCAGATGACTTCAAGCAGTGAGAGCTCTTTTCCATTTTCATTTTTTAATGAAGACCATATGTGTTGCATTTGTTGCAACTGGTGAAATAAAATGTGGCAACATGATCAAACTGAAACCTTTTGTCTTATTTCTACTTCAGGTCCCATTTCAGAAAATGTGGCAAACTCAAAGTGTTGTGGAGAGTTCAGTAAAGTGAAGGTTCCTGTGAATAAGGTGGTCTCTTACTACAAGACCAGCAGCATCTGTGCCAGACGTGCTATTGTGTGAGTATCATCAACATTATCTCATTTTCAAACTGTAAAGTTAATCTGAATGAGATACTCCATTAAACAAACTTTGATCTAAATCTTATTTTGTGTCTTTCCTCTCAGGTTTCAGACAATTGCAGGGAAAGAGTTCTGTGTTGATCCAAAGACCCCCTGGGTGAAGAGTCATGTTGATAAAGTGGACAAAAAAACAATACAAACTGCTACAAAAGCATAAACTCAGAGTCTCACAGTTTAAAAAAAGCTACACTATTTCTATTTAAAATGTGCATTTCATATTGTATATTTAAACATTGTGCTATTCCCATTGTGTATATAAAATATTTTATTTACAGAATAATTAATGTGATTGGGTTTAGTTGTTTTAATAAAATATCAATGATACAATTATGGAAGCCTGATGTCTGCTGTTTCTGGTGCTCTTCTGCTCTGAGCAGATGATCTTGAGGACTCTTTTATTTTCAGATTATTTATTTAGCTCTTATCTTTACTTGTTGCAATTTAGTGTTGCACTTGGTGTAATTTGAGATATTTCCGTTTTAGTACTTGATGTGGCACAATCAAAGTGCTGTTTAGAGATCACTGATGTGAAGATTTCTCTGAAACAGGAGACTTCTTACTACTGGATCAGCATCATCTGTCCTAGACACTAACTGCAAATGAGAAGCTGTCCTTTTCCTGTTATTATATTTTCATATTTCAGTTCTGTGAATCAGTTTAACTGGTGACTGAATTATTCTTACTTCTCTGTTAGACCACAAGTGTCACTAGAGACCAGAGGTGGTTGTGTTTTCTTAGAGCAAGGGTTCTGCAGGGAAGTTGTGGCATAGTGGTTAGAGAGTTTGACTCCTAAGGTTGTGTGTTGGGCTGTCAAAACCACAACTGAGGTGCCCTTGAGCAAGGCACTTAACCCCCAACCGCTCCCCGGACTGCCCACTGCTGCCCACTGTTCCGGCTGTATGTGTGTGTGTGTGTTCACTGCTGCGTGTGTGTGCACTTTGAATGGGTTATATGCACATGAATTCTGAGTATAGGTCACCATACTTGGCTGTATTTCACTTTCTCACGTCTGTTCACTTTCTCTGTCTAGTTTCTGGTGGTTCATCTTAAGTTTAGTGCTTTAATTTAATTAAACTTTAATTAAACAAACCTAAACCAGTTAATCAATGTCTTTGGGTTTATACGTGAGTAAAGGGTCAAGGTTAAAAGCACCAAAAATATTTGGTGACAGTGCAATTCAGATTTAATCATTAAATTCTTCAGATTTATTTCACATTTGAAAAAATAGGAGTTGTGTGTTGTTTTATAGTATCTTGTATATTGAGAAACTTTCTCGTAATATTGACTAAGTTTCTCATAATAACACTCTTTATTGAAATTTCTGCAATGCCATTAAAATATCATAAGGCTGTTTCTATTAAAACTATGCTTTCTCCTGAAGATAGATTTAACAAGGGCTCTTCTTATTGGAAAATGATCAGTTTTTTACTTAATAATAATGAGGTTAGATCAGAGCTGATAAAACTTATTGATTTTTATTAGAGCAAAGCTAAACAAGAAAATTCATTTGGTATAATTTGGGAATTGTTAAAATATTAAATTGGGAAATACCTCAGAAAATATAATGCTAATTTGGCTAAAATAAAATGTCTTGAAGAAATTAATATTGTTAGTGAAATCTTGGTAATAAACTAATTTCTTTACCTGAAAATCGGTCCAATAGTCAGAAAGTTTATTTAGATGATTTGCAAGTTAAGCTGGATGACTTGTACAAATTGAGAGCAGAATGGGCTTTAATAAGGTCAAGCAAAAGGTGGCTTAAATATGGAGAACAGATGTCTTCCTAGTTCCCTGTCAAGGGAACTTCGAACTGCGTCCTCTGAGGGGACACCATGGGGAACACCTCGCCGTGACCCGTGTCTGAAGCATACTTTGAAAAATGCCAACGTGTTGGCCGGCGACAGCCTCTGACGTCACTACCAGCGCGACTATAAATACGCGCCCGTAGGACCCGTCACTTATCTTCTTCATCTTCATTGACTGTTTTGTTTGAAGCGTGCCTCTGAGAAACGACCAAAACGGTAAGAGCGATCTATCATTGTTATCATGGCATCCACTAGCAAGGCGTTTAAACAGTGTGTGCATCCATGTCAGCGTTATTTGACACCTGATGACACACACAGTCTTTGCGTCTCTTGTTTGGGCGAAGAGCATGCGCGCGATGTCCTTGAGGGGGCAATCTGCGTGCACTGCGAGCGTTTTTCTGTGAAAAAGCTCCGCTCTCGTTTGTCTCTCTTTTCGAGGAAAGAGGGACAGCCATCTGGTCCCCGTGGCTCAGGTCCCACTATTGCCGAGGCACGGAGGAGAATGAGTTTGTGGGGATCACAGGTGGATCTCGCTGAGGAGTGTAGAGAGGGATTTTTCCTTTCACACTCTCCGGTTCTACCCAGAAAGAGCAGGAGATGCCTGAGAGTGGCAAAGAAGCTGAGGCTGAGCCTTCTCAATCCTCCTGCTCTGCGTATGGGGAGCTGTTAGAGGTTATCGATCGCTTCACGGCAAAATTAGACTTGCTATGGAAGCGTGCCAGAAAGGTAACATCGCGAGGTCACCTCGATGAGTGTTAATTGTCTGACCATAGCCCTCCAGCCCAGGTGAGCCTTCCATTCTTGCCTGACTTACATGCGGAAGTTGAAAAGGAATGGAAGAGGCCGTTTTCCTCTCGCATCCATCGGTTTCAGCATAAGAGTTATGCTAATATCGAGGGCATGCACGAAAACGGTTATGAGAGGATGCCCACTGTAGCAGAGACGCTGGCTAGCTATCTCTCTGTGGGGGAAACATCCTCTCTTAAATCTCCCTCTTTGCCATCTAAGCCCCTCCAGGATCAATCCCATTTTAAATGGTAAATCATACGCAGCAGCAGGTCAGGCTGTGGCTTCATTGCATACAATGGCAGTGCTTCAGGCTTACCAGGCTGACCTGCTGAAGGACCTGGAAACAGGTGAGGGCCTTTCAGCTGACCAGGTAGCCAAGCTGCGCCGCACCACAGACCTCTCTCTCCAGGCTACCAAGCAGGCCGCCTCCGCCATGGGTAGGTCTATGGCGGCCATGGTGGTAACGGAGAGACATCTGTGGGTGAACCTGGCAGACATCGGGAGGGAAGAAAGGGGGTTTCTTCTCGATGCTCCGGTCTCACCTTCTGAGCATTTCGGTAACTCCGTCGAGATGGTGATCGAAAAGTTCAGGGAGGCAAGGGCGCGCTCAGCTGCCTTAAAATCCTTCATTCCACGAAGGTCCAGGTACGAGTCCGAACAACAAAGGGGTCCTGGCCCATCTCGATCTGAGGAAAGAAGACGGGCGCAGAAGGCTAGTGTCGCGGCTCGCGCTCCTCCCCCGCCTAAGGGCAGGGGCAAGAGGAATCGCGGGTCACGAAGAGGTAAACAGGGTCTGAGGGATGTGATTCAGACAAGGCAACGTCTTCGTCCGGATCGGAGCGATACCTAGGAGTTACTCACTTCCTTTTGGATGTTTTTAACTTCTGTTTTTATTCTCCCCTGCCTAATTCCCCCTGTAGCCACCAGCTCTCCACCTGATCGAGGTTAGGTGGAAGGTTTCTCACATAACAGTCTCCTATCCTGGACCTATGATGTTTCTGGTTGATCCTATATTCATAGAAACCACCTTACTGATGGTCCGGACCAAAAGGGGGCGCCCCCAGTAAGCAGGACTCCAGTACAGGGTGGTGGGTGAGTATGTAACCCTTTCTTTATCTGCTTATGGTTGTTATGTTGCTGGTGGTTATATGTCTACTAACAAACTCTGTGAGTTTCCTTTACAGTGCTCAGTTCCGGCCTCGTGCTCTGGTATTAGATGGCCAAGATCACAGGCTTTCGGCAGGCGGCTGCGCCGCGTGGGTTCCGCCCCCCCGGGGCGCGACACCCACCGCGGAGTGAGACCCGCATGTGGGAGGCAAATGCTCTGCGGTTGTCCATCCCACACCCCCTCCCGAGGAGCTTGGCTGGTCGTCAGAACTGGCACAGCACTGCAGGGAATTTCATGGATGTCCGGCCAGGTCACCCTGAGGGGCCGCCTGGCGCATCCGGGGAGGTGGTAGTTACGGAAGTCTTCTGTATGTACTGCCTCAGGTGATGCTCCCCTCGCTTGAGGGTTGGAGCCTGCCTCTCCCGTGTGATCCAGCGCCTCTGCGATGCTTAGGAACCTTTCTGTACACACGCTAAGCCTGTGTACTTTCTCAAAACCACATGGTGGTTAGTGTGCACGTGAACACTTTGCGCACTGCTGAACTCCACGTAAGTGGTAAGTGTGCACGCAAGACTCTGCGCACTTTCTGAAATCCACGTAAGTGGTAAGTGTGCACGCAAGATTTTGCACACTTTCTGAAATCCTGTACGGTAGGGGTTATGCGCTCTGCTTCATTCCCTTTCTTAAGATGATTAGCCCTGGTTTCCATGGGCTTCATTCAACCAGTGTGTATTTGTTATACATCTCAAGCATCGCTTCCCTCAACATGAGGGGTTGTGTGGACGTACTGTGGTTATCAGCTAGTAGGCCTCACCAGGCCTCCCTGGAGTTGAGTTCCAAATTACTTTCAGTTTCCACTTAAGGTGGTTATCTGGTAACAGGTAGTAGTTCAAGCAAAAGGTGGCTTAAATATGGAGAACAGATGTCTTCCTAGTTCCCTGTCAAGGGAACTTCGAACTGCGTCCTCTGAGGGGACACTATGGGGAACACCTCGTCGTGACCCGTGTCTGAAGCATACTTTGAAAAACGCCAACGTGTTGGCCGGCGACAGCCTCTGACGTCACTACCAGCGCGACTATAAATACGCGCCCGTAGGACCCGTCACTTATCTTCTTCGTCTTCATTGACTGTTTTGTTTGAAGCGTGCATCTGAGAAACGACCAAAACGGTAAGAGCGATCTATCATTGTTATCATGGCATCCACTAGCAAGGCGTTTAAACAGTGTGTGCATCCATGTCAGCGTTATTTGACACCTGATGACACACACAGTCTTTGCGTCTCTTGTTTGGGCGAAGAGCACGCGCGCGATGTCCTTGAGGGGGCAATCTGCGTGCACTGCGAGCGTTTTTCTGTGAAAAAGCTCCGCTCTCGTTTGTCTCTCTTTTCGAGGAAAGAGGGACAGCCATCTGGTCCCCGTGGCTCAGGTCCCACTATTGCCGAGGCATGGAGGAGAATGAGTTCGTGGGGATCACAGGTGGATCTCGCTGAGGAGTGTAGAGAGGGATTTTTCCTTTCACACTCTCCGGTTCTACCCAGAAAGAGCAGGAGATGTCTGAGAGTGGCAAAGAAGCTGAGGCTGAGCCTTCTCAATCCTCCTGCTCTGCGTATGGGGAGCTGTTAGAGGTTATCGATCGCTTCACGGCAAAATTAGACTTGCCATGGAAGCGTGCCAGAAAGGTAACATCGCGAGGTCACCTCGATGAGTGTTAATTGTCTGACCATAGCCCTCCAGCCCAGGTGAGCCTTCAATTCTTGCCTGACTTACATGCGGAAGTCGAAAAGGAATGGAAGAGGCCGTTTTCCTCTCGAATCCATCGGTTTCAGCATAAGAGTTATGCTAATATCGAGGGCATGCACGAAAACGGTTATGAGAGGATGCCCACTGTAGCAGAGACGCTGGCTAGCTATCTCTCTGTGGGGGAAACATCCTCTCTTAAATCTCCCTCTTTGCCATCTAAGCCCCTCCAGGATACATCCCGCTTAAATGGTAAATCATACGCAGCAGCAGGTCAGGCTGTGGCTTCATTGCATACAATGGCAGTGCTTCAGGCTTACCAGGCTGACCTGATGAAGGACCTGGAAACAGGTGAGGGCCTTTCAGATGACCAGGTAGCCAAGCTGCGCCGCACCACAGACCTCTCTCTCCAGGCTACCAAGCAGGCCGCCTCCGCCATGGGTAGGTCTATGGCGGCCATGGTGGTAACGGAGAGACATCTGTGGGGGAACCTGGCAGACATCGGGAGGGAAAAAAGGGGGTTTCTTCTCAATGCTCCGGTCTCGCCTTCTGAGCTTTTCGGTAACTCCGTCGAGATGGTGATCGAAAAGTTCCACGAAGGTCCAGGTACGAGCCCGAACAACAAAGGGGTCCTGGCCCATCTCGATCTGAGGATCGAAGACGGGCGCAGAAGGCTAGTGTCGCAGTTCCGGCCTCGTGCTCTGGTATTAGATGGCCAAGATCACAGGCTTTCGGCAGGCGGCTGCGCCGCGTGGGTTCTGCCCCCGCGGAGTGAGACCCGCATGTGGGAGGCAATTGCTCTGCGGTTGTCCATCCCATACCCCCTCCCGAGGAGCCTGGCTGGTCGTCAGAACTGGCACGGCACTGCAGGGAATTTCATGGATGTCCGGCCAGGTAACCCTGAGGGGCCGCCTGGCCGCTTGGCGCATCCGGGGAGGTGGTAGTTACGGAAGTCTTCAGTATGTACTGCCTCAGGTGATGCTCCCCTCACTTGAGGGTTGGAGCCTGCCTCTCCCGTGTGATCCAGCGCCTCTGCGATGCTTAGGAACCTTTCTGTACACACGCTAAGCCTGTGTATTTTCTCAAAACCACATGGTGGTTAGTGTGCATGTGAACACTTTGCGCACTGCTGAACTCCACGTAAGTGATAAATGTGCACGCAAGATTTTGCACACTTTCTGAAATCCTGTACGGTAGGGGTTATGCGCTCTGCTTCATTCCCTTTCTTAAGATGATTAGCCCTGGTTTCCATGGGCTTCATTCAACCAGTGTGTATTTGTTATACATCTCAAGCATCGCTTCCCTCAACATGAGGGGTTGTGTGGACGTACTGTGGTTATCAGCTAGTAGGCCTCACCAGGCCTCCCTGGAGTTGAGTTCCAAATTACTTTCAGTTTCCACTTAAGGTGGTTATCTGGTAACAGGTAGTAGGCCTCTCTAGGCCTCTCTGTAGGTGAACTCCCACATATTGTGGTTATCAGGTAGTAGGCTTCACCAGGCCTCTCTGAAGCTGAGCTCCCACATACTGTGGTTGTCAGGTAGTAGGCCTCACCAGGCCTCCCTGGAGGTTTAGCTCCCACATACTGTGCGTTTCCACTAAATAGCATGTTTTTTTCAGGTAGTAGGCCCCTCCAGGCCTCTCTGTAAGTGAGCTCCCATGTTTTGTGGTTGTCGGGTAATAGGCCTCACCAGGCCTCCCTGGAGTTGAGTTCCAGATTACTTTCAGTTTCCACTTAAGGTGGTTATCTGGTAACAGGTAGTAGGCCTCTCTGTAGGTGAACTCCCACATATAGTGGTAGTTTAGCAGCGCTCCCCTTTTCCAAAGGAAAAGGGTTGCCTATGAACGTGCTACTCTGAGCTCGGAGCCCTCCTCTCATAGGACACTGAATTCTCGTTTTTTTCAACAGAGCGCTCCAGTACTACATACTGTTTTTGAGACGCACTGTGAGAGCAGACGCCTGCTGAGGCAGGGGCTGAGGCTTTGGGGAATGGCACCTTCGCACCAAGGTGTTGAAGTTAAGTTGGAGAGGTTGGCCAGACTTGGGTGGATCGGTTTTGCGGCTCGAGAGAGCA
This sequence comes from Carassius carassius, assembly GCF_963082965.1. Lineage (NCBI taxonomy): Eukaryota > Metazoa > Chordata > Actinopteri > Cypriniformes > Cyprinidae > Carassius > Carassius carassius. Next base: position 8,387,843 of record NC_081797.1, on the reverse strand, counting down.
TCGCACTATCCCCTCTGGCTTCGTCTGACTCATCCAGCTCCATTGGGGCTGGACGCCATGGTACAGACGTGGCCGAGGCTTCATCTGTACATTCCTTCCTCCAATTGCTCTGCTCCCGGGCCATTCCATCTACGAGCTGCTCTATCAGAGTGCCACAAGAGCCCCTCCTTAGAACAGTATTTGTAAATCCATGTTATGGTAAGTGTGCACGTGAAGTCTTTGCACACTTTCTGAAATCCACACTGTGGTAAGTTCGCACGCTAGTACTCTGCGTTCTTTCTAAAATCCTATATGGTGAGGGCTTCGCGCGGCTGCTTCGTGCCCTTTCTTGAGTCGGTTAAAGCCCCGTTCATCTTGGGCGCCACTCCACCAAGGTATCCTCTGATACCTATCTAGAACAGGGTGTTGCTACTAGAGTACTGTTGGGACAGCTCTTTCGGCAAGTTTTTTTGCGAAAGCTAGCAGTAGCCCCTGTGTGACAGGCAAGACTTGGTAGAAGAAAGTGCTAGGTTCTTAGCCGTATCCCTTTAAAGGAATCTTTTGTGATTCCAAGCCTTCAACTCTACCCCGGGCCAAGGCTCTACAGGTAAGTTGGGTATGTAGCTTAGGCCTTTGGCCATAAGGGATAATGTCATAGACAGCCGTCGAACCGTCCCAGGGGTGACTCCCGGTGAAATGGTAGAGTTGGTACTTAGTGTTTGCCATGATTCTGGCCTGCACTCCCCTCAGCATAGCGGCGTGGGTATACTGTTCCCCATAGTGTCCCCTCAGAGGACGCAGTTCGAAGTTCCCTGCGTCCTCTAGCTCTCTGCCATGCTTCGGACGCAAGTGACGGGTCCTACGGGCGCGTATTTATAGTCGCGCTGGTAGTGACATCAGAGGCTGTCGCCAGCCAACATGTTGGCGTTTTTCAAAGTATGCTTCAGACACGGGTCATGACGAGGTGTTCCCCATAGTGTCCCCTCAGAGGACGCAGTGTCTGGTTTCCTCTCAGGGAACCATGGTTACATTCGTAACCTGAGACGTTTTTTAAACTTGAGCGGAGCGGCTCTTACGAGGAGCTGAAGAAGGAAATCTTGGGGCGGGTTGGACTGTCGCCCATTAGTGCCGCCCAACTATTTCATGACTGGTCGGAAGCGGAAGTGGCGGAAGTGAAGATAAATGGCCGGCTGGTCCTCGCCCTCCTCGATTCAGGCAGCGCCGTCACCCTTGTCCGGCCAACTGTCCTTCCTCCACGGCTGGAACCCAAAGCCAGACTGCCAGCCCCGCCGGGAACCGCCCCCCACACCGGACGACCACGAAGCCCCGACAGTGTCCCGTGCTGCAGGCCTCGGCCGGCCCCAGAGAGGGTGAGTCTGCACATCATGACCCTAACCTCTATTATGACCTCTTCCAGCAGGTAACGGGGGCTGGGGCCTTTGCCCGAGAGCAGCACGAGGACGACTGCCTCAAACACTGCTGGGCCCAAGTGAGGGTCGCCGATGGGAAGGACCTCCAACCGGCACCCCACCCTCACTTCATGGTCAAAAATGGCCTGCTGTACTGTGTTGCCCAGTGGAGGGGGGAGGAGATAACTTTATTGGTGGTTCCACGGACCAAAACAGGAGCGGTGCTGGAACTGGCACATGCCCATCCCATGGCCGGCCACCTGGGGGCCCAAAACACCATCCAACGCATACACGACCATTTTCATTGGCCGGGCCTGGAGGCCGAGGTGAAACGTTTCTGTCAGGCCTGTCCCACCTGCCAGTGGACATCTCCACGTACCCCTCCCCCCAGCCCGCTAATTCCGCTGCCCATCATTGAGGTGCCCTTCGAGCGGATCAGAATGGACCTAGACACGAACACTTCTTGGTCATCCTGGACTACGCCACCCGCTACCCTGAGGCCATCCGAGTAGTCGGGTCGGCCTACCATCCCAGATACTGACTGACCAGGGCATCCCCTTCATGTCCCGGGTGATGGCTGACCTCTGCAAGCTCCTCCAAATAAAACCGCTCCGCACCCCCGTATACCACCCGCTAACAGACGGCCTGGTCGAACGCTTCAACCAGACCCTGAAGCAGATGCTGCGGCGGGTGGCTGCTGAGGACAAGCGCGACTGGGACAAGATGCTGCCCTATATCCTTTTCGGCATCCGGGAGGTACCCCAAGCGTCCAACGGGATCACCCCTTTCGTGCTCCTTTTCGGCCGACAGCCCCGCGGCCTGCTTGATGTCGCCCAAGAAGCCTGGGAACAGCAGCCGGCCGTCCACCGCTCCACCATCGAGCACGTCCGGGAGGATGCGGGAGAGGATTGACAGGGTCATGCCCATTGTCCGGGAGCACCTTGCCAAAGCCCAGCAGGCCCAGCAACGACATTACAACTGCGCTGCCCTGGTGGGCTTCTGTCTCGACCGCACGGCTGTGGTGGTCTTCTGCGGTGCCCTGGTGGGCTTCGGTCTTGACTGCACGGCTGTGGTGGTCTTCTGCGCCGGGTCTTCTGCGCCTGGTTGGCTTCTGTCTTGTCTGCTCAGCTGTGGTGGCCCTGTGCGCCGCCCTGGTGGGCCTCTGTCTCGACTGCAAGGTGTTGGTGGTTCTCTGCACCGCCCTGGTGGGCGTCAGTCCCGTCTGTTCGGCTGTGGTGGTGTAACACTAATGAGCTAATGGTATTTCAGCCATCTGTTCCATATTAATGAATCCTGACTCTCTAATACATTCTGCCCTCAAAGACCAAAACGTGAGTAAACAAGGACCTTCGTTTTACAACATCTTCCAACATAATTCACCATTTGGGGTGCCGCGATGTCGGCAACATCCTGGCGTGGGTGACAGTTATTACACCTATTGAGACTGTCCAGGGATACCCGCACGAGCCTCAAAGAAGAAACAAAACACCCACATTCCTAAACACACACACAAACTTTTCTTTACGCTCCTTAATAATATGTATTTTGAATAGGTTTGTGTGTTGCATAAAATGGTTAATCCTGTTGTGCGAGGATTATAAATTGCTGACTTTTGTAAATTGGTTTGTAAATTGGAAATGTTTCTCCTAATTTTAATGTTCTCAAATAGAATCATGAGTTGTAACCCTAGCCCCCTGACCAGGTCGTAAAACTTTGTGACCTAACTGACAGAACAGCAAAGCCAGATCACTGGTACCTTTTTAAAACGTATTTCTAAACATATTGACTGTGTTGCCTTTTTGGTGCATTAGATGTTTTCTATAATCAAATTGGAGTATAATGTTTATCGTGTGTTAATCAAACTTTAAATGTGTGTAATTCTGCATATGAATGTAACGTCGTGTTTCTATCAGTTATATATGTAAATATATTATTTTTGGTATCTGTTTAATCGTCATGCTTTGACGGACTCACTTATATAAAGGAAATTAATGAAAAATGTATTAATCTGGAACAGAACAACCCAGTGCTGCTACAGTGGGCTCCAGTTCCCCCCTCCCCCTGGTCCTCCGCCATTCCACCTCCCTCCTGGTCTCCTTGTTTTTTTTTTCACTTCCGCTCTATATTTCCCCCTATGGACCTGGCCCTCCATCCCTCCCCCTTATCATCCAGCTGTCCACCTCCCTCCTGGTCTCGGTGTTCCTTGGTTTGTTCTTGTGTTTGGTGGAGCATCTGGTAGCTGCTCCTTAGAGGGGGGTGGGGGGGGGGTAATGTCACAGTGTCTGGTCTGTGTTTCCCTGGGTGTCTAATAGTGGTCTCACGTCCCCATAGTCACCCCACTGCAGGCACTACATTTCCCACAAAGCCTTGTCCCTTCATCACTGTTAATTGCACACCTGTTAATTGCACTCAGCTGTCTCCACTCCACATTGTTTTCACCTGTCTATATAAACCGGTCTGTTTCTATCTGTTTCATGGAGTCCTTGTTTTCCGTCACCCGGTTTTCTCATGGTCCCTTGTGTTTTTTCATGTTTCTTGTTTTTGGACTGATTTTGTTATGACTTCTTGCCTGTTTTTGAATGTGATTTTTAGATTCCCCATTAAATACTGCGATTGCATCTCTCGTTTTGTGTGTGCGTTCATAACACATTTAGCATATTAATCCATGTAGCCAAGCTTACTAAAATAGGCTACCACTTTTAATGCTATGATGCAAAGTAAACCACAATTTCTTTAGAATAATATAACACTTAATTCATATTATATAAATAATACTGCACACCTATTAAATGTGTCAAATCTAAAATATGGTTTAGTACTGTGTAGCTTAGAGAAAATATAAGCACAGGCTCATAGTCTTGACATTTATCCTGATTTAATTCGTTCTAAGAAATGCACATAACTACAGAAGTACTAAATTTTCATCTGTTAATATCAAATATTTTAAGTACAGTGTTTTTCTGTCATTTTCCCGACTGCAGCCGTCAAATGTAACACATCAGTGATGCAAAGCTGACGGCTATTTGTGAAAATGTGCTTTGATGCGCTTGTTTGATAACTTGTGATTAAAGCGCCACTCAGCTGTCAAAAGCTGTAAATGCACTTTCTGACGCGGCAGCGGCAGCGGCAGTACTCGGCGTGGTAGAAAGCACATTTTGGTTGGCCACCTACTGTATCTCTAATATTACTTCAGAACATCACAGTCACATAGAAACCACTACTGTAAAAAGAAAATGGACTGATATGATTTCAGTTAGACTTTACATGTCATTTTAAAAAGACTAATTGCTATTTTAGTCAGACTCAAAATAATATGTAAAACTGCAGTTTCCCCTCATTATACAGTATTTGCATATTTTAATTCTGTGAATCAGTTTAACTGGTGACCATATTAATCACCTGTAATTAAGTGACAGCTCAATTCAAATTTTATCAAAATCTTTTGCTTTTGTTCATTGAATGCTGAGCTTGACAGGTCTGAAAAGAGGAAGTTATGTTTTCCTGAAACATGTTTTCAGTGAATCTGAAAGAAAAGTACTCTGAACATTTTCACATGACCGACAAAGCAGAAAAAAAGAGGAGCTAAAAACTACTCTCATGTAATGTTTATACTCAGAAAATGATCTGTCTGAATGTCTTTACGAGGAATACGTCTGAACACATCAGCTCTGAGATCTTCAAGCTCTTCAGAACTTCTACAGATTCTTTCTGTCATTGTGAATAAACTTCTTGAAGAATGAGAAGCCTGATGTCTGTTGTTTCTGGTGCACAGTCTTGAAGAGTTTTATTTGTGTTTCAGTTGTGAAGTGCTGACTGTGTACTGAATTTTGTATGAACAATACAAAGGTTAGTTTATTTTTGGCAAGATCATATACTGTAGGATGAAAATAAATGAGTGATTTATGCACCAGCTTTATACACGAGAAGAGCTTTGACAGAGCGTACGCAATTCTCCTGCTTCTTCATATTCTCCTATTATTATGCTCACAGGTGAACTCCATAAAATAAGGTAGTAGTGAGGTAGTCAATGATCTGTTATGTATGCAATAAAAAAGTGCAACCTTGTGCAATTTTTAGAATCAAAGCACAATGTTATGAAAGCTATAGGTGATCCAATGAAATATTAGAGTGTGCAACTCCTAAAGCACATCCTAAAGACTTTTAATAGGGTTTAGGTCAGGACTCTGTGGTGGACAATCTTTCACAGTTTGAGCCTGATGAATCTTAACATTATTATCCTGGAATATAGAAATGGAAACGACTTCTGACCTGGTTGTTGAAATACAAGGCTACACACTGCATCAGTTAGGGTTTAAAGAATTGTCATCAAGCACACAACATGCCAGAAACAAATTAATCATTTCAAGTAATGAGTCAGTCCTTAAATATCTGGTATTTTCTTTTCATTTAAATCTAGTGTTACGTTCTACAGAGTAATATATATATATATATATATATAATAGACCTGTTTAGTGATGTGCCCGGTGAGTTGAGGAAAGCTTTTGTTTGTTGATTTCTTTTCTTTTACTTGGATAGATTATTTAGTACTCCTCCTGCTAGTCAGCTGCTGTTTTGTTGGTTGTTTTGGCCAGGCCCTCTCCTGAAGACATTTATTGCTTCCCTTTATAAATAAATTACTTAAATGGTCAAACTAAGTGGTGGTTGTATTTTCTGGAAAAGAGGACTGAGGTGATTCCTCCATGTTTTTCTTTAATTTATTCCTTTGTAAATTTTAGTTAATCCGTTACTCCCACTCCCAACCCTAGACTGGGAAATGGGATCGTAACAAGTGGGGGCTCGTCCGCTTGTCTTTTAATTGTCTATTGGTAAGTACTCTTTCTCTCAAATTGTTTGACTGTTTTCGACTGTAGGTGGGGAGGAAAGTGTTGCAGGCATAGGCATAATGGAGTTTGACTTTACTGAGTTTACTCTTTGTCCTACAACAGAGGCCTTTAATCATTGTAATAAAAAAGATCTTATTTTGGTGGCGGAGTTCTTCCATATTGATATTCGAAAAGATGTTACAAAACAAGTGCTTAAGGATGACCTGTTTGGGAAATTGGTAGATTCTGGTATTTTGCCAGAGGAGTCTGAGGGTGGTGTTGCGGTTCAGTCTGAAGAGGTAGTGGAAACCGCAGCTGAAAATGTGAATCTCAGCTCTGTGGTGTCTCATGATCCTAGGATTGCCTTAAAGTTAAAGGAAATTGAGCCTTTGATTAAAAAACAGGAATGTGAGGCAGATATGATTAGGCTTCGTGTAGTAGAGACTCAGGCTGACCGAGACATCCAAATACGTAAACTGGATCTTGGAGCAAAGCGATTAGCTCAAAAGCCAGTTCCATCCCCGCGTACTAGGCCTCCATCCCTCTCATCACCTTTAAAATCTTCTGGCAGTACAGATACGCAGGACTTTTCTCATTCGCCCTCCAGTGATACTTTTTTTTTTTGAATATTATATTTTTATTTTGACCAACACAGAACAATACAAAAAGGCAACAACAACTTATAAGGACAAAGAAGGAAAAAAAAAAAAAAAAAAAAAAAAAGGATTTTGTAACCATTGTTACATCAGTTCCTCCAGTTTTATACATAGGTTACTATGTTACACATATATTTCTGGGCCAGTGGGCACAGGCAATATGATGATCTCAAAAACAATGAAACGGTCATAACTTCAAACTGTTATCCTTGACATTTGACAGGTAATTAAAAAAGGGTTCCCAGGTGGATTCGAAGCCAGCAATGCTATCAGAAAAACTGTGTCTAAGTCTCTCTAAATGCAAAGTGTTAGAGAGTTCAGAAAGCCAGGATTTAAAAAGTGGTTTTGATGCCTTTTTCCATAGACAAAGAATAATTTTTTTTAGCTATCACCATTCCATATTGGACTGCTTTTTTAATTTGATGACTGAACCCACGAAGTGAGTCAGACCAACCAAAAACAGCAATTGCTGGATCAGGGGCAAGGATACAAGAATAAGCCTCAGAGTAGAATCTGAAAATTTCGCCCCAAAACTCATAAAGTTTTGGGCATGACCAGAAAAGATGTCCCAAGGATCCCTCTGCAGATTCACATTTGTTACAGTTAGAGGAGATGGAGGGGTAGAATTTGTTAAGCTTAACCCGAGAATAATGAAGCCGATGTACTACTTTATATTGGATAAGTTGGTGTCTTGAGTTAATAGAGCATTTATTTATGACCTTGATAGACTTTTTCCAATCCTCATTGGTAATTTGAATACCTAAATCCTTTTCCCAGGAATCTTTCAAATACAGGGTAGATATGTCTAACTGACCAATAAAAACATCCATAAAATGAGAAATCAAATTAGAGGCATCAGGGGAGGCAGAGAGTAATTTATATATATCATGTTCATCTGCTAATAGTTCAAAGTGGGAGATAGATGTACGAACATAGTTTCTCAGCTGTAGATATCTAAAAAAATGTGATGGTGGAAGATCAAATTTCTGTTTCAGCTGAGGGAATGTGGCAAATTTACCATCCATGTACAAGTCTCTGACAGTGACCATTCCTTTACTGGACCAAATCGAAAATGTGGAGTCAATGAGTGATGGCTTAAAGGCGTGGTTATAAGCAATAGGGGTGGACAATGAGGTTGATGGCAACTTAAATGCCTTCCGGACCTGACACCATATTTTGAGAGAGCTGCTTACTATAAAGTTTGTGTTGACCACTTTTATGGATGGTAAAGGCGCCGCAAAAAACAGGGAGGAAAGAGAGTAATTTGTAACACTTTGTTCGATGGCGAGCCAAGAAGGAATGTCATCTGAAGACCCCGTTGGATAAGATTTTTTCCAATACGATAAGGCTCTGCAGTTTGCAGCCCAGTAATAATACTGGAAGTTTGGCAGGCCCAGTCCACCCTGCGACCTTGGTTTACATACATGTAGTTTAGAGATACGGTGCGCTTTAAAGCCCCACACAAATGGTAACACGATTGAATCCAGAGTTTGAAAAAAATTTTTGGGCAAAAAGATTGGCAGGTTTTGGAAAAGATATAGAAATCTTGGCAATATCACCATCTTGATTGCATTCACGCGCCCTACCATAGACAGCGGAAAGGTCCTCCAACTTTCTATATTAAGCTTTAAGCTCTCTAACATAACTAAATAATTTAATTTATAGATATCCTTTGCATTTTTCGGAATGGTGACCCCCAAGTATTTCAAACTATCTGCTGCAATTTTAAAAGGTAGGTTTTGTATAAAGCTTCGGTCAGTCTTGTTAGTCACGAGCATGAGTTCACTCTTTTGCCAATTTACAGAGTAACCAGAGAACTTTCCAAAAGTCTTCACTAAATCTAATAGGGGTGGGATGGATTGTTCTGGATCGAGTAGGTAGAGAATAACATCGTCGGCGTAGAGAGATATGTGATGGTCTAATTGGCCTATCTTGGGTGAAAAAATAAGTGGGTTATTTCTAATGGCAGTCGCAAGTGGTTCTATAGCTATGGCAAAAAGCAGGGGTGAGAGTGGGCACCCCTGTCTAGTGCCTCTATGCAATGCGAATTGTGAAGACTTATCAAAATTGGTGAGCACCGAAGCCCTAGGTTTGGCATAAAGCATTTTCACCCAGCAGGAGAACGAGTCTCCTAGATCAAATTCCTGGAGCACTGCAATAATATAACTCCATTCAATTTGGTCGAACGCCTTTTTGGCATCCAGAGATAAGATGGCGACATTTGAAGCAGAATCTTGTTTTGAGTATAAAATGTTCATTAAGCGTCTCACATTAAAGAAGGAAAAGCGCCCAGGGATGAAACCGGTCTGATCAGGATGAATAATTTTTGCTTTACATTTATTTAATCTGTTTGCAAGGATCTTAGTAAAAATTTTCAGATCTGAATTTAGAAGGGCTATGGGACGATATGATGCTGGATCTGTTTCATCTTTTCCTTTTTTAAGAATTAGGGAAATATTTGCGTCGTACATTGACTGTGGAAATTCCTGATCATCAATAGAATGATTAAATAATCTGAGCATCAGAGGAGCAAGTTTTTGAGCATATTTCTTATAAAATTCAATTGCGAAGCCGTCAGGTCCGGCAGCCTTACCATTGGGAAAAGATGCAATGGCTTCGAGTATTTCATTTAATGTTATCTTTGCATTAAGGGCGTCTCGATCTGCTTCATCTAACTTGGGGAGATGTAGTGATTGAAGAAAGTGGGAAAGGGTTGTAGGAACAGTGGGGGATCGAGATTCATACAAAGCCTCATAAAATTCCTTAAAACATTTGTTGATGTCACTGGGGTTTGTTGTTAGGGTTCTATCCTTTTTCCTAATTTGTTGAATAGCTCTATTAGCTTGAATACTTCTTAATTGACGCGCGAGCAGCCTATCTGGTTTGTCTCCTAGCTCAAATTGCTTTTGCTTTATTTTTAATAGCATATTACTAATTTGCTTGGAAAAAATTGTATTATACTCTAATTTTAATGCTGCAATCTCTTTGAGAACCTCAGGATCTGCTGAGTCTACATGTAAATGTTCAAGTTGATTAATACGAGCTTCAATTACTGACAGGCATTTTTGTCTTTGTTTTTTAGGCTGGATTCATATGAAATTATGTATCCCCTTAATACCGCCTTAAGTGACTCCCACAGTGTTGAATCAGATACTACCCCTGTATCGTTAAACATATGATACTCATCTAACCATTCTGTTACACGTTGGGAAAAATGAGAATCAAAGAGTAATGTAGGATTAAATCGCCAGCTGTAACTGGGCTTAATTTCAAAAAGGTCAAGAGAAATGGTCACTGCAGAGTGGTCCGAGATTATTCTGTTGTGATGCTTAATTGCAGTTACACATGAGGCAACCTTGAAGTCGGCCAGGAAAAAATCTATTCTGGAGTATGAGCTATGAACATTAGAGAAAAACGTATATTGTGTATCAGTTGGGTGGTTCAGCCTCCAAATATCAACTAAATCATATGAGTTAATTAATTCATTTAAGGTGGAAGTGGAGTTGGGCAAATGACTCACAGAACGGGCAGGAGTCCTGTCCAGAGTGGGATCTAGAACCAGATTAAAGTCACCACCAATTATTAAATGTGTGTTAGACTAGTTGGGGAGGAGATTAAAAACTTTACGGAAAAAGCATGGGTCGTCATAATTTGGACCATATAGATTCAATAGTGTAATATGTACAGAAAAAATTAAACCCGAGACTATCACATATCGACCATTTGGATCACTAATGGTGGATATATGCTTAAAAGGTATTGTTCTGCGGAACAGAATGGCCACTCCTCTAGCCCTGCATGAAAAGGTAGACTGGAACACCTGCGAAACCCAGTTACACCTAAGCAGTCTTTGTTCGTTATGCTTGATATGTGTCTCTTGCAAGAATATGATATCAGCAGAAATTGACTTCAAATAAGAGAAGACTTTGAACCTTTTAACCCGGTTATTAATGCCTCGTACATTCCAGCTGGCTAAGGTAACATTACAATTTAAGGATTGCATATTATATGGCAGTACAATTGAGCTTCAATTTTAAGATAACTGTATGGAACTGGAGTTATTACAGAAAACAGGACAAAACATATAACACTTAACACACACTCGTGAAAAAAGAGAACCCCCAGCGCCCTCCCCCCCTCCCTCTCTTTCATCCGCTTCCCCAAACGAAGTGGAATACAAAATACAAACCCCATATGAACCGTGGAGCTACAAGGCGTCCTAAGGAGCAATAAGGACACTTATCAGCAGCAATAAACTTAACCGTCGAAGAGAAAAAAATACAAATAAAAAACAAACGGCTCCTCCTCTACCCTCGACGCATAAAATTAACAAAACTAGTGATTTTGAACATTAGCATGAAGCCAACAGCATTACCGAACATAGCAACATAATATAGCAAAATACCGGAGCCATAATCCCTTAAAAGGATACTTTCAATGTAGTCAAAAGTCTTGGTTATACTAGTGAGTGCGGGCGCGCTGGATAATGCTGGAGCTCTACACAACTACGTCTACTCCATTCGGTGCTCTCGAGCGCCCCCCCCTCGGTACATAAGACTTGTGTCTCCGTTTAGAGAGACGGAGGTTGATTCCTACTTTGTTGCATTTAAACGTGACCCTGGTAAGTTGAGATGGCCAAAAGATATGTGGGCTCTGTTACTCCAGTGTAGCCTAACGGGGAAAGCACAGGAAGTTTGCTCTGCCCTTCCTATCGAAAGCTCTCTTGACTATGACATCGTTAAGTCTGCAGTTTTACGAGCATATGAACTTGTCCCTGAGGCCTATAGACAGAAATTCCGCACTCATTCGAAAACAGTCAACCAAACTTATGTTGAATTTGTGAAAGAGAAAAGGGTTCTTTTTGAAAAGTGGTGCCTGGCTAGCAAGGTTACTTCCTTGGAGGACTTGCAGGAACTAATCTTGTTAGAGGACTTCAAAAATTGTATTCCTACAAAGATTGTTGTTCACTTAAATGAACAAAAAGTGTCGATGCTAGCTAGTGCTGCAGTGTTGGCAGATGAGTTTGTGCTGACACACAGAAATGTCTTTTCAGCCCACACATCTGCCAAACATCCGTTGATGCATGCAGAAAACTTGGTTGCCCCGCCTGTTGTGCACTCGTCTAAAAGTGAGACGCAGTCTAAATTTGGTCGTAAGTTTGCGAGCGGTGAAGAAAGGCGTGTCTGTTTCTCCTGCCTTGATCCAAACCATTTAATTTCAGACTGTAAGGCTTGGAAACAGAAAAGAATGGCTTCCAAACCCAAAAATGTAGCACTGGTACAAACTCTAGGTAAGGTGAACTCTCTTAGTGAAGAGAGTTACCAGCCTTTCTTGTTTGAAGGCACAGTTTCTCTATCTCCCGATTCTAGTTGTAAATCGGTAACAATCTTGCGTGACACTGGTGCAGCCCAGTCCTTCATATCTGCAGCTGTCTTGCCTTTTTCCGCTAACTCGTTTACCGGTAACAACATTTTAATTTGTGGTATTAATATGCACTGTGTGAATGTACCACTTCACACTGTGTATCTGAAGTCTAACCTTGTAAATGGGCCGGTCAGCTTAGCTGTGCGCCCACAATTACCTGTTGAGGGGGTTGATCTGATTCTGGGAAATGACCTTGCGGGTGGCACTGTCTTTCCTAGCCCAGTTGTATCCTATAAACCTAGTACCACAAACAACCCTGATTTGGCAGTGAATTTCCCCTCGGCATTTCCCGCTTGTGCCGTTACCCGTGCCCAGTCAAAGAAATTTGAGGAGATGGTGGATCTCTCAGATTCCTTTTTGGTTAATGGTCCTAACTCAATGGAGTGTGTCCTGTCTATAATCCCTGACCTTGGCCTTGCTGTAGTTCCTGAGAAATTAAACCCTGAAACCCCACTGAAGGTAGATCGAGAACACTTAGCTGCAGCACAGAAAGCAGACCCTTCCCTAGCCAAGTGTATGTCAATTGCTAGCAGCGCTACCTATACATCTGATTCAGGGGTGGTTTAATTCTGGGAAAGTGGATTGTTGATGCGTTGGTGGAAGCCCCAGCAAGAGGATTTAGTTTGGCAGGAAGTGGGGCAGATTGTTTTACCTGCTGGTAATCGGCAACAATTTTTGAAATTTGCCCATGAAAATACATTGTCTGGTCATATGGGTATAACAAAAACCTACCAGCGAATTACCAGGTACTTTTTCTGGCCTGCTCTTAAGTCAGCCGTGTCCAGATTCTGTAAGTCTTGTCATGCGTGCCAGATGGCAGGTAAACCCAATCAGAAGATTCCACCAGCACCCCTGTGCCCTATTCCAGCTGTGGGTGATCCGTTCGAACGCTTAATTGTTGACTGTGTTGGACCGTTGCCCAAAGCCAAATCAGGACAGCAGTATATATTGACCATTATGTGTGCTGCAACCCGTTTCCCTGAGGCAGTTCCGATACGTACATTGAAATCTAAAGTTGTTGTAAAAGAATTGCTCAAATTTTGTACCACTTTTGGATTGCCAAAAGTAATTCAGAGTGATCAAGGATCAAATTTTACTTCGAGAGTTTTTAAACAGGCTCTCGAAACACTTGGCATAAGTCACCAAATGTCTACAGCATATCATCCTGAGTCCCAAGGGTCTCTCGAAAGATTTCATCAAACCCTGAAAACACTGCTGTGTCGTTATTGTGTGGACACTGGGAGAGATTGGGTAGAGGGTTTTCCTTTCCTAATGTTTGCAATTAGAGAGTCCGTGCAAGAATCTCTTGGCTTTAGCCCATCTGAACTTGTGTTTGGCCATACAATTCGCGGGCCTCTGAAGTTGTTAAGCGAACAATTGTTGGAACAAAGTTCTAAACCCGTTTCTGTCGACGATTATGTCACTTCTATCCGTGAGAGGTTGCACAAAGCCCAAAGTCTTGCCAAACTTCATCTTTCCTCTGCTCAGACTAAGATGAAGGTGTGTTTCGACAAAAGGGCTGTAAAAAGAGACTTTCGCCCTGGTGATTCTGTGTTGGTTCTACTTCCAACCCCTGGTTCCATCTCACAAGCAAAATTCTCTGGTCCATACCTGGTTGAAAGGAAGTTAAATGACACCAACTTCCTTTTAGCTACTCCTGATAGAAAATGTAAGAGCCGTGTGTGTCATGTAAACAGACTTAAGACATATGTAGACAGAACTCACTATGGAGTGAATGCAGAGCAGACTGAGTGTTCACTGCTGCCTGCCGCTATTGCCACTGTGGGTGTAGTGGCAAATTACTCCTTGGAGGAGGATGACTTGATGTGCTTTGATGTGCCAATTTCCTCTACTCCTCTGAAGAATTCTGCTGTTCTGAAAAACCTTTCCCCTTTCCTTTGTCATCTTTCTGTTGAACACGCTAAAGATTTAATCAAGTTACTGAATACTTTTCCCACCCTGTTTAGTTATGTGCCCGGTAGAACAACTGTGTGTGCGCACGACATTGATGTTGTGGATGTAGCCCCTATAAAACAACATCCTTACAGGGTTAATCCACAGAAACGTGCGGTCATGCAGACCGAAGTTGAGTACATGCTGCATCATGGAATTGCTACACCCAGCCAGAGTCCTTGGAGTTCCCCTTGCTTGCTTGTTCCAAAGCCTGATAATAGCTTTCGGTTTTGCACTGATTATCGGAAGGTCAACAGCATAACAAAACCTGACTCTTTCCCCCATTGGCCAGGCCCTCTCCTGAAGACATTTATTGCTTCCCTTTATAAATTACTTAAATGGTCAAACAAAGTGGTGGTTGTATTTTCTGGAGCAGAGGACTGAGGTGATTCCTCCCCATTTTTGTTTAATTTATTCCTTTATAAGTTTTAGTTAATCCGTTACTCCCAACACTAGACTGGGAAATGGGATCGTAACAATATATATATATATATATATATATATATAAACCCTCATCCCCAAACCATGCTGCAGTCATGAGCCCAGAGGAAAAAAGGTAAGGAAATAAAACTGAAACTTTGAATAAATAACTACAAAAATAACCCTTTTTGGCGTCTCTTTCTTGACCTAATGTGCACCTTAGACCAGAAAAATAAAGCCAAAAAAAAAAGAGGATAAAGAGGTGATCGAAGATGTACAAGATGTTGCTGGGGAAACTATACTGTAGATCAAGAGCTTCCCCTTGACTCTAAAAGTGTTGCATCTTGTGATGATCCAAAGATGGCACTTAAATTAAAGGAATTGGCCATCTTTTTGGCCTGTCAGTTGTCACAACCGAGGCAACCCAGAATGTGTTGTTGGTAGCCCAATGCTCTAGCCACTACACCACAGAGCAGTATAGACCCAAGTTGCAGAGAACCACACAAGGCAGGATTGAAGAAAAACAAACAGTCTTTACTTAGTGTCCTTCTTGAATAAACATAAATTAAAGCTTCCAACTAAGCAGGTCAAAGTTCTGAGTAAAAAGTCTCTTGAAGAAATCAAAACATAGAGCCAAAGGACCTGTCTGAACAAAAGAACTTCAAGACTGAGCAAAGATACAAATAAATGCAGGTCTTATATATGCCCACACATACACACTAACAAGCCAGGCACAGGTGATATCATTGAGCTAATAATTAACAGGTAATCAGGAAGAAGTTGTGGAAGGTCTTGTGCTCTCGGTTTCCCTCTGCTGGACAGACCGTGGTATGACAGGCCCCCCCCCTTTATGGCCGGCTCCAGGCGGCCCAGGACGGTCAGGATGCAGGTGATGGAATGTATTGATCAAGTCTGGGTCCAAGATGTGTCGTGCTGGCACCCAGGTACGCTCCTCAGGCCCATATCCCTCCCAGTCGACCAGGTAGTGAAAACCACGGCGTCTTGAGTCTAACAGTCTCCTCACTGTATACGTGAGGCCACCTTCTATAACATGAGGGGGGGGAGGGACAGGACCTGGGGGAGACAAAGGAGAGGTTACTACAGGTTTCAGTTGAGAAACATGGAAAGTAGGTCTTACTCTCATCGATCTTGGTAGAGCAAGCTGGTATGTAACATGATTGACCCTTCTGGTGATCTTGAATGGGCCAACAAATCTTGGGGCAAGTTTTTTGGACTCAACTCTTAAAGGCAAATCCTTAGCTGAGAGCCAGACCTTTTGTCCAATTCTGAAGTATGGAGTCACCCTTCTTCTCCTGTCAGCATACTTCTTGTAGCAAGTTGAAGCACTTTTCAAGGCCAAGTGAGCCCTTTTCCATGTCTTTCTGCACCGTTCAACAAATTTTTTAGCACTAGGGACTCCAACCTCTATTTCTTGACTGAAGAACAATGGTGGCTCAAATCCAAATTGACACTTGACTTGAATTGAGCTCTGCCCATACAAGGAACCGACTCCAAGAGGATGGCTGATGGGATGTGAAGCAGCGAAGATATTTCTCCAACTCCTGATTCACCCGTTCTGTTTGGCCATTTGACTGAGGGTGGAAACCTGAAGAGAGTTTGACAGAAAAGCCAAATAGAGACCAGAATGCCTTCCAATAGCGAGACATGAACTGGGGACCCCGATCCGTAACGATGTCCACAGGAATTCCATGGATCCTTACAACATTTTGAAGGACAATGTCAGTGGTCTCTTTAGCAGTAGGAAGTTTAGGTAACGGAATAAAATGTGCAGCTTTAGAGAAGCGGTCCACCACCACCAGTACAACAGTGTTACCTTCAGATACTGGCAAACCCGTGATAAAATCCATGGATACATGAGACCAGGGACGTTGAGGGATTGGCAGTGGGTGTAGAAGACCGGCAGGGTGCGGATTAGAGGACTTCTGTTGAGCACAGACTGGGCAGGCTTGTACAAAAGATCGGACCTCTCTTGACAACTCTGGCCACCAAAACCGTCTCTGAATAAAATCCAATGTCCTCTTTACTCCTGGATGTCCAGCAAGGGAGGAGGCATGACCCCACTGAAGGACCTCAGATCTTGCTTCCTTGGGAACAAACAAACATCCTGCTGGAACCTCATCAGGAATGTGCACGCCATGTAGCGCCTCACGGACAGTATCTTCGATGGACCGGCGAATAGGTGCCAGAATGCAGTCTCTGGGAATGATGAATTCTGGGGAACGGTCCTTCTGGGAGCAATCATACTGCCGTGATAAGGCATCAGCCTTTACATTCTTTGATCCAGGTCTATAAGAGATCACAAAATTGAAACGGGTAAAAAAGAGGGCCCACCTAGCCTGACGAGGGTTAAGGCGCTTAGCCTGCTGTAGATAGGACAGGTTCTTATGGTCTGTCCACACAATGAAAGGATGCTTGGACCCCTCTAGCCAGTGGCGCCACTCTTCTAGTGCTAGTTTCACAGCTAGGAGTTCTCGGTTACCCACATCGTAATTTCTTTCTGCTGAAGACAGGCTTCTGGAAAAGGAGGAACATGGATGAACCTTGTTATCTGTAATGGACCTCTGAGAGAGCACTGCTCCTACTCCCACTTCAGACGCATCCACTTCAACAATAAAAGGTAATTCAGGGTCTGGGTGTACCAAGATTGGGGCAGAAGAAAACAGTTTCTTTAACCTGTCAACAGACTGCAGCGCTTCAGCAGTCCAGTGAATACGAGTGGGTGAACCCTTCGTAAGAGCGGAAATGGGTGCTGCAATTGTACTGAAGTTACGAATAAACCTCCTATAGAAATTGGCAAAGCCAAGAAATCTCTGTACCTGCTTCAGGGTTTTGGGCTGGGGCCAGTTTGTGATGGCAGATACATTCTTTAGTTCCATGTGGATGCCTTCTTGAGAGACAACATAGCCTAGGAATGAGACTCGAGACACATGAAACTCACACTTTTCAAGCTTTACAAAAAGATGATTCGCAAGTAGCTTCTTCAGAACCTGTTGGACATGGTGAATATGTTCCTGTAGAGAGTTTGAGAAGATTAATATGTCATCTAGATAGACAAACAAAAAAACGATTCAACATCTCCCTCAGGACATCATTAATGAAGGCTTGAAACACAGCTTGGGCATTAGCTAATCCAAGGGGCATGACTTGGTATTCCCAGTGGCCAGTTGGAGTACGGAAGGCTGTTTTCCATTCATCACCCTTCCGAATACGTACCAAGTTGTACGCACTCCGCAGATCTAATTTAGAAAAAATCTTAGCTTTCTGAAGCAGTTCAAAAGCAGATGACATGAGTGGGAGAGGGTAACGATTCTTGATAGTTATTTTATTGAGCCCACGGAAGTCTATGCAAGGTCTAAGGCTACCATCTTTCTTGGGGACAAAAAAGAAACCAGCACTAGCTGGTGATGTTGATGGGCGAATGAAACCAGTCCTTAAAGCATCCTGAATATATTCATTCATGGCTTTAGTTTCTGGGGCAGAGATGGAATAAAGATGACCTCTAGGAGGGAGTGTGCCAGGCAGGAGGTCAATAGCACAATCATATGGTCTGTGAGGTGGTAGTTTGGTAGCGCATTGTTTGCTAAACACTTCTTTCAACTCATAGTATTCAAGGGGCATAAGTGTCAGATCTGGTAGATTATTCAATGAACAAACACTCACCTCTTCAATAGCTGCCAGAATTTCTTTATTCCCAACCACATAGGAAGCAGGAGAGGTGCAGGAGTCCCTACATGCTGAACCCAAGTCAAGAAGAGTTCCCGAGGTCCAGGAAAATTGAGGGTTGTGAAGCCGCAACCAGGGGTAACCAAGGATAAGGGGTTCTCTGGAAGACTCAATAAGATAAAAGGAGATTGTTTCATGATGGTTAGCTTCAATGGTTAAACACAGAGGAACGGTTCTAAACCTAATCATTCCAGACCCAATAGGCCTGCCATCCAGGGCTTCAACTTTCCAGGATGCAGGACATGTCTCATAGGGGATACACATCTTCTTTGCCAGTTCAATGTCCAAAAAATTGTCAGCCGCACCTGAATCCACAAATGCCTTCAATGATATTATCTTCTCTTTTGCATCCCCCCCAAGTAAGGGTAGCTGACAACAGTAAACGGGAGTGAGGAGTGTTAAACTGGGCAGCTCCACTCGCTAAGGTCCCCACACACCCTAGCGAGCCTTGGCTTTTAACGCTAATTCAGGGCAGGAAGAGCGCATGTGGCCAGTACCTCCACAGTAGAAACAACGACCCTCTCTCATGCGTCTCTCTCTCTTTAGGTGACAGGCGAGTCCTGCCCAGCAGCATTGGTTCTTCCTCTGTCTGTTGGTTGAGATGAACAATTTCTGGAACATTTGTAGGTGACAACATGGGCATGACTTGGGGAGAGCAATGTTCTCTTCTCCTCTCACGAATACGGTTATCAATGCGGATGGCCAAGGTTATGAGTTCCTCCAGACTTGAACCCCAGTCTCTACTGGCTAATTCATCCTTAACATCTTCAGAAAGGCCACGGTAGAAGGTTGAGAGAAGAGCCTCTGAATCCCATTTACTCTCAGAAGCCAGAGTACGGAAATCAATGGCATAATCAGCCACAGATTGATGCCCCTGGCGTAGGTCAAGCAACCTTCTTGCAGCCTCACGGCCACTGACTGGATGGTCAAACACCTGTTGGAGAGTCTCGGTGAACACCTTTAGATCTGAGCAAATGGGGGACTGTTGTCTCCAAAGAGCTGAGACCCAATCCAGGGCACGATCACACAACAGGGATATTATATATGCAAAGAGTCAAGAAACCCTTACAGGTACCGGGCTTCCCGTCATAGCGCTGAGGGGCTGGGATCTTGGGTTCCTGGGAAATAGGTGCAGCTATTGGTGGCGGATCTGGGGCCGGTGCTGCCACAGGTTCTCTAGGCAAGTGGGCTTGTAGTTGTTGCAGAGATTCCCCAATCTGGTTAACAGCATCTGTCAGCCTCTGTAGCTGTGATGCATGTGTTCCAAGCAATACTCCCTGTTTACTAAGGGCCCCATGAATCTGTTCAGCCTCTGCTGGGTCCATCATTTTGCTGGCTCAGTCTTGCTGTCACAACCGGGGCTAGAACCCAGAATGTGTTGTTGGTAGCCCAATGCTCTAGCCCCTACACCACAGAGCAGTATAGACCCAAGTTGCAGAGAACCACACAAGGCAGGATTGAAGAAAAACAAACAGTCTTTACTTAGTGTCCTTCTTGAATAAACATAAATTAAAGCTTCCAACTAAGCAGGTCAAAATTCTGAGTAAAAAGTCTCTCGAAGAAATCAAAACATAGAGCCAAAGGACCTGTCTGAACAAAAGAACTTCAAGACTGAGCAAAGATACAAATAAATGCAGGTCTTATATATGCCCACACATACACACTAACAAGCCAGGGACAGGTGATATCATTGAGCTAATAATTAACAGGTAATCAGGAAGAAGTTGTGGAAGGTCTTGTGCTCTCGGTTTCCCTCTGCTGGACAGACCCTGGTATGACATCAGTATAAAATAAGAATTAAATGTATAGCCAGTTATTGTGAACTATACTACCTGAAGGAGAAGAGATTTCTGATGGAACTGGACACAGCGATCTTAAAAACATGAGCACTTGTGTTGTTCCAGGACGGTCATGTGGTTTGATATCACTTGCACTGCATTTAAAAAAAAAAAAAGTAAAAAAAAAAAGAGCACTAAACATTGAGTGCATTTTACAAGAAAACACCATTTCAGAATTTTACTTCAAAATGTCATATTGTTTCCTTCTTTGTAATTATTTGTATTAAAACTTTACTCTGAGTTGCTATTTGTAACAGCTGCGATGTGCTATTATTTCTCAGAAGAATTGTAGAAAACAAGCTTGTTAAGAAAATAGTTTTGAATTCAATGTTCTTCAATCTTTAAGTGGACTGAACTTGTAAAACAGTTACCAACATTCAAGTTTTCATACTAACTTATTTACCTCTACTAAGAGATAATGAGTTTTATCAAATGAAAATTGAGCTAA
Source organism: Carassius carassius (assembly GCF_963082965.1). Lineage (NCBI taxonomy): Eukaryota > Metazoa > Chordata > Actinopteri > Cypriniformes > Cyprinidae > Carassius > Carassius carassius. Next base: position 8,367,149 of record NC_081797.1, on the reverse strand, counting down.
TTTTCTGCATAATACACACACATGGGCAAAGCGAGACTGTGATGCCAATAAGAAAATTAACATAACTATCAATGTAAATATATCAATAAGACATTTATAATGTAAAAAGAGCAGGTTGACATACACTTAGCACATATTCTTTAATGAGTGTCTGTCTTCATTGAGGGAGATACTTGAGCCTCTCGGGATGTAATTGCAGTTGATTTTAATTTTCATTCTCAAAACATGCAGAACAATAAGATCCTCAAAACACAACATTAGTCATTGATTTACTCAGACAAAAAGCTAAAGCGGAGTTATAAATCTAGCTCAACTAATGCTGCAACTATACAATAAACCCTTTCAATTGGTACATTAGTATATTACAGTGATTTTTAAAGAAACATTTAAATGGCGTGTAAAGCCGTTTTTATATTATTATTTTTTTAAATAATTTTCTAATGATATTATTTTTCTTTTCCAGTTTGCTGAAATACAAACATTTAAACAGTGGATGTCATTATTATTTGTTATTTAAAATTAATTTATTCAAAATCACATTACATTACATATTAAAGATCAGGTTAAGCAAAAAATATAATGAATGTCTTCTAAGTGCATATATTTAGCAAAATTACCCTTTTTATTTTTTCTAGTTAAGTAACAAGTTTAGAGTTTATACTCGATGGATTTCTGTGACATTGTTTACAAGCCTAAAACAAGAATATTTTTGATACAGATACATTTGATACATTTTAAATTAAACTAATTGGGGTGAAAAGGGACATTGAAATAAATGAATATGTTAAGTGCTATTAAGTACTACTTTATTCATGTTTTTGTAACTGTGTAGTCTGTGCTGTTTCTGGTGTTTTTCTGCTCTGAGCAGATGACCTCAAGTGATGAGGGCTCTTTTTGTTAAATAATGCTGGGAAAAGATTCGTGATCGGGGTGGCTCCGACGTTCTCCCGATAAGGTTTGGACACTCATAACACACATCACACCAAGAGAAAATCTGATAAGATCATCTGTAGAACCATCAAGATAATCGGGACATGGATTGATTGACAGGATTGTTGAAAGGGGGAAATCAGCCCAAAATCAGCCCGATTATCTTTTGGTGTGTACCCAGCTAAGACTTATTTTCAGATTATTTAAGTAAGTCTTAGTTTTACTTGTTGCAATTTAGTGTTGCACTTGGTGATTTGAGAATATAGATAGATACCAATATTCTCACAAATGTTTGTCTTCTGTTTTGTGCATGAACAAACAGATATTTCAGCTTTATAGTACTACAATCAAACTGTTGTGGAGAGATCACTAATGTGAAGATTCCTCTGAATTGTTTGGCGTCTTACTACTGGACCAGCATCATCTGTCCCACACGAGCTATTGTGTGAGTGTCATCAAACATTATTTCATCTTCAAATGGAAGACTTGTCCCTAAAAGAATGTGATCTACATCTTTTAATTTTCTGACTTTTCTCTTCAGGTTTAACAAAATTGCAGGGAGAGAGTTCTGTGTAGATTCAGAGATGAGTAAATATGTTGCTGATGTGGACAGCAGAACAACAGTCTAAAAGGACATTTAATCCTTGTACTACAATATTTCATAACATGTACATGTATATGACATTTTTAATTAAGTGATTTATGGGTTTGAGCTCAGTTATTACATAAAATGTAAATAATAAAATAACCTTTATGAAGTAAAATGTTTAATCTTCTACTGCATTCATTTTGGGCCTGCAATACTCACGCTTGGCCTCTTGAGAACTTATGCAAACAACCGGATCTAAGTGCATTTCAATGTTTTAAAGGGATGGGAACCCCTTAAGTAAAAATCTCATTCTCAACATTTTTGTTTTGGTGTCTATAATTGTAAATGAAAAGCTGTCCTTCTCCTGTTATTACATTTGCATATTTTAATTCTGTGAATCCAGATTTCAAGCATGGCGGTCTATCCTGCAGGATGATATACTGTAACTGAGCAAGAGTGGCAAAAAACATGTTTAAAAGCCCAAACTCAGGCAATGAGCACCCATTTGAGACTGCTTCAGTATAAATGGCTGAGTAGACAATATATAATTCCAGTTAAGTTACATCACTTCAACCCGGATATTCCTGAAATATGCAACAAAAATGTAAACAAAAGCAGGGAACTTTATTCCATCTAATTAGCTATTTTTTTTAAAACAACCGTCGTGTATTTTGGTCCAAATGGAAAGTTTTCTAGTCTAGAACTTTTAAGAGTCAAGAAAGACACTTTTGTGGAACTTATTGACACTGAGAGTATAGAGACAAGTATGTTTTATTACTGTATTTTTTTTTTATTCAGTTTGAAAAAAAAAAAAATTCAGTGAATCAGTTTAACTGGTGGCTATCTTTTCTATTAGACCACAAATGTCTCTAGAAACAAGAAGTGGTTGTGGTTTCTTAGAGCAGGGGTTCTCGCTCCTGTTTCTGGTGATCCAACATCTTCACTTATTGCTTTAATCAAACAGATTTTAACCAGTTAATCAAAGTCTGTGTGTTTATACTGAACATGATTAAGAAGTCAAGGTTAAGCACCAGATATTTTGAGACCGCACAATTCAGATTTGATCACAAATCTTCAGATTTAGTTAATTTAATGCTGAGCTTGACATCAGGCCCGCAAAAGAGGAAGTTGTGTGTTGTTTTTCTGAAGCACGTTTTCAGTGAATCTGAAAGGAAAGTACTTGGCACATTTTCAGATGAGCGACAAAGCAGAAAAAGGATGAGAAAAAGAAAGAGCTAAAAACAATTCTCATTCTGCAATGTTAATACTCAGAAATGGATTTACATGAATGTGTTTATGAGGAATATGTCTCTGACTGTGTATATAAGAGGATGCTCAGACGTTATTCTGGACACAACAGCTCTGAGATCTTCAAGCTCTACAGAACTTCTACAGATTCTTTCTGTCAGTGTGAAGAAACATCTTGAAGAATGAGAAGCCTGATGTGTTTGCTGTTCCTGGTGATCTTCTGCTCTGTGCAGATGACTTCAAGCGGTGAGTGCTCTTTTCCATTTGTATTTTTGAATCAAGACAAAATGTATTGCATTTGTTGCAACTGGTGAATTAAAATGTGTCCACATGATCAAACTGAAAACTTTTGTCTTATCTCTACATATTTCAGCTCCCTTTGCACCTGATGTGGCAAATTGTTGTGGAGAGCTCTCTAAGGTGAAGATTCCTGTGGAGCGAGTGACTTCTTACTACAAGACCGACAGCAGCTGTCCCAGACGTGCTATTGTGTGAGTATCATCAACATTGTCTCATTTTCAAACTGTAAAGCCAATCTCTATAAAACACTCCATTAGAATATCAACTACAAAAAACAATTTTGGCCTAAATTATTTCTGTGTCTTTCCTCTCAGGTTTAAGACAATAGCAGGGAAAGAGTTCTGTGTTGATCCAGAGACCCCCTGGGTGAAGACTCATATTGATAAAGTGGACAAAAGAACAACAGTCTAAAAGAAGCAACACTCTTTCTATTTTCTCTAAACTGTGCATTTCATAATGTAAACCTTGCGCTATTTCCAAATTGTATATAAAATATTTTATTGACAAAATAATTTATGTGATTGGGTTCAGTTTTTTAATAAAATATCAAATATGATCATAATGTGGCAACGTTTTTATTCTATATTGCATACAGGTATATTAAATTGTATTTTAAATGTATGTATCATGAAGAAACAAAGCATTTGTTTTATATATCTCAGTCACACTATTATGAATTCTTTTAAAATAACTAAAACCAAATCTTTTTATTTCATCTTTTAGCCGTAAAAGCTGAAATATTGTTTTCATCTGAAAATAGCATTTTAAAGTGAATCTCTGACTGCAAGTAAAGCACACTAAATAAATAAATAAATAAAACAGAAGCCATGTTTTTTCATTACTTGTGCATATTTTAGTTCTGTGAAGAAGTTCACAGAGTTCCCTGCCCCTTTAATCCCCAACACTAAAGTACACCTTCAGTCCAATCTTGGGGCCCCTGGACTGCGAGGGCATTTGTTTCACATCCTCATTGAGGGCAAAGCTACCCTAAAGTTTAATAACTTTTAAACTTAGAGTTTACTACTAACTTTAATAAAACACACCTGAATCAGTTAATCAAGGTCTTTGGGTTTACTTGTAAGCGAGGGCTGGATGTTTAGCATCTGATATTTGGTGACAGCACAATTCAGATTTGATCATTAAAATCTTCACATTAGCGTTGAACTTGACTATACATGCTGATTGTGTAGTGCCTTTTGTATGGACAATACAAAGGTTAGTTTATTTTGGCAAGATCATATAGGATGAAAATAAATGAGTGATTTATGCACCACCTTTATACACAAGAAGAGCTTTGACAGAGTGCAGGCCCGTAGCCAGCTATGAGGTCACCGAGGTCCGGACCTCTGTACATTTTTCCTGTTCGAAAATAAAATGTGTTCTCTGATTGACTTTTGCTGCTAAACTCCTCATATAAATGTCTGAATGTATAATTCATAATGTTTAGCGTTTTTCAGGGACACTGAAATAAATTAAGTACTACTTTATTAATGTTTTTGTAACTGTGTAGTCTGTGCTGTTTCTGGTGTTTTTCTGCTCTGAGCAGATGATCTCAAGTGCTCTTTTTGTTAAATAATGCTGGGTACACACCAAAAGATTTTTTACATCTTCTAAGAGTTCCAAAATGTGATAGACCAAAAACATCACAAAATAATTACATCATCTCGCTTTCTGATTGGATATGGTTTCGTTTCACGTGATAATCTCCAGAGCGTGGGCGCATTTGTCCTCGGGGTTCCCCCCACACATCAGGATTTCTGATCGTAAATATTAAACGTTGAATATTTACGATTCGTGATCAGGGTGGCTCCGACGTTCTTCCGATAAGGTTTGGACTCTCTTAACACACCTCACACCAAGAGAAAATATGATAAGATCATCTGTAGAACCATCAAGATAATCGGGACATAACTAGGATTGTTGAAAGGGGGAAAATCAGTCCAAAATCAGCCCGATTATCTTTTGATGTGTACCCAGCTAAGACTTATTTTCAGATTATTTAAGTCTTAGTTTTACTTGTTGCAATTTAGTGTTCCACTTGGTGATTTGAGAATATAGATAGATACCAATATTCTCAAAAACGTTTTTTTTCTGTTTTGTGCATGAACAAACAGATATTTCAGCTTTATAGTACTACAATCAAACTGTTGTGGAGAGATCACTAATGTGAAGATTCCTCTGAATTGTTTGGCATCTTACTACTGGACCAGCATCATCTGTCCCGCACGAGCTATTGTGTGAGTGTCATCAAACAGACGGAGACAGAGACGCTGAAGAGGGACTTCAGGAGCCTGATCGAGACGGTTCGCAGCACGACGCTCGCAGCAACGATCATCGTGTCAGGACCACTGCCCACGTATCGACGAGGACACGAAAGGTTCAGTAGACTTGTTGCTTTAAATGAATGGTTATTGTCATGTTGTAAAGAACAGAAACTGCTATTTATTAATAATTGGAATCTTTTCTGGGAGTGTCCTAGGCTTTTTCACACTGATGGCCTGCACCCCAGCAGAGTCGGAGCTGCTCTCTGACAACATCTCCAGAACACTTCGCTACATATGACTAGTAAGCCAATTCTCAAATACTGCTTTAAGCATGAGCCCCGTCAGACTGGTCGTGGCGGAGGTGTTGTAACAATATATAGTGTTATTCTTAATGTTACCCAGAAAACAGGATACAGGTTTAAATCATTAGAAATACTTCTGCTAAATGTTACTATTTTAATATTCACGTTGATAATACAAATGATGCATTAGGACTTGCATTTTCTGACCTAATAAACTCTTTTGAAGTCAAGAAAAATTGTCAGCGTTACCGTCTTGGCAGAACTTTTGTTTCAGCCACCAAAGACAGATTTGCAAATAACCTGCCTGATTTATCTCAACTGCTATTTGTACCCAAAAATACACATGAACTAGACGAAACGACTGGCAACATGGGCACTATTTTCTCTAATACATTAGAAGCTGTTGCCCCCATCAAATTGAAAAAGGTTAGAGAAAAACGTACTGTGCCATGGTATAACAGTAATACTCACTCTCTCAAGAAAGTAACTCATAGTCTTGAATGCAAATGGAGAAAAACTAACTTGGAAGTTTTTAGAATTGCATGGAAAAACAGTATGTCCAGCAATAGACAGGCTCTAAAATCTGCTAGGGCAGAGCATATACACAAACTCATAGAAAATAACCAAAACAATCCAAGGTTTTTATTTAGCACAGTGGCTAAAGTAACAAATAACCAGACACCACTTGATTAAAATATTCCATCAACGTTTAATAGTAATGACTTTATGAATTTCTTCCCTGATAAAATAGATAACATTAGAAACACAATAGCGAATGTAGATTCTACAGCGTCTAACACTTCAGTTTCATCCATCGCACCCAAATATAAACTGCAGTGCCAACTATAGGACAGGAAGAGCTAAATAAACTTATCACTGTACCTAAACCAACAACATGTTTATTAGATCCTGTACCCACTAAATTACTGAAAGAGTTGTTACCTGTAGCCGAAAAACCACTTCTCAATATTTTTAATTCGTCGTTATCTTTAGGTCACGTTCCAAAACCATTTAAGCTGGCGGTTATTAAGCCTCTTATTAGGACACCAAAACTAGATCCTAGTGAACTGGCAAATTATAGGCCTATTTCAAATCTTCCATTTATGTCTAAAATTTTAGTTGTGTCTTCTCAATTGAGCTCCTTCCTGCAAAAAAATGATCTGTATGAAGAATTTCAGTCAGGTTTCAGGCCCCACCATAGCACAGAAACTGCACTTGTTAAAATTACAAATGACCTGCTTCTTCCGTCAGATCAAGGCTGCATCTCATTGCTAGTTTTACTTGATCTTAGTGCTGCGTTCGACACCATAGATCATAACATACTCATAGATCGATTACAAAACTATACAGGTATTCAAGGGCAGGCTCTAAGATGGTTTAGATCCTACCTGTCCGATCGCTACCATTTTGTTTATTTAAATGGGAAGTGATCTCATTTATCACCAGTAAAATATGGAGTGCCACAAGGATCCGTCCTATGTACCCTTCTATTTTCAATATACTTGTTGCCCCTTGGTAATATTATTAGAAAATACGGAATTACCTTCCACTGTTATGCTGATGATACTCAGCTATACATTTCAACGAGACCAGATGAAACTTCTAAATTATCTAAGCTAACAGAGTGTGTTAAAATGTAAAAGATTGGATGACCAATAATTTTCTCTTATTAAATTTGGATAAGACAGAGATATTAATTATTGGACCAAAAAACAGTACACAGAATCTTGAAGATTACAAATTGCTACTAGACGGATGTACTGTTACTTCCTCTACAGTCAAAAATCCGGGTGTTATATTAGACAGCAACTTGTCTTTTGAAAATCAGATTTCCCATGTTACAAAAACTGCATTCTTCCATCTTAGAAACATTGCCAAGCTACGAAACATGTTACCTGTTTCTGATGCAGAAAAGCTAGTTCATGCATTCATGACCTCTAGACTTGACTACTGTAATGCACTTCTAGGTGGTTGTCCTGCTTCTTCAATAAACAAGCTACAGGTAGTCCAAAATGCAGCAGCTAGAGTCCTTACCAGGTCAAGAAAATATGATCATATTACCCCAATTTTACAGTCCCTGCACTGGCTACCTATTAAGTTCCACACTGTAAAAAATTAATGTGAAATCTACAGTGATTTACTGTGTTAGTGCACAGTAAATCACTGTATATAAGTTCACAGTACAATACTGTATATTCAGTCTAAGTAGCAGTAAAAACAGAAGTATTGTAAAATTCACAGTACACAGGCATGTCCTGTAGAAAATCACAGTAGCAAGAAATAGCTTATATAAAATCACAGTTAACTGCTAATGTCCTGTGGAAAATCACAATAACTATTTATACTGTAGAAAAAACAGTAGCCTAATATGACAACACATTGGACTAGAAGCAGGGCTGCCAGCCAATTATAGTAAGTCATGCTGATCTTCTTGATATTCTGTTACATATTTGCAGTGAATAAACAAGACTGTGTTCTTTAAAAAAACATCAACATAAATCTTAAGAAGGACCAACAGGACACATATAGCAAAATGTGAAGAAACATATTCATTTAAAGGTTTTCCAATATATATGTTTAGTTTCAGTGCCAACCCAAAATTATTGATGCAAATGTTTCTTATTTTATGTTTGATACAGCCTAATACAATTTATGTAAGCTACCCTGGCATCATTATATTGTGGTATCTTTTATATATTGTTAATTTTGCAGATGGTAATTAAGGAAATGGTCATTAAAAAACATTTGCTCCATAAATATGAGGAACTTAAGGAAAACAAGATTATTGAAACACGAATTGGCACTGACAAATGAGAACAGCCTCCATGTATGTCCAGATTACAGTGCTACCATAATAGCCAATCTCTCGAATTCCAATCTGAAGCCGTGATATTTTCAAATAAGCGCCACGCCATTCGGTGTAACCAATTGTCTAAGCAACCTAATATATGTATTTTATAACTGAAAACTGATTATTTTAGCGAACTGGTTCTTTTGGACAATTCGTTTCAATTAACCTTTTCTCAATTCAGCATTTTGTTTAGACCCATTGCGTCAAGTGCTATACACAATATTTTTAAAACAGCCATTAATTAAACGCGGATGTTTTACATGTCTAAATCTGGATAGCCTACTACTATTTTGGTGAACCGGCTGATTCAGTTCACAAAGAATCGGTTCAAGAATGAGTCATTCCCGAAACGGAACACCACTGATTGTTTCACCTGTTCAGTGAGTGGAACGGCACAGACAGCATCGATATCAGTTTCTTTAAAAAAACAAACAAACAGGCATTGCCTATTCTAACTAAATCCAACCCGGTTGGATCATTTATGTTGCAGTGATCTAAATGTAGTGAAGTCAAGCTGTTAAACTAGATCGCAAAAAGGTCAAAATGTCTTAAATGTGTAAGCTTTGCCAATTCAGCACTTCGGCGATTTAGGCATTCATTTTGCATTTTAAAATTTACAGAAACACTACATTTAAGACAGTAGCTATTAGGGGTGGCACGGTTCAGCACGCACTGGGACCGCGGTTCAACTAAAATCTGACAAAGCATCTGTAATATGGTTTGCTATAAATAACACGTAAAACAAACAGGGTTCAGCTAATAGGGGAGAGCAGGGGCGAAAGTACCATTTTTCAGAAAAACATCATTTTAAAAGATCATGTTGTAGACAGAGATATATTTCTACTGTGGCCAGTAACTCAGAAGTGTGGTCTATCAATACCAGGTGGTATTTTGTAGAAATGCTGACCCTCACTCAGACATGTTTTTTGGTATAATATGACAAACATTTGTAAGAAATGATGCAAGATGCAGAAAGTCACAATATAGCATGCACTGGAACAAAATAAATACTTTTTGTCACTGTAGCGGGAACTCCTGACTTTAAACTCAATTTAATTTTACTAAAAAAAATCTGAAAATGCAAACTTTAGGATGTGTTAAAGCACTAAACAACCTGTAGATTGATCATTACTGTGACACATGAAACAAGAAAAACAACACGACTAATTTAAAAAAAATTACCGCTTCAATAATTTACTTTTTGTGCTCGAAAACAGTTTTACGGACCTAACTTTGGGAAGCGATGAGGAAATCACGTGATATTTCTCAGCTCCGTCAAGGATTGCATGCTGAATATGCTGTCATAACTAGGAATGCAAATGCAGAAAGAGTCTCGGAGAAAATCGCTTTGATACTTTCGTCCCACGTTACTTTCGACCCCGCTCTCCCCTAACCTATATGTTTCTGTTGATGCATGCGCATTCTGGATTCCCAGACATAAAAAACGTGGACAGACCATGAACTCTTGTTCAATGTGAATGCCTTTTATGCTGGAATATGAGCAGTCATTTATTCCGTCATCACCCGGGTGCTGATAGCGCACGCGCACAGATGAGACCTTAACTCATTCAAGCTTTGTCAGTTTAAACATTTAAGAGCCAGAGGACGCGAGCTCTCGCGTGCACTGTGAAGATTTGTGCATTTTCTCATCCAAAGCGCGCAAACCCGCGCCTCAGAACGCGCGCAAATATAAGCTCTCTGAAGTATTGTGTTTAAAGGTGCTCTAAGCGATGCCGGGAGTCGTAACTTCTTGTTGACGTTCAAATTGTTGTCAAACAAAATGGAGGCTAGCTAGACCCAGAGCCATAGAGAGAGAGAGAGTTGCGACAACGGAAGTTCGAAAATGTTTAGTTGTCACATGATTCATGTAGACTTCAAATAGTTCCAGGAAGTGCGTTGGCGGCCATCAGGCGGCAAGGAAGTCGACCGGAAGTTGAAGTCAGCCGCGTGCCGCCATCTTGTAGCAGAACTTCACTTGCGTTAGCATTCCCATTGACTCCCATTCATTTTGGCGTCACTTTGACGGCGAATAACTTTACATCTGAGGCGTTTAAAGACTCAGTTTGTCCATTATTTATTTCTAAAGATACACGACAATGTATAAAGGGCTCCATTACCTTCTATGTAACATTATGGCCCCGTAGAAATTGTTTTTGTAAAAATAGGCTAACGATTGCGTCATAACCACTCGACACTCTTTCGCATTACTGTACAGACAGGAGGAGAAGCTCGCAGGCAATTAACTTAATATGGCGTACTGGCGTTACATTTTAAAATACTATACAAAATAATTAATCAGAATACTTACTCCTGCTCACTCACGCCAAAGAACTCCCCGCTCAAGCTCGCCGTCTCTGCAAGATTAACGATGGCAGTTTGCACGCACAGCTACTAGAAGATTTACATCTGTCAGACAGGTTGCTGACGTCATCAAGCTTAGTTTGAGTCTGTGCGTCAGAAACGGAAGTGCTAAAAAACTTCACTAGTCTCAATTGAGTTCCAATGGGGTCGCTGTGTCCATTTCTTTTACTGTCTATGGCGGCCATTCAAACTGATAGAGTAGAGTGACAAAACTGTGATTTCTGGTAATAAGTAGTCAATAAATGCATTTATTTTATATACTTATACAACACACCGACATATGTATGTAGCATGAGTATGTAGTTCTACCAGAAAGACTCGGGAGATAAAACGTACGAAGCATACATTTATTGACAAGTCAGCAAGCATAATTATGAATTTCGTTGGCGGAAGGCCCCGTCCATGGTTCGTAATCCGAGGGTAGCGGACCTGCATTTCCTGCCTGAAGACGAAGGCAGGGGCGCAGCCGACCCCCAAAAATAGGTGGATTATGAAACCACCAGACGGGCCGGCCTTCCCCCCAAAATAATAGATGAAAGTATACAAACCAGTTGTGAATCCTAAGGTTCCTGGAAGATAAAGAGAGAGAGTTAGCATGATAGCCTCATATTCATACATTATTTATTTATATACATTATTTATATATATATTTTTATATATATATATATATATATATATATATATATATATATATATATATATATATATTTTTATATATATATATATATATATATATATATAAGTTTTATTTCAGACATGTACGGCCTTGATAGACCATACAGAATAGCCACAATAGGCAGACACAGACAGGCCTCGATAGACCATACGAAAAATAGCCATGTTAGGCAGACACGGACAGGCCTCGATAGACCGTACAGAAATAGCCACGATAGGCCAGACACAGACAGCCACGATAGGCAGACACGGACAGGCCTCAATAGACCGTACAGAAATGGCCACGATAGGCCAGACACAGACAGCCATGATAGGCAGACACGGACAGGCCTCAATAGACCGTACAGAAATGGCCACGATAGGCCAGACGCAGACAACCACGATAGGCAGACACGGACAGGCCTCAATAGACCGTACAGAAATGGCCACGATAGGCCAGACGCAGACAGCCACGATAGGCAGACACGGACAGGCCTCGATAGACCGTAAAGAAATGGCCACGATAGGCCAGACGCAGACACGGACAGGCCTCGATAGACCGTACAGAAATGGCCACGATAGGCCAGATGCAGACAGCCACGATAGGCAGACATGGACAGGCCTCAATAGACCGTACAGAAATGGCCACGATAGGCCAGACACAGACAGCCACGATAGGCAGACACAGACAGGCCTCAATAGACCGTACAGAAATGGCCACGATAGGCCAGACGCAGACAGCCACAATAGGCAGACACGGACAGGCCTCGATAGACCGTACAGAAAAACAGCCATGATAGCCAGACGCAGGCAGGCCTCGATAGACCATACAGAAATAGCCACGATAGGCCAGACGCAGACAGCCACGATAGGCAGACATGGACAGGCCTCGATAGACCGTACAGAAATAGCCATGATAGCCAGACACAGACAGCCCTCGATAGACTATACAGAAATAGCCACGATAGGCCAGACGCAGACAGCCACGATAGGCAGACACGGACAGGCCTCGATAGACCGTACAGATATAGCCACGATAGGCCAGACGCAGACAGCCACGATAGGCAGAAAACAGACAGGCCTCAATAGACCGTACAGAAATAGCCACGATAGGCCAGACGCAGACAGCCACAATAGGCAGACACAGACAGGCCTCGATAGACCGTACAGAAATAGCCACAATAGGCCAGACAGAGACAGGCCTCGATAGACCGTACAGAAATAGCCACAATAAGCCAGACAGAGACAGGCCTCGATAGACCGTACAGAAATAGCCACGATAGGCCAGACGCAGACAGCCACGATAGGCAGACGCAGACAGGCTTCGATAGACCGTACAGAAATAGCCACGATAGGCCAGACACAGAAAGGCCTCGATAGACCGTACAGATATAGCCACGATAGGCCAGACACAGACGGGCCACGATAGACCCTACAGATATAGTAACACCACCACCAGTAATTGCATGAATTTACTTGATTTGTTACTGGAGAGCTTGCTGAGCTTCAAGATGGTTTTAGAATCAGGTCTGATGTATGATTCGAACGCTGAGGAAGACCATCTGCCCATGATCTTAATAGCTGACGTAGAGATTCCTCGTTCAGCTGCTGAAGTAGCTGCCCAATTCTGAATGAATGGCTGGTAAAGAGAGAGGGGGATAGACTGAAGCTTTTGAGAACAGTGGTTAAGTGAGTTCTAAAACAGGCCTTGGAAAGGGGTGCTCCATTAGGTAAAATAAGAGCGGTGCGTTTTTTTAGAAGTTCTAGGCCGGATTTTAAGGAATTTTACCATGGCTGAGAAGGGACAGATATTATTGATTTTTGAAATTGTTAAGGTAGCACCAGAACCTTGCACATCGGTTTTTGAGTGCTTAAGGAAGAGTGTGAAGAATTTAGGTCCGAATCGTAGATATGAAAGGAAATGCCACGAGCAGGATCAAATTGATTAGTTTCTGAAGTGAATTCCCCTGGACGCATAACCTGCAGAAGGCAGATAAAAACACTGCCTCGAGAAGAATATTGAGGTACTTAGAAAGAAGGCCATAGCGGACGAAAGTAATTAATTTTTGCAATATAGGCAGGATAATAGCAGACGTTTGTCTTTAATTTTGTTGGAAGATTTAGCTAACCCTTTAAGTATTAATCGAACGGAATATTCAGAAAAAAGGCTTTGAAAATTAGGATTATAAAATTTAGTGTAGAATTGGATGCCGGCGAGGAGTCTGCGAATAGAAGAAATTTTAAGATTGCGATTTTTAAAATTAAAGACGAGAAAGGAGCAAACGGCCGAAATTAGAATAGGAAAAACTGAATTTTGGAAGAAAAACGAAACATTAGAAAAGTGGACCATGCTGACATTGTAGACTTTGAGTGCAGAGGGAGCGACGCCTTTAGAAATGTAATTTCTAGCTGACGTAAGCAGGTTGTTTAGTTTAGTATTATGTCTGCTAACGGAGGGCAGAATGAAGGATCCGGGTTGGCTGAGGGGCACAGCTGTCTTAAAGTCTAAAATCGAAATCGAGAGAGGGCATCAGCAATAACATTGGAGTGACCAGGTATATTTTCAGCTTTGATAATAAAATTGAAAACAACGGCCTCTTGGGGATTGACCACGAGTTCTCAATGGGATTAAGACCTGGGGAGTTTCCAGGCCATTGACCCAAAATTTCAACATTCTGGTCCCCGAGCCACTTAGTTATCACTTTTGCCTTATGGCACGGTGCTCCATCGTGCTGGAAAATGCATTGTTCTTCACCAAACTGTTGTTGGAAGTTGTTGCTGTTGGAGGTGAATTGTTATTATAAAAACTTAAGCAGCAACTTTACCAATTTCCAATATCTATGCAATTCTCAAAACTCTTGGCCGCGACTGTAGATGACCACGATAGGCCATTGTGAAGACCGTGATGGACTTAACATGAGGAGCACGTGAAAAGGACCACCACCATTAGTTTGCGAAGAGTATTAACTGTACCTTGAGTTTTATGTGAAATAGTTAAGAGACTAATCTTGACAGAAATATGGTGGGGACGATCATGTACATAGCAATTGATGCGGATTGTGATAATTGAACCACCGCATTGAGTGAGAGAGGCCATTAGTTTAGGTTAAATGATAGAGGTAGAATTAGGATCCTAACAGTGACTTAAGAGCATATACGAAACATAACATTCCTTAGGCTAGACTCCTGTGCACGCTTGATAGAACTCCATCTAACTGAGAGAATCTGCAGAAGAAATGGATCCCCTCCCAAAAATAGAAAATGAGCCAGATCAGCAGACCATTAAAAAAAAACTCAATGTTAAGCGAAGACCTCGATAGACTATAATATGTGAAGGCCAAGATAAGCCGAATTTCATGAATCGTAATTGGAAAAACTTACCTGATAGACCACATGGTAGGAGTTATACGAGGTGCCACAACGGTGCGTTTAATGTGAAGCCGCAACAGTAGTAAGACTGAAGTCGATGGGTATGAGAGACAGAATGAACCAACACCAGTAGATGCGCAAAATAAACAAGCCTTGATTGTAGCTTGAAGTCCTTATAAAATCGAAATTGACTTAAACTTACTAGCACACATTGCTAATCTTGATGTAAACAATTAATCATTGTTTGTCTTCATAATCTTTGTCGAAAACTGAACATTCCACTCTGTAATGCATAGTTTTTCTGATGACTTCAGTTTGACAGCATGTGCAGACCTCCTTAACACACCCCTCCAGCCGTTAGTTTACTATGAGTGAGACTGAGACCAGGAGTGCAAACAAACATGCCCGCTGATTAATATTCGGTTTAAACTGGAGATATATACTACTCTGAAATAAAGTCAGCAGCAACTCCGTGTCACATGGACTTGAGATGCATACTGAGCATTGAGCCGAATCTTGCCTACGACTCAAATGAAAGGGTCCATATACACATCAGCTTGATAGATCCAGTGTTCATAATAGCGCTAGTCCAAGAGTAAGCCGTGTAAAGATGAGGTGAGAGCAGCGGTTCTCTGCATCTGCAGCCATAGAATCCCATTCCAGAACGAGCATCCAGGAATAGACGAAAATGAAACCATGACTGAATAAACAAAGATAGCATAGGATTAAAACCACAATTTTAGTGTGCTAGACGAAGCATATTTTTTTTTAGAAATGCGAACGATCCTTATCAGTATAAAAGATTGTAGCTTTTATTACAAGCCTTAAAATGTCTCATTATGAAGGAGTTATTCGAAACATTGCATGCACTATGATCAACATCTTAATTATGCAGTGCGAGTCTGCTAGATAAACAAGCACGAAACGCCCAGTGCTTTATCTTGACGTGTGAGTATAAAGCCTTGCAGAGAATAAAATGAATGTCCAAACGCCACAAGTGCATAGAACAAAATGATACTGTTGTAGACCGATGAAGTAATGGAGGCGAGATGCCGAAGGAGACCGGCAGCCTTGATTCTGTCTGCTGGTCCGGAGAGACTTCATTCGTGCAGGTTCACGTGCGTACGGATGAATATTTGTTGATTGAGACCAAAATCCTTTCAGGTGTTGAGACCCAAGCAGCACTGACGCGACATCTCGGAAAGCACCGGCGTTGCCAAGACCGGTGTTTTTTTTTTTTTTTTGCTGCGGGTTGCTATTCCAGTCCGGGGTTTGAGATGACCCCAATAATGTCATACATAGCCCCTAGAATGTGAATTCTTTCGAGAAACCCCTTTTTGAAAGCGATTGGGCTATTTTTAGTAGTAACTAACCCTGGAAGCACATGAAACTCCGCCGAATGTTTCACATCCTCCTCAAGCCAAAACTTGTATATCATCCGACACGAACGACCGCAGATAATCACCGCGACACGGAGCAAAGCCAGCGATCTCGTGTGCATCTTAGAGGAACGTCGAACTCGCTATAGTTTGCAGGATGCAAACTTAACTATAGCGAGTAAATCAATAAACGCGACAGCTTGAGCAAGAAACAATCGTGTAGGAATCTGCGGTTGTTATCACGTCGGCATCTGTGAACTCAAACATGTGTAAGTACGATCTTTTATACCAAAGTATAAAGACGTGATTGGATAATGAGGAAGGTAATTAGTGACGAAGTAATTGAGTCTTCCTGGCAGAACTTATGCTAAAGCTTTCATTTATAGCCAGTGTTGGGGAGTAACTAGTTACATGTAACGGCGTTACGTAATTTAATTACAAAATTATTGTAACTGTAATTAGTTACAGTTACTAAGAAAAAATGAGTAATTAAATTACAGTTACTTATGAAATTTTTTACGATTACAAAGGGGATTACATTTGAATATTTACACACATCCACATACAGATTTAACTGATTTCTTTCCCAAATTGCACTGACTATTCTGAAACATACCGCCCTAATAATTTCCGGGATGCGGAAATACAGTCTGGTTCGTAGAATCCAGTCATAAAAACGGAATGCCTAACGCAGACGGAATATGCCACATTTTGGATGACTAAATCAAAAGTAGGTCAGTACACTTGAATCAAAACATGACATCGACTAGTGTCATTTAATATAAAGCCCCAAAAATGCAATATATGACTTGCACGTTCTGCGTGTCTGTGGAAATCAGGCGCGGACTGGACACCGGGAGAACCGGGACAATTCCCGGTGGCCTGGCAGCCGATTTTGCCCCACTATTTAATATCATTATTGTAAAATTGCCTGCCGAATGTACTAAATTGCGAATCCGCCATTTGATAATTGAATCTCTAATAAGTCATGAATTGTTAGTCATGACTCGCGCGCTCTCCGCGCCTCCGCCAAACGGTTTGGATCAGACTCAGAGTAATCAATGCGAGAGAGAGAGAGAGAGAGAGAGAGAGAGAGAGAGAGATAGAGAGACTGACTAGAGTGGACTGCTGGAGCAGAGAAGCAGAACTCCTGTTCTGGGTTTCATCTGTAAAGATGCTTTTTTGTCTTTGTTTTTTTATTTATTTAATCAAGCAGCAGCACGTTGCTCATCAGTCATCACTCAAAATACTATATAAAGGACATCATTATTATCTGTTGTAATGTTACAGTAGTAATTTAGCTGAAAAAAATTCAGATTTTTTTATAGGTTTAGGGGAAGCTACGACAGACAACAACACAACCCTTACGAAAATTAACATTTTAATATTTAACTATAAATCCAGAGAAAATGGTTACTATTGTTTAACTGTGATAACCAAAAATGTAAAATTATTTTACAAATGTATTTATTTAAAAATAAATACAAATCCATTTGCAAAAAAACAAGGTTATTTTACTTTTATATAGGCTAATAAAAGCATGGTAATTTTTTGTAAGGGAAAACATGACTCGTGTACAGTATTAGGATTTTTCTATAAAGATATTGTAGTATTGTAGAGTATAGTATTGTAAAGTATAGTTTTGTTCAATCTTGAGTATTAAAGTCATGAGAGAGATGGATAACAGGGCAAAATAAAGAGACTGAAGAGAAAAATTGAAGTGAAGGTGCAGTTCGGGAGAGAACTTTTAATTATTTTGCATGTCCCCAAATTAAAGATTTAAACCTTTTTTATGTCAGGTCCATACAAAAATAGTTTTTTTTTAATTAATGGCAAAGACATGGTTTCATTTACTACACATAGGCCTGCCTCAGTATAGGAGTACACGATCACATAAACATAATTTCTAGAACTGCTCTGTGTCACTTCATGTGCATTTTACTTATTTTGAGAAAACTATCATCATATACAGAAACAGCAGTTTAAAAAAAACACCAATGTTTCAGGAGTTTAGTACACAGAATACGTCACATGCTTATTAGATAACTGTATTTAAGTTGATGTATATGCTTTTATTTATTATTCTTTAATTTTTACAAATTTAGAAAGTAATCAAAAAGTACTCAAAAGTAATTAGTTACATTACTTTAATAAAGTAATTGAAAAAGTTACACTACTATTAAATTTTAAACAGGGTAACTTGTAATCTGTAACCTATTACATTTCCAAAGTAACCTTCCCAACACTGTTTATAGCGATGTTGTTTTTAAAATATCAAATCAGGTAATTTTTGAGGATTAGTGTTCAATTACCGTTATTTAAAAAACTTAACTTATTTCAGGCTAACGTTAAGTTGTATAAACATGGGTTGCGGTTGCCTTTTTACGTTACATATTGTTCTTTTTTTCACTGATCTCATGTTAACTAATGTCATATTGATGACTTTCAGATAGTACAGAGACAGGTTGGTGACAGTTGATTTTCAGCTCGCACTGCACTATACTGTTAGCAGCAGTAATTAGCATGTTAAGTAAATGTAAAATGAAGCTTATTGTTTACAATTCTTACAATTACATATAGTAATATAATTATGTACTTATTCATATACACAATATATTCAGGCATACTCGTATACAAACATGTACACTGCCATTCAAAAGTAATGATGTTAAAAATTCAGCTTGGCATCACATGAGTATATTACATTTGTAAAATAGAAAACAGTTATTTTAAATTGTAATTATTACGAGATTACTTTTTCTTTGTATTTTTATTGAAATAAATGCAATTAACTATTTACAGCAATTCATGAATACATTTCTAATAAATTTAATAGCATGCCAAGCATTTTGAATGTGTCCTTTCTTTCATGTTGTCCTTGCAAAGTCTCCACCATGGTTTGCTGTGCTGCATGGGGATGCAGGAAGGTGTGCGAATGTATGGCTTCCCCGCTGACATGGAGAGGAGAAAATAATGGTTGGCTCAAGTCAGCAGCAGCAATCTAAATATAAATAAAAATTACAACAACAACAAAAAATTGTTAGGTAATTATACTTAAATTTATTTAAACCCAGGGAGCTGAGACATTGCAGGGAGTCATCAGTGTTACCTATAACTGTGCATTTAATAGGCCATGTACCATATGTGGGTAGACAAAAAAAAAAGTTGTGTGTGGAAACTAAACTCAAGTCACTCTGCAGGCACATTTTGAGGAAAACCAATTTGGCATGACCAAAAAATTAAAGAGTAGGCTGAGACCAGATGCTATTCCCACAATCTTTGTGGTCAAAAAGAGGAGTGCCCCTGCTCCACGATGCACCCCTAGACCTGTAAACATACAGCAAATCGCTGCTAATTACAGCTATATTATTTCAGGTGATACATATATAATAAGTACAAACTCGTACTAGTTGAAGTAATATTTCTAATTTTGAAGTAATATTTCTAATTTTGAAGTGATGTGATATTTTCAATATTTAAAATTAGCAATTCCATGTATTCTGCCTCTATCAGTTTCAAAGGTTTGAGGAAAAAAGAATGAGGACACTCAAAGAAGGGAAAGTGACAGTGAAGAAATAGAGGACATGGCTAGAGAGGAGAGACAGTGACAGGTGACACTACTCAGTCAGCCAGCAGCAAGTCAGTCAGCAGCCAGTCTGCATTCCGGTGAACCATCAGCCAGTTACCTGGGTCTATTAAAAAAATTAAAGGGACAAGAAAAAATATAAAAAAATGCAAAGGCAGCACTAAGAAAAATAAAGAATGAAAATGCAGCTATCAAAAAAATAAAAGGTCCCCTCAGCACTCCTGACCTGCATCATCACTGATGCTCCATCACAGAACAGTCCAGTGGCACCACTAATGGCGCTTTTCCATTACCAGTACCAGCTCGACTCGACTCGGCTCTACTCGCCACGGCTCGGCTCGCTTTTCGCTCCGTTTTCCATTGCAGATAGTACCTCCACAATAGTACCTGGTTGTCATAGTGACGCTGCAGGAAACTGCCGTGACGTAATCTTCTACGCGACACACACCCGCTACCCACACACACAGGACAATGGAGGAAATCGAGTGCATGTTGTTTTTGATCCTCGGGATGTGGCTGTTTCTCACAGCAAGAAGACAAACTTTGTTTCAGGAGAGGCTGAGGGCAGCAAAACGAAACACTGCTGAAAAAACTATCTGGATACTATTGCTGGCGCGTGTAATGATGACGCAGTGAATAGTGACGATTCTCTCTGACCAATCAGCAGTCTGCTGTGTTTTCACGTCACATTATAGTATCGCCTCAGCTCGCTTGGAACCTCGCCGGAGGTGGTACGAAAAAAAGTACCTGGAAGCCGGTACAGGTACAACTTTTACAGGTACAAATGTTACAGTATGTTACTTTTATACACTAACAAGTTTAAGTATATAATACAGTAGTATTATATAATATAGACGGGTTATATAATATAGACAGGTAATAGTCAATGAATCACAATGACTAAAAACACTCCACCCATGTTTTTGCAAACTCAGTTCACTCTAAATTTATGTCAATAGGGTGCATTTTATTATTAAGGAATTTAATTATTTAATACGTGTAATAAGGAACATACTTTATAACCTAATTTTACCACTTCCACTCACCGCTTTCAAACGTTATATTGAACTAATAGGCTATGTAACGTTAGCTAACTTTCCCCACCCTGCAAAAAAAAATATGTTTCGACTCCTTTTCTCTAATTCCAAACACGATGGATGAAACTGAATTAAGAGAACAGTTTTTACAATTAATAGGGTGTTCGTAACTAACTTTATTCAGCTACAATCCTAGCCTAATCTGTTAGTTATCTGAAAACATCCCTTAAATCTAC
This sequence comes from Carassius carassius, assembly GCF_963082965.1. Classification (NCBI taxonomy): domain Eukaryota; kingdom Metazoa; phylum Chordata; class Actinopteri; order Cypriniformes; family Cyprinidae; genus Carassius; species Carassius carassius. The sequence continues at coordinate 8,346,043 of NC_081797.1, read as the reverse complement.
TCATTTAATGAGTAATAATCTACTAGAAGGTTTTAACTTACAATTTATTGTTATTTAGATGTACTGATAATATACAATCGTATTATTTAGACGTCTTACCTTGTAAAAGTGCATCGCAAACGGTTTGTTCTGCTGCATCTCTACGACGCGGCATCGGTTTGCTGCTACTTCCGGGAACTATTGAGAGCCTCCAAGAGCCAACATTGCTGTAAAAAAAGCGTTCCATTGGAGTCACTGGAGTTGTCACAACTCTCTCTCTATATGGCTCTGGCTAGACCCTCCCTCCTCCTCATCCGTGCACTAACCCCCCAAACCCCACCCCCAAATCTTTCTTGTCTGTTATTGGCTGGAACAATTTGTTATGTTTTGTGGTGCAGGTGAGCCCAGTTTGTTTTTCTTGTTGTTTGTGGAGCCTGTGGTGTCTAGAGAGACCCATGTTGTGCTGTGTCCATAGCTGTGCGTGCAAACTGCCATAGTTAATCTTGCAGAGACGGCGAGCTTAAGCGGGGAGTTCTTTGGCGTGAGTGAGCAGGAGTAAGTATTCTGATTAATTATTTTGTATAATATTTTAAAATGTAACGCCAGGGCTTGTATCTATGGGCTTCTCTCTTGACGTCTCCCCGATTGCCTGCGAGCTTCTCCTACTGTCTGTACGGTAATTTCTCTACTGTGCGACATAGAGTCGAGTGGTTATGATGCAATCGTTAGCCTATTTTTACAAAAACTGTTTCTACGGGGCCATAATGTAACATAGAAGGTAATGGAGCCCTTTATACATTGTTTTGTATCTTTAGAAATAAATAATGGACAAATGGTGTCTTTAAACGCCTCAGATGTAAAGTTATTCGCTGTCAAAGTGACGCCAAAATGACGCCAAAATGAATGGGAGTCAATGGGATGCTAACGCAAGTGAAGTTCTGCTACAAGATGGCGGCACGCGGCCGACTTCAACTTCCGGTCGACTTCCTTCCCGCCTGAGACCAACTAGAGAACTAGAGCAATGAATTCTCTTAAAGTGACCGTCTTTATATTAATCGAACAGAAACAACAAAGAAATCACTCACTGCTCTTGATTTAAAAGCTTTTGTAACTTTAATAAAAAACAATCTTTAAAATATACATTCAAATATGCGGTGCTGTTTTACATTTGATTATTTTATTAAATTTCTGTACTGCTAGACCTCCCTAAAAAAATTTTTTTTTGCATCTTTACTCTGTTGTATTTATTTGTGCTGTTCCTCATAGTTAGATTTTTTTTTAAGTATAGTTTCTCCATAAAAATAGCATATACCGAACTATACCAAAAACCGTGACTCTGAAACAAACTGAACCGTGAAAAAGTTGAACCGTGCCACTCCTAGTAGCTATGTGCTCTTCGAAAGCATATGTACTGGAACTACCGGAGGAGTTGGATGGAGATCATGCAAGTAATGAGTTAGTAGATGAGAATGATTTTATGAACAACCTGGCCTTGTTTTTAACGAAGTTAAATGTCCCTGAAAATAATATTAGGCATCTCCTTGATGATCTTTCAAAAAATGACCTCCTGAAAAGATGCAACGAGGGAGTATTTAGAACTGATTAGACATGAAAATCATTATTCAAGAGTAAACTCAATTATGTTGATCCAACCTCAGTTTATATGGGAATTAGTGCAAATGGAAAAGAGAGGTTTTGCCAGTATGTGTCCATTTAAGGTACAGTGAAGAGATTACTCTCTCAGACCTCAGTTCAAGAGCAATATCTCCTGGCAAAATCAGACACACCAACAACCCCAGATGTGCCGAAGACCTGAGAGATGGTAAAGTCATCAAAAACAATAAATTGTTACAGGAATCACCATCCTCAGTATCCATAATCTTGTATCAAGATTCATTTGAAGTTGCTAATCCTCTAGGATCTGGCAGAAAGAAACATAAGATTTTAGCAATGTACATGACACTAGCAGAGATCGCAGCACACAATAGGTCTTCTGTTGATCCAATGTTAATCCTGAGTCAACCAAGCGTAGTAGCAAGGTCCAGACAAGCAGGAAAAGTGGGAAAAATGTACAGCGTAAGACATCATATATGAACCCACGTGTTGTTGTCTTCATGAGAGACTTCACTGACTTTGACTGGCAAAATAACTAGATAGAGGTGAGATTCTGAAAGCATAATGGTCTTTTAAGAATTCCTTCTAATGGAATTTATCCATTAAGAGTTTATATAACTTCCAGACGGTTTTTAGTTGAACTACTTGCCTCTGAAGAAATAGCCCTTATTTGAATTGAATGGTACAGTATAATAAACTGTAATGTGCAAACTGTAACCTGTATAACCATGCACAACCTTTTCCTCTCTTCTCCACTGACAGTGGGATACTTTTGGTACACATGTTGGAAGGAAGAGACTAATGATACCCCAAACTGGGAAAGAACCTCAGTTGAAGACTTCCCACATTTTTTATAAAAAAAAAACATTTTAGTTTGAACTCTATTCTCATATGTAATTTTGTCTTATGTGTTAGCTTACACCTTTCCTCATTTAGGGGTGTGTGAAGTCAGTTTGTTAAAAATGTTAAAATGCAGTGTGACCACAGTATGAAGTTCAAACGGTATTATGGGGGGTGGGGGATTCGTTTTATAGTTAAAACAGAATTGCTGTAAAAAGAAGTGCTTTGAAGTTTCATTGTTGCTACTATAATTGAACACACAGTAAGAATGATTATTTAACCTACAGTAAGTTACTTGTCACTTGCTGCCAGTTAATTACTGTAGTTCATTTCTACAGTAAGTTACTTGTCAGTTGTTGCCAGTTAATTACTGTAGTTCTTTTCTACAGTAAGTTACTTGTCACTTGCTGCCAGTTAATTACTGTAGTTTTTTTCTACAGTAAGTTACTTGTCACTTGCTGCCAGTTAATTACCGTGAATTTCACAGTCCGTTTCTTACAGTGCATATCAGTTACAAATTATCATTACTTACCTATAAGGCCCTAAATGGTTTAGCTCCTGTGCACCTAACTAGCCTTCAACCATGTTACAATCCATCACGCTCCCTAAGGTCACAAAACGCTGGACTTTTGGTAGTTCCTAGGATAGCAAAGTCCACTAAAGGAGGTAGAGCTTTTTCACATTTGGCTCCCAAACTCTGGAATAGTCTTCCTGATAATGTTTGGGGTTCAGAAACACTCTCTCTGTTTAAATCTAGATTAAAAACACATCTCTTTCACCAAGCATTCAAATAATGTATCTCTTAAATTGTAACTACTGTTGTATCTTATTCTTTAGCTTGGGTTAAACGAATTAATTTTACTTTGATGGAACAGCAGCTATGCTAATTATGTCTCTATTTGTTTGTTTGCCACAAGATTTACACAAGCTCCAGTCTGGATCCAGAACACCTGAGAAGAGATGATGCTGACCCTCAGAGGACCCCAGATGATGCTAACCCTGAATCAACAAACAGAACTAACAAATAGTGCTACAAGTGTGACTGCATAATATAATAACAGCTGTCAATAATGTTCATCGTCTGACTGACTACGTCTTGTATTAATTTTTCTGAAAAATCCTGTCATATGCGCACAAACATAGTCACCACTTATAAGCTACTACTAAATATTGTAGAAACGTAATTTTCTGTAGAGTTGCTTTGTAATGATTTGTATTGTAAAAAGCGCTATACGAATACAAATAAACTTGAAACATTATTTCATCTTCAAATGGAAGACTTGTTTCTAAAAGAATGTGATCTACATCTTTTAATTTTCTGACTTTTCTCTTCAGGTTAAAGATAATTGCAGGGAGAGAGTTCTGTGTAGATTCAGAGATGAGTAAATATGTTGCTGATGTGGACAGCAGAACAACAGTCTAAAAGGACATTTAATCCTTGTACTACAATATTTCATAACATGTACATGTATATGATATTTTTAATTAAGTGATTCATGGGTTTGAGCTCAGTTATTACATAAAATGTAAATAATAAAATTACCTTTATGAAGTAACATTTTTCATCTTCTACTGCATTCCTTTTGGGCCTGCAATACTCACGCTTGGCCTCTTGAGAACTTATGCAAACAACCGGATCTAAGTGCATTTCAACGTTTTAAAGGGATGGGAACCCCTTAAGTAAAAATCTCATTCTCAACATTTTTGTCTTAGTGCCTATAACTGTAAATGAAAACCTTCTCCTGTTATTACATTTGCATATTTTAATTCTGTGAATCCAGATTTCAAGCATGGCGGTCTATCCTGCAGGATGATATACTGTAACTGAGCAAGAGTGGCAAAAAACATGTTTAAAAGCCCAAACTCAGGCAATGAGCACCCATTTGAGACTGCTTCAGTATAAATGGCTGAGTAGACAATATATAATTCCAGTTAAGTTACATCACTTCAACCCGGATATTCCTGAAATATGCAACAAAAATGTAAACAAAAGCAGGGAACTTTATTCCATCTAATGTGGGAATGCAGTAAAATTCATTGTTTTGGGGTTAAAATATTGATAAGTAAACTCATTGGTAAAATAATTCCTCTTGATCTTATGTTGTGTATATTACATATCTTTCCTGTCCTCTGCATTTTTAAATCACCAATCATGAATGATTGTTGTTAATTCTCTGGTTGCTGGCAGCAAAATGTGTTATTTCATGTTCCTGGAAAAAAAAAGTCCAGATGTGTATCAATGAAAAAATGGGGATGACCTCATTCCTTGCCTTAGAAAAGGAATCTAAAAAAGTTCTCGCTCCTGTTTCTGGTGATCCAACATCTGCACATATTGCTTTAATTAAACACATTTTAACCAGTTATTCAAAGTCTGTGTGTTTATACTGAACATGATTAAGAAGTCAAGGTTAAGCACCAGATATTTTGAGACCGCACAATTCAGATTTGATCACAAATCTTCAGATTTAGTTAATTTAATGCTGAGCTTGACATCAGGCCCGCAAAAGAGGAAGTTGTGTGTTGTTTTTCTGAAGCACGTTTTCAGTGAATCTGAAAGGAAAGTACTTTACACTTTTTCAGATGAGCAACAAAGCAGAAAAAGGATGAGAAAAAGAAAGAGCTAAAAACAGTTCTCATTCTGCAATGTTAATACTCAGAAATGAGGGCCAAGCTCCCCTAAAGTTTAATAACTTTTTAAACTTAGAGTTTACTACTAACTTTAATAAAACACACCTGAACCAGTTAATCAAGGTCTTTGGGTTTACTTGTAAGCGAGGGCTGGATGTTTAGCATCTGATATTTGGTGACAGCACAATTCAGATTTGATCATTAAAATTTCACAGTAGCATTGAACTTGACTATACATGCTGATTGTGTAGGGCCTTTTGTATGGACAAGTTTGAAAGCATTTTGAAACTTTTCATTTAAATGTATTATATTTTTTATTTAAAAGTCAATATTAAAGAATGAGAGGCCTTGGGACTTGCACACATGCACACAACATGGACACAACAGAAAGTAAGTGTGCAAGATTGTCCCAGGTTTGAAAAATGTCAAAAGCACAGAACTCACTAAATCCACACCATTTCTAATATCACCTCATAGCATCACAGTCCACAGTTACTTCTAAACCTCTACTGTAAAAAAAAAAAAAAAAAAAAATACTATGATGATTTCAATTAGACTAAAATGTTTACATGCCATTTTAAAAAGACAAATTACTATTTTAGTCAGACTCAAAAAACATTTAATTGTGAATGGAAACCTGTAAGTATCACAATGTTTTTAGTGTCACTAACTGCAAATAAAAAGGTGCCATTTTCCCTGCATTATATTATACATATATATATATATATATATATATATATATATATATATTATAATCAGTTTAACTGGTGGTTGATTTATTGTAACTTCTCTGTTAGACCAACAAGTGTCACTAGAGACCAGAGGTGGTTGTGTTTTCTTAGAGCAGGGGTTCTCAGACTTGTTTCCAGTAGTCTAACATCTCAAGTTTAGTGCTTTAATTAAACACAACTGAATCAGTTAATCAAAGTCTGTGGGTTTACTTGTGAGGAAGGGGACCAGGTTAAGCACCTGTTTATTTTCATAAAATCTTTTGCTTGTTTTCAGTGAATCTGAAAGAAAAGTAGAACATTTTCACATGACTGACAAAGCAGAAAAATGAGGAGCTAAAAACTACTCTCATGTATTGTTGATACTCAGAAAATGATCTGTCTGAATGTCTTTACGAGGAATACTTCTGAACACAACAGCTGTGAGATCTTCAAGCTCTGCAGAACTTCTACAGATTCTTTCTGTCATTGTGAAGAAACATCATCTGATGTCGGTGTTGTTTCTGGTACACAGTCTTAAGTTTTATTTGTGTTTCAGTGAAGTGCTGACTGCGTAGTGACTTTTGTACGGACAATACAAAGGTTAGTTTATTTTGGCAAGATCATATAGGATGAAAATAAATAAGTGATTTATGCACCGGCTTTATACACAAGAAGAGCTTTGACAGAGCGGACGCAATTCTCCTGCTTCTTCATTTTCTCCTGTTTTATCACTTTTGAACTCCATCAAATAAAAATTAAACCATTTAAAATAGAATGATACTTTGTCTATTGTAATAGATTGTGGATATACATAGTGGCATTGGTGAGGTAGTCAATGATCTGTGATGTATGCAATATGGAAAAAAAATTTTTGGTATCAAAACACAGTTTGCATCAGGAAAAACTGTCAGAGTACACTATTATAACATGGATAAGCATTTCAACTATCTTGTTCATTAAAAATGACTTTTCATTCCAATGGCACTGATACATTCTTCTAAATATTTACTTTTGAGAGAAGAACTAGTATTTTGTGCAATTTGGATTTGGTTATCCATTGTATAATGCTGTTTATATGAATTGTCTTGAGAAATGCACTCGCTGGTTTGCAAATGTTAAGGATGAGTTGAGAAATGTACTAAAGCAAGTGTGAAAAACTGTAATATGTAAAATGAAGTTGAATTGAATACTTAATACTTGTTAATACCAGATCTGTTTACCATTAAAATATAAAGTAAAAAAGGCAATGTGAATGTAATGAAATGCAGAGGCAATAGAATTTTTTTTTTTTTTTTATATTGATGATTCTAAATTAGACTGATTGGGGTTAAAAATGACACTGAAATAAACTAAATGAAAATGTTAAGTACTATTTTATTCATTCCTTTGTAACTGTAACAGAAAGCTTGAAACTCTGCTGAACTACATTTTGATTAATTGCGTCATTGTGAAGAAACATCTTGAAGAATGAGAAGCCTGATGTAATTTGTAATTTAATTATTATTATTAAATTAAATATTGACAGTATATAGCTTTTTATACTTTTCTTCATGGTGTCCCGCAGTCATACTGTCATCTAATGGTGGATGTTTTCAGTCTGAAAGACTTTCAATGACAAAGATAAAAGATGAAACTCTGCTGGAATACATAGGATATTATGCAAAGGTTTCCCAAAGAGTATGAAAATATATACCAATATTTTCAAAAAAATAATCTTTTTTTTTTGTGCGTGAACATAAGATTTTTTTTTTTTTTCAGTTTTAGAACATGATGTGGCACAATCAAAGTGTTGTGGAGAGACCACTAATGTGAAGATTCATCTGAAACAGGAGACTTCTTACTACTGGATCAGCATCATCTGTCCTAGACACTAACTGCAAATGAGAAGCTGTCCTTTTCCTGTTATTATATTTGCATATTTCAGTTCTGTGAATCAGTTTAACTGGTGACTGAATTATTAGACCACAAGTGTCACTAGAGAGCAGGGGTTCTCACTCCTGTTCCTGGTGGTCCAACATCTTAAGTTTAGTGTTTTAATTAAACAAACCTAAACCAGTTAATAAAGGTCTTTGGGTTTATACATGAGTAAGGAGTCAAGGTTAAGCACCTGATATCTGGTGACAGCACAATTCAGATTTAACCATAAAAATCTTCCGATTTAGTTAATTGAATGCTGAGCTTGACAGGCCGGCAAAAGAGGAAGCTGTGTGTTGTTTTGAAAGTGAAAATGCAATGTGAAAGTGACGTGACATGGCCAATATTGGTGACCCATACTCAGAATTAGTGTTCTGCATTTATGCCATCAAAAGTACACACACACACAGCAGCTTCTATATTGTTTCTCAAAGGACCTTGTGGATCTCCAGATGGATCGTCCAATGGATCTTTTTTTTCTTTTAGTCAAATAATTATTGTTTTAATCTAACAGATAAGGGTTTTAAAATTAATGTCTGACTCCCAAGTAAATCACACCTTTTTTCTCACTAAATGAAAAAGAAAAGCAAAAAAAACAGCTGCCCTCTATTTATAGCTTGTGCATATTTAAGTTCAAATAAAGATGTGAGCCCCTGTCCCTTAAATCACTGAAAAAACGAAGCTATGTGTTTTCATCAAGCACATTTTCAGTGAACTTGAAAGAAAAGTATCAAAAGTAACAAACTGGTAAGAATTTTTTTTTTGTTTGCCTTAAATCTATTATTTACTTACCTTAAATATTTATATGTTGAAATGTTGTGTAATAAGTGGTTTGACTGTTTCCTTTAAATGTCTGTCTAGTTTGAATTTGCTGCTTGCTTGCAACTGCTTTGTTAATGGAAGCTTTGTGTTCAAATATTTCAGCTCAAATCAATATTTAGTGTCTAATTATTTACTTATGTGGCAAGTAGCCGTGTATAACCAAGATAATTTTTCGCGTTGGGGTCCTGATCACCTTCTCAGGGTTTATTCTGCAATAACAACCAGCTGGATGTACATTATCCTTTACATATATTATGGTCTTCATGGCAATGTCCTAGTCATACACTGTCATCTAAAGTTTTCGGTCTGATAGACTTTCAATGACAAAGATAAAAGACGAAAAATATGCTGGAATACATTAGATCAGGAGTTCTATAACCTGTCCTGTAGGACTCATATAGCCCTGGACTATTTGTATGTCTCTTTTATCAGACACAACCAATTCACCAATCAGGTGTGTTACAAGAGAGACATGCTGTACAAAATGTGCAGGGTTCCTCCAGGACAAGTTTGAGAACCAAAAGTTTTCCAAAAGTATTGTAGATGATAAAACCATGCTAAAAATTATTATTGACTGCAACTATGAGATTACAATTTGGAATGGACTGTTTGCATTATAATTGTATCCTAAAACAAAAATCAAAAAAGAAAATGTACAGAAAGTTTCTGAGAAACTAATATTGTCTTATTGTCTATGTTGTTTCTCAAAGGACCTTGTGGATCTCCGGAGGTTTCCAGAGAAAATTTCCAGAGACACATCTTTTTTTTTCTTTTTGTCAAAAAAAAAAAAAAAAGTTGTTCCACACCCTTTTCCTCACTAAATAAATAAATAAAAACAACAGCTGCCTTTTTTCCCTTACTTGTGCATATTTTAGTTCAAATAAAAATTTGAGACCCTGTCCCTTTAAACACTGAAAAAAAAGAAAACTGTTTGTTGTTTTCCTCAAGCACATTTTCAGTGAACTTGAAAGAAAAGTACCTTCAACTCTCTTACATGGCCAGAAAGCAGAAAACGGATGAGAAAAAAGGAAGAGCTAAAAACAGCTCTCGTTCTGCAATGTTGATACTCAGAACTGGATTTACATGAATGTCTTTATGAGGAATATGTCTCTGACTGTGTATATAAGAGGATGCTCAGACGTTATTCTGGACACAACAGCTCTGAGATCTTCAAGCTCTACAGAACTTCTACAGATTCTTTCTGTCAGTGTGAAGAAACATCTTGAAGAATGAGAAGCCTGATGTGTTTGCTGTTCCTGGTGATCTTCTGCTCTGTGCAGATGACTTCAAGCTGTGAGTGCTTTTTTCATTTTGAATTAAGATAAAAATGTATTGTTTTCAGAATATTTATGGAATTTTAAGTTGCATTTGTTGCATTTGGTGATTTAAAAATATTGTTATAACAGTTTATAATCTTTTTGCATGAATACAGATATTTGATATTTCACATATTTTCATATTTCAGCTAACCTGGCAAATGAAGTGGCAAACTCAAACTGTTGTGGAGAGTTCAGTAAAGTGAAGATTCCTGTGAATAAAGTGGTGTCTTACTATTGGACCAGCAGCATCTGTGCCAGACGCGCTATTGTGTGAGTATCATCTTAACTATTATTTCATTTTCAAACTAGAAAGTAAACATGAATAAGAAACTCTTCTGAAGTATTTGACTTAAATCATGTTTATGTTTTTTCCTTCAGGTTTAAGACAATTTCAGGGAGAGAGTTCTGCATTGATCCAAAGACTGCCTGGGTGAAGAGTCATATTGATCAAGTGGACAAAAGAACAACTGTTACAGAATCTAATGCTACAAAAACATCTGCTACAGAATCAGCTTCTGCTGCATTGACAACTGCTACTACAGCAAAGACACAGAGCCTTACAGTTTAAAAGAAGCTACACTGTTTCTATTTGATCTCTCTATTTCATAATGTATATACAACCATATTTCTGATCTGTATATGAATATATATTCTCCAAATAATGTATGCAAATAAATCCAGCTTTTTTAATAAAATATAAATTAATGAAAAAATTATCGTCATTTTTTTTCCTTTTATGGATTTAGTGTTTATTCTTTATTTAGATTGTATTTAAACTTACTTTAGTTTTATTTATGATGTGTAATACAAAACATTTAGTAAATAAATATGAAACAAAAAAACAATCTAATAAATAAGAGACACTTGTGCAAATCCTTGTAACACACAATTAATTATATAACTGTAAATGCTTCAAAAAGACTTTTACACACAAATATGTTTTTATGGGTGTTTATTCAGAGTCACCTCTTCATTAATAAATCATTTTATTGCAATCTAATATGGATCAAATGAAAAGTGAAGAAAACTGGTTTGTTGCTCTGATGCAAATGTTGAGCGCTTAAAATTCCTCCTCAAAAGTGACATTAGCAAAACTGATCTGAACCAAAATTTTACAGTGCTTTACAATAAAGAGACACAAATGTGACACAATACAAAAAGAAGTGAACATTAGGAAAAGTTATGAATGTGAGAAAAGGTTTTTTTTTTTTTTTACACTTATGATGCAGCACAATTTATTTCATTCACAATAACTCTGCTGACTTCTTTCTTGTAAAAGCGGTCTCTATAGACTTTATATGGTTCATTATCTTATAGGTTTATTATTCTAATTAGTCTCATATCTTCTTCATCATGTTCATTTCTGCAACCAAGTCATGACAGACCATAGAAATGAAAGGGGAAATTATCTATAAATTTATACAGTATTTAGGAATAGGGAGTTTTATTGTGCTTTTATTACTCTAGAATATATATTTTACAATTAATATTTATTTTTGTTTAAGTGATCTTTCTCTTCATACCAGCTGTATCAAAAATGATTTTGTGTTTGTCTATACCAATATGAGGTTGCATTGTAGTGTTTTTTTTTATTTATTAAAAAAAAAGTTATTTTCTAAAGGTGTCTTCTGATGGTGATATTTGCTTCCTTAAACACCTTTAACATGAACACAGTTAAATTTGTGTAAACGTTGAATTTCAGGAGAAACAGCATTTAATCTGTCTTGGTCATGATATGTACTGTAATATATGCATCATAATATATTACTTTCATCCAGTTTCTTGAAATACGCACCATATAAAAAAATTGAAATGAGTCCTTCATGACTAATGAAAAAATAAATACAGCAGTACCTAAAAATATGCAGTCCATATTTGAAATTCACATTTATTGCGGAACATAACAAGCCCCCCCCCCCCAAAAAAAAGAAAGTTGTGTGTTGCTTTTCTGAAGCATACTTTCATTTTTTTAATCTGAAAGAAAAGATGCCACATTTTGACATGAGCAGCAAAACATAAATAGGAGGGGGAAAAAAAGCTTAAAACAACTCTCAGTGTGTTCTGAAGTGTACTGGACATTTTTAATGAAATGATTTATGTGTTTGGGTTAAGATATCCCATAAAATATAAATGATAAAATTACCCCCTGTAGTAACATTTGTATCCTCTACTGTATACATTTTTATTCTTTTTTTATTATTATTTAGAAGTCAATATTAAAAGGTAGATATTTTACTAATTTGTCAAATTAAATAATAAATAAATAAAAAATACAGTCAATGCTGAGCTAGAGGGGCTGAAATACTCACACTGTCACGGCTTACGCTGCTGGAAGGAACACGAAGCCGAGGGATAAACGAAACAAGGATTTATTGAAATCAAACATAAACAAGGTAAGTAGTAAATAACAGATGGCAAGTGGCAAGTAACAGGTAACAAGTTGACAAGTAGACAAGTGGACAAGTAATGAGTAACGTGTAGACGAGTAGACCCGACCAAACAGAACTGAAAGGACAAGGCTTAAGTAGAAGGGATAATTGGGGAAACACAGGTGGATGGCATGACTAAATTAACAGGGACATGGAACACATGGGGAAATGAAGAGACACACCTGGAAACTAATCAAACCAGACACGGAAGACAGAAACTGGGTCACAGGGGCAAAAACACACAAAATGAGTCCAGGTGTGTGACAGTACTCCCCCCTCCCGGTAGGTGCGTCCTCGCACCGTAGAAACAACAAAGGGAGGCCAGCAGACAGGGACCACAGAGGAAGGAGCCAGGGAGGAGATGACGGAGGGAGGAGCCAGGGAGGAGATGACGGAGGGAGGAGCCAGGGAGGAGACAGGAAGGATCTGAAGCAGGAGGCACCCAGCAGGACCCAGGCCACAGCCATAACGGCCCAAGGTGGGGCCGACGGAGGAAGGAGCCATGGAGGAGGAATGGTCACCGACTCCAGGGACTCGACCCACGGCAACGGAGCAAGTGGAGGAGGAGCCCGAGGCGGAGACGGAGAGCCGAAGAGCCAGGGTGACGGGGAGGAGCCGGAGGTCCTAGGCGGAACTGATGGCTCTGGTGACTGACGCGGCGATGTGGATCCGGAAGGCCGCGGTGAGGCCAGAGTGACCGAGGACTGAGGTGTAGCCGAGGGGATGAAGGAGCCTGATGGAGCCGGAGGGACGGAGGGATGAGGCGAAGCCGGAGGAGTGGAGTCCCGAGGCATAGGATGGACGACGCCAGACCAAGGCGGAGCCGGAGGGACGAGGGAGCCAGGCAGAGCCTGCGGACTGCCGGGCCACGGCGGAGAGGAAGGAGCTAGGAGCCATGGTGGAGCCGACGGGTCAACGGGCCGAGGCGGAGTCCAGGCCTCAGAGGCTGGAGGCGGAGGTGAGGGAGACGCCGACCAAGGCGTCGCTGGAGGATGGCGGTCCCGCTGAGCTCGCACCACAATGATGGTAGGCTGAGGGCGAGCTGAGGGGCAGCCAGACGACAGCGGAGGAGGAGGCAGGAGTGGGTGGGAGGGTGGGAATTTTGGAGGAGCAGGCATTGGAGTAAGCTCTGGGGCTGGAGCCCTTCCTGGGCTTAACGGAGGATCAGGAGCCCGTCCTGGGCTTAACGGAGGATCAGGAGCCCGTCCTGGGCTTAACGGAGGATCAGGAGCCCGTCCTGGGCTTAACGGGGGTTCAGGAGCCCGTCCTCGGCTTAACGGGGGATCAGGAGCCCGTCCTGGGCTTAAAGGAGGATCAGGAGCCCGTCCTGGGCTTAACGGAGGATCAGGAGCCCGTCCTGGGCTTAACGGGGGATCAGAGGCCCGTCCTGGGCTTAACGGGGGATCAGGAGCCCGTCCTGGGCTTAACGGGGGATCAGGAGCCCGTCCTGGGCTTAACGGGGGAACAGGAGCCCGTCCTGGGCTTAACAGGGGAACAGGAGCCCGTCCTGGGCTTAACGGGGGAACAGGAGCCCGTCCTGGGCTTAACGGGGAATCAGGAGCCCTTCCTGGGCTTAACAGAGGATCAGGAGCCCGTCCTGGGCTTAACGGAAGATCAGGAGCCCTTCCTCGGCTTAACAGAGGATCAGGAGCCCGTCCTGGGCTTACAGGAGGATCAGGAGCCCGTCCTGGGCTTACAGGAGGATCAGGAGCCCGTCCTGGGCTTAACGGGGGAACAGGAGCCCGTCCTGGGCTTAACGGGGGAACAGGAGCCCTTCCTGGGCTTAACGGGGGAACAGGAGCCCTTCCTGGGCTTAACAGAGGATCAGGAGCCCTTCCTGGGCTTAACAGAGGATCAGGAGCCCGTCCTGGGCTTACAGGAGGATCAGGAGCCCGTCCTGGGCTTAACGGAAGATCAGGAGCCCTTCCTGGGCTTAACAGAGGATCAGGAGCCCGTCCTGGGCTTACAGGAGGATCAGGAGCCCGTCCTGGGCTTAACGGAAGATCAGGAGCCCTTCCTGGGCTTAACAGAGGATCAGGAGCCCGTCCTGGGCTTAACAGAGGATCAGGAGCCCGTCCTGGGCTTAACTGAGAAACTGACATAGGTGAATAGGAAACCCCCTCATTTTGACCCATTTGGCGCTCCACATTATGCTCCCTCGTGGTGGGCAGTGTCGCCGGCTCTCGCACCTGGTCTGACGGGTTGCTCTCTGGCTCTCTGTCATCGGTGGGCTCGGGCTTATGCCTCGTACCGTGGGGAGATTGTAGGCTGGGCTCTGGGTACAGAGTGGACCTGGCGAGATCCTCCATTGGGCCGACCGTGAGAGGTGACCCATTTCTCACCAGATTCCACTCTATAAAGGCGGCGAAATCCTCCCGAGGACCATCTTCGGGCGACAACGCTCTGCACCTAGGGTTCAGGCTGGCGTGATAAAAGGTGCAGAGCGCGTGGTCCGGGTAGCTGGTGGCATTAGCTAGCCAGAGAAACCGTCTGGTATGGTCCTCGAGAGACAGTCCCTCCTGCTCCAGCAGGAGGAGGAGGTATTCGGGGCGATAGAGGGGATCCATGACACACTACGGAAAGAAAAAAGACTGTGAAAAAACGGAAAAAAAAAAACAGAGGGAAAACACGCAGTTTACAACTTTTTGGGTCGGGTCTTCTGTCACGGCTTACGCTGCTGGAAGGAACACGAAGCCGAGGGATAAACGAAACAAGGATTTATTGAATCAAACATAAACAAGGTAAGTAGTAAATAACAGATGGCAAGTGGCAAGTAACAGGTAACAAGTTGACAAGTAGACAAGTTGACAAGTAATGAGTAACGTGTAGACGAGTAGACCCGACCAAACAGAACTGAAAGGACAAGGCTTAAGTAGAAGGGATAATTGGGGAAACACAGGTGGATGGCATGACTAAATTAACAGGGACATGGAACACATGGGGAAATGAAGAGACACACCTGGAAACTAATCAAACCAGACACGGAAGACAGAAACTGGGTCACAGGGGCAAAAACACACAAAATGAGTCCAGGTGTGTGACACACACTTGGCCTCTTGAAAACTTGTGTATACCACCGGAACTAGTGCCCAAGACTTTCCCAAGTCTGAAAAATGCCAAAAGCACCCCTTAAATCCAAACTATCTCTAATACTACTTCATAGTGGTCCACAGGCACACAGATACATCTAGATCTGTACTGTAAAAACCAGACTGGTATGATTTCAGTTAATCTAAAATTTTATGTGCCATTAGGGTTAGAAGACAAATTCTCATTTTAGTCAGATTCAGAAAACCCTTAAGTAGATCCCAATATTTTTGTCACTAACTGCAAATGAAAAGTGACCTTTTTCTTCTTATGACATTTGCATATTTTATTTCTGTGAATTAGTTTAACTGTTGGCTGAATTATTCTCACTTCTCTGTTAGACCAACAAGTGTCACTAGAAACAAGAAGTGGTTTTGTTTTCTTAGAGCAAGGGGTTTTTGGTCCAACATCTTATGTTTAGTGTTTTAATTAAACACCTTAACCAGATTTATATGTGAATAAGTGGTGAAGGTTTAGCACCTGATATTGACAGCGGAATTCAAAATTCATCATTCAAATTTTCAGATTTAGTTCATTGAATGCTGAACTTGACAGGCCTGAAAAGCGGAAGCTGTGTGTTGTTTTGCTGAAGCCCATTTTCAGTCAATCTGAAAAAAAGGCACATTTTTACATTAATGACAAAGCAGAACAAAGATGACAGAAAGGAAGAGCTAAAAACAGTTCTCAGTCTGCAATGTTGATACTCAGAACCGGATTTACATGAATGTCTTTAGTAGGAATATGTCTCTGACTGTGTATATAAGAGGATGCTCAGACGTTATTCTGGACACAACAGCTCTGAGATCTTCAAGCTCTACAGAACTTCTACAGATTCTTTCTGTCAGTGTGAAGAAACATCTTGAAGAATGAGAAGCCTGATGTGTTTGCTGTTCCTGGTGATCTTCTGCTCTGTGCAGATGACTTCAAGCGGTGAGTGCTCTTTTCCATTTTGAATTAAGATAAAAATGTATTGTTTTCAGAATATTTATGGAAGTTTTAGTTGCATTTGTTGCATTTGGTGATTTAAAAATATTGTTATAACAGTTTATAATCTTTTTGCATGAATACAGATATTTCATATTTCACATATTTTCATATTTCAGCTAACCTGGCAATTGAAGTGGCAAACTCAAACTGTTGTGGAGTGTTCAGTAAAGTGAAGGTTCCTGTGAATAAAGTGGTGTCTTACTATTGGACCAGCAGCATCTGTGCCAGACGCGCTATTGTGTGAGTGTCATCTTAACTATTATTTAATTTACAAACTAGAAAGTAAACATGAATAAGAAACTCTTCTGAAGTATTTGACTTAAATCATGTTTATATTTTTTCCTTCAGGTTTAAGACAATTTCAGGGAGAGAGTTCTGCATTGATCCAAAGACTGCCTGGGTGAAGAGTCATATTGATCAAGTGGACAAAAGAACAACTGTTACAGAATCTAATGCTACAAAAACATCTGCTACAGAATCAGCTTCTGCTGCATTGACAACTGCTACTACAGAAAAGACACAGAGCCTTACAGTTTAAAAGAAGCTACACTGTTTCTATTTGATCTCTGTATTTCATAATGTATATACAACCATATTTCTGATCTGTATATGAATATATATTCTCCAAATAATGTATGTAAATAAATCCAGCTTTTCTAATAAAATATAAATTAATGAAATTATCGTCATTTTTTTTTTCTTTTATAGATTTAGTATTTATTCTTTATTTAGATTGTATTTAAAGTTACTTTAATTTTATTTATGAGGTGTGATACAAAACATTTAGTAAATAAACATGAAACCAAAAAAAATCAAATAAATAAATTATTATACATTTAATTGAATACATTTTATGTGTGTTTATTCAGTCACCTGTTCATTAGTAAATCATTTTATTGCAATCTAATATGTATCAAATGCTAAGTGAAGACACCTGGTTTGTTGCTCTGATGCAATTTTCATGTTGAGCTCTTAAAATTCCTCCTCAAAAGTGAGATTAGCAAAACTGATCTGAACCAAAATATACTTTCAGTGCTTTACAATAAAGAGACACAAATGTGACACAATACAAAAAGAAGTGAAAATTAGGAAAAGTTATGAATGTCAGAAAAGGTTGTTTTTTTTTACACTCATGATGCAGCACAATTGATTTCATTCACAATAACTCTGCTGACTTCTTTCTTGTAAAAGCAGTCTCTATAGACTTTATATGGTTCATTATCTTATAGGTTTATTATTCTTATTATCTCATATCTTCTTCATCATGTTCATCTCTGTAACCAAGTCATGACAGACCATAGAAATGAAAGGGGAAATTATCTATAAATTTATACAGTATTTAATGGGAAAGGCTTTACTCATTCTTCAATTTCTATAGGGAAGTTTATTGTACTTTTATTACTCTAGAATATATATTTTATAATAATTATTTATTTTTGTTTAAGTGATCTTTCTCTTCATACCAGCTGTATCAAAAAAAAAAAAGTGTTTGTCTATACAAATATGAGGTTGCATTGTAGTGTTTTTTTTTTTTAAGTAATTTTCTAAAGGTGTCTTCTGATGGTGATATTTGCTTCCTTAAACACATTTAACATGAACACAGTTAAATTTGTGTAAATGTTAATTTCAGGAGAAACAGCATTTAATCTGTCTTGGTCATGATGTGTACACATCATAATATAATACTTCCATCCATTTTCTTGAAATACACACCATATAAAACATTTAAATGAGTCCTTTATTACTAATGAAAAAATGAATACAGCAAGTACATGAACATATGCAATCTGTATTTGAAATTCACATTTATTACTGAACATAACAAGATCCAAAAAAAGTATAACATTTTTGTTGCTTTTCTGAAGCATATTTTCATTTTTTTAATCTGAAAGAAAAGTTAATGTTTTTAAAGAAAAACATAAATAGGATGAGGGAAAAAAAATCTTAAAACAACTATCAATGTGTTCTGAAGTGTACTGGACATTTTTACTGAAATATTTTATGTGTTTGGGTTAAGATATCCCATAAAATATAAATGATAAAATTTAAAATTTTATCCTCTACTATATACATTTTGATTCTTTTTTTATTATTATTATTTAGAAGTCAATATTAAACGTAAATACTTCAATCATTTGTCAAATTAAATAAAAAATACACATCTATGCTGTGTCAGGACAGATAACTTGAGATTAAATTGCAAGTGAATAATTCCTTTATTTAGGACAAAACTCTCAAAGAGAATGTACAACATGATTGGTCAGGAAAGTCTTGGTGCAGCTGGTCCTTGGCAGCACAGGGACTACAATGGGCAGATCTCCAAACACAATCCAAAGAGGAACACACTGACAGATAAACATCCACTCCGAAAAGATGCAGGAACTCCAAGATGAAATAAACATCCACTCCGAACCGAGGGACTGGATCCCAGAAGACGAAAAGCAGAGAACGTACTCGGTTACTAAACGTAACCTCGGTTCTCTCTAGAAGAGCGAACGAGTACTGCGTCTTAGCTAAGACGCTACGGGAAAAGTCTCTTTTCACGAAATACTGAAGCAAAAAATTATCCTTAATTTTGTATTTTTGTAAAGCGGACTTCCCGCCGAAACGGGTGTGGCCCAACCTATAAAAGGAGCTCGAAAAGGCTGACTCACCTGATTTATTTCATCGCCGAAGCGAACCAGAGTGAATCTTGGGCACGGCAGAG
The DNA here is from genome assembly GCF_963082965.1 of Carassius carassius. Taxonomy (NCBI): domain Eukaryota; kingdom Metazoa; phylum Chordata; class Actinopteri; order Cypriniformes; family Cyprinidae; genus Carassius; species Carassius carassius. The sequence continues at coordinate 8,327,007 of NC_081797.1, read as the reverse complement.
AACGCAGTACTCGTTCGCTCTTCTAGAGAGAACCGAGGTTACGTTTAGTAACCGAGTACGTTCTCTTACGAGAGCTCTCTCGTACTGCGTCTTAGCTAAGATGCTACGGGAACCCAATGTAAAACGCCGTGCGCGCAGGGATCACACACCAATAACCTGAAGCAACGCCCAGGATTTACAGTGCACAGTCACCTGAGGGACTCACAGAGAGTCCAGGACAGAAAAGGGAAAAAGCCCTCCGTCCCGTCGACGAGGTGACGCCTCTTGTGGAGTGTGCTCTGACGCCCAACGGGCACTGAAGGCCCCTGGAAGCGTAAGCTAACGCTATGTTGGATGGCGTCAACTAGCCATCTGGTTAGAGTCTGTCTCGAAACAGCCATTCCCTTGGAACGCCCACCGAATGAGACAAATAGCTGCTCCGTCTGCCGAAAGGCAGCAGAGCGAGACACATAAGCTCTTAAAACCCTGACAGGGCAAAGAAGACTCGAGTCTCCATCCTCCCCTGACACCGGCAGGGCAGACAGGGCAATAACCTGAGCCCAAAAAGGTGTGTTGAGGGATTTCGGCAAATAACCGTGCCTAGGTTTGAGTATGACTCTTGAGTCATTGGGCCCAAACTCCAAGCACGACTGGCTCACCGAGAGCGCGTGCAAATCACCCACACGCTTCACAGAAGCGAGAGCCAACAAGAATACTGTCTTGAACGACAGATACTGAAGGCTAATCGATTGGATAGGCTTGAAAGGGGGACCCTTCAAGGCCTCCAAAAACCGCCGCGAGGTCCCACATAGGGACTGACGGAGGTCTGGGAGGATTCATCCTCCTAGCTCCTCTCAGGAACCGGATGACTAAATCATTCCTTCCTATTGACTGACCGGACGCCGTTTCAGAAAACGCCGCGATGGCAGCCACATAAACTTTGAGCGTGGATGGGGCTCTGCCCTTATCCAACAGCTCCTGAAGGAAGGAGAGGACCTCCGTCACCTCACAACTAAGGGGTGAATAACCTCAAGCTGTGCACCAGCTGGAGAACACCGACCACTTCGAGGCATACAGACGTCGTGTCGACGGAGCTCTAGCCTGAGTGATGGTATTTAGCACTCCCACTGCGAGATCAGCGGGTAACCGTTGAGTGCCCATACATAGAGGGACCACAACTCCGGTTGAGGGTGCCAAATCGAGCCCCTGGCCTGCGAGAGGAGGTCTCTCCTCAACGGTACCGGCCACGGGGCGACATCTGCTAACTGCATCAAATCTGGGAACCATGGTTGGTTCTTCCAAAGAGGTGCTACAAGCAGTATTGAACATCTCGTTTCTCTCACCCGTTCTATCACCTGCGGAAGGAGGGAGACGGGAAGGAACGCATAAAGCGGGCAGCACGGCCATCTCCATGACAGCGCGCTTTCATTCTTGGAAAAGAACGCGGGGCAGTGAGCGTTTTTGTGGGACGCAAAGAGGGCCACCTCCGCCATGCCAAATCTCTCCCACAACAGCCGGACTGTTTGCGGGTGTAGAGACCAGTCGCCCGTAGGAACATTGCCTCTGGACAGCCTGTCTGGACCCAGATTCTGCAGTCCAGGCACATGCACTGCTCTCAGCGAGCGCACGTTGCGCTGAGCCCAAATCAGGAGGCGTTCCGTCAGCCTGCACAGGTTTCGGGACCTGAGACCGCCCTGGCGATTTATGTAGGACACCACGGACATGTTGTCCGAACGGACTACGACGTGGTGATCCTTGATATGGGGACAAAAGTGCGTCAGCGCGTTCTCCACTGCCAGCATTTCCAGGCAGTTGATATGATGGAGCTTTTCCCGTTCTGACCATAGGCCAAAGGACGGTCTGCCTTCGAGCAGCGCTCCCCATCCCGAAGTGGAGGCGTCCGTCGACACCATTTTCACACTCGGGGAAGTCCCCAGGCTTACACCTGATCGGTACCAGCCGTTCGCTGTCCAAGGTGCTAGAGCCGCAACACAGCTCTGATCGACCTTGAAATGCAGCCGGCCAGACGCCCACGCTCTGCGCGGCACCCGAGCCTTCAGCCAGAACTGCAGGGGGCGCATGCGGAGCAGGCCCAGCCGCAGAACCGGAGAGCGACACAGTCGCGCCACAGCGGAAAGAACTCGCTGCACGCTGAATGCCCATCGCGCGCTGTGGTGACAGCCGCGCCGTCATGGAACACGAGTTCAGAACTATACCCAGAAACAGGATCGTCTGACTGGGGTTCAGCGAACTCTTCGCCCAATTGACACTGAGGCCGAGCTTCTCGAGGTGATCGAGTAAAATGGCTCTGTGGTCCACGAGCTCCGCTCGTGATCGGGCCAGAACCAGCTAGTCGTCCAAATAATACAGCACTCGTATGCCTCTGAGTCTGAGAGGAGCGAGCGCTGCATGCTCGCTCCTCTCAGCGAGCACAAGCCAAATGGCAGGACTGCAAACTGGTATGCCTGGCCCTCGAAGGCGAATCTCAAATATCGCCTGTGGTTTGACGCTATCTGTATTTGAAAATACGCGTCCTTCAGATCTATTGACATGAACCAGTCCCCTCTGCGAATCTGCGTGAGGAGCTTCCTGGTCGTGAGCATTTTGAAACTGCATTTCATCAATGCCTTGTTCAGCTGTCTTAGATCCAGTATGGGCCTGAGACCCCCGTCTCTCTTGGGCACCAGAAAGTATCTGCTGTACAGCCCCCCCTTGCTTTGAGCTTGAGACACAGGCTCTACAGCCCCTTTGCTCAACAGTTTTGATATTTCGGCCCGAAGTATGCGTGCTATTTCTGTTTTGACCGTAGTTTCGACGCGCGCTGAAAAGCGCGGTGGGCGTCGAGAAAACTGTAGCGAGTAGCCTCTCTTTATAATGCCTAGCACCCAATCCGAAACCCCTGGAAGCACTGACCATGCATCTGCATGAATGGCTAAGGGCTGGATGCGAAACGCGCTCTGTTGACTGGGCAACGGCGGCGCTCGAGTGTGCTGCGCATCTGAGGCGGGGAGCGCGCTGATCACAGCGGGCAGATCGCTCTTCCTCGACCCCGTTCCGGCGCTTAACCGACTGGAGGGAGGCTGAGTGGGTCCCGTGGGACTCGATATATCTGCGAGTAACCGTGGGCTGCATGTGTGCACTTTTACCACTTTCAACTCGCTGTCTGCCTGTGCAGAATGTACGTGCACGGGCCTCGTTTTTACAGAAGCCCCGCGCCGTATGTGACATAGTGTATGTGGGCACTGGGAAGTGGGCACGTTTACTATGCGGCGCGCTCGACCGATCTGTGTCGATCTTATGTGCGCTAGCCCTGTGTGCAGGGCTGTGCTTATATGTGGAGATGGGCACTGAGCAGTGGGCATCGTCACTACATTTATAGCACCATCGGCCGTGGCCGGGACACCAGAAATTACACCTTTTTCGGGAAATATCTGGGTAGCCGTGATAACGGTTTTCGTGTGCAGGCAAGCGGGCAACCGTACAGGCTTGCGCATTGCAAAAAACGCTGAAACAGTCACAATCTCTGGAAACTGAAACAGCGGTGCGCTTAGGTGAGAGCCCGGCCACAGCGGAACTCGTACACCGGCGCTTCGATGAAGCAGCCATCGTGTGTAGTGCCGACGCAGCGTCATGCAGCATGCGTAGATGGCTTTCCTAGGATGGCTTCGGGGCTCCCGGCCTCACCGTAATCCTCTGCCGCGGTCCCCGCGGCACGGGGCGACGGCCAGTAGAGCAAGAACGGGGGTCTCGAGCTGCGTTGCTGAAGCTGTTGTGATAACGGCTTTTGTGTGCAGGCAAGCGGGCAACTGTGCAGGCTTGCGCATTGCAGAAAACACTGAGACAGTCACAATTCCTGGAACTGAAACAGCGGCGCGCTTGGCTGAGAGCTCGGCCACAGCGGAACTCGTACACCTGCGCTTCGATGAAGCAGCCATCATGTGTAGTGCCGACGCAGCGTCATGCAGCAGGCTTTAGATGGCAACATCGCTTTTGCCGCCGTCCAGCAGAGGGCGGACAAAGGTGCGTCGCTATCGCCTGTTCCACCGGCGGAAGTGAGTGGTAGTTCCTGTTTTTAGCATCATCAGTGTGGAGAATGCTAGTGAGACAGACGAACGAGTTCGTGCTGGATATGGAGCGTTCCAAGCCTTCGCCACCTCTTCGTGAAGCTCAGGAAGAAATGAGGCGGGCTTTGAGAAGTACGCTCATCCGAAAGGGAAATACCATCCAGCCGGGAACGAGAGGGGGGGCGCTGGTGCAAACCACTCACGGCCGAGACTCATCGCGGCCAACACGAGCATTCGCCCCAGCTCCTTCTCGATGTCAACTCGTCTGCTGGCTCGCCCGAAGCTAGCAGAGAGCGCATGTCCTCTTCCCCCGACGCGGCCCTGAGATCGACTTCCTCGGACGACGCGCCGACAAACAGCGGGCGCTGCCCACCGGGAAGCGATGCAGGGGGGGCCGGTGAAGCAGGGCGAACCGGCGAGCTCGGTTGAGCTGAAGACGGTTCCGGAATCCGCTGGAAGCGATGCTTTTACGGCGCCTCAGCACAGCGGAGAATGCAGGCTCAGAGAAAAAGGCCAGGCGAGTCCTCAGAGTCACCATGGCAACAGCTCGCAGTGGGGGCATCCGCCGTCAGCGAGCGAGCGCTGCATGATCTTCACCCAGGCAGGAGACACAGATGACGTACCGGTCTCCCTCGCTGAGTGGGGCTCTGACGAGCCGCAGGAAGGCATCTTAAAAAAGACGCGAGCTCTTTTACGAGTGTGTGTCGCAGGGCGAACACACACACACACATAAAGAACAGCTTGGATATAACAGGATTGAAAGGATATAGGCGCCGGATAGCGCAGCAGGAACGGCAGTGGAAGGCGGCGATGCCAGCAGCTTCAGAATGGCTCGTCCTGCTGATGTGCTTTCTCAGACGGCGCTTGCTTCCTCCGTGATCCAGCGATGCGTGAGCTTCGCTGAAGAGATGAAAAATCAGGTGAGTCAGCCTTTTCGAGCTCCTTTTATAGGTTGGGCCACACCCGTTTCGGCGGGAAGTGGCAAGAAGGGCGCGAAGCGCCCTTATTGGTCTGATGTTGCATCAGCCCGCGCTCGATAGGCTGTGCAGTTGCCGCAGAACAAGCCAATGAGCGAACGAGCCGTCTCGCCTATGGCTGTGTACTGCTGCAAATGCGCTTTACAAAAATACAAAATTAAGGATAATTTTTTGCTTCAGTATTTCGTGAAAAGAGACTTTTCCCGTAGCGTCTTAGCTAAGACGCAGTACGAGAGAGCTCTCGTAAGAGAACTGCAAGGAACACAGCGTGAGCCAACAGAACAATCCAACAATAAACAAACAAACACAGAGATATAAAATAGCAGTGCTGACAAGCCGCAGCTGCAGCTGATCGTTAATCAGCGCTCGTGAGTTGCCCAGCAACACAGGTGACAGCAAAGACACACACACAAAAAACAACAGAACAGGAATCCACAGACCTGTGAACCATTACATGCTGAGCTAGAGGGGCTGAAATACTCACACTTGGCCTTTTGAAAACTTGTGTATACCACCGGAACTAGTGCACAAGACTTTCCCAAGTCTGAAAAATGCCAAAAGCACCCCTTAAATCCAAACTATCTCTAATACTACTTCATAGTGGTCCACAGGCACACATATACATCTAGATCTGTACTGTAAAAACCAGACTGGTATGATTTCAGTTAATCTAAAATTTTTATGTGCCATTAGGGTTAGAAGACAAATTCTCATTTTAGTCAGATTCAGAAAACCCTTAAGTAGATTCCAATATTTTTGTCACTAACTGCAAATGAAAAGTGACCTTTTTCTTATTATTACATTTGCATATTTTATTTCTGTGAATTAGTTTAACTGTTGGCTGAATTATTCTCACTTCTCTGTTAGACCAATAAGTGTCACTAGAAACAAGAAGTGGTTTTGTTTTCTTAGAGCAAGGGGTTTTTGGTCCAACATCTTATGTTTAGTGTTTTAATTAAACACCTTAACCAGATTTATATGTGAATAAGTGGTGAAGGTTTAGCACCTGATATTGACAGCGGAATTCAAAATTCATCATTCAAATTTTCAGATTTAGTTCATTGAATGCTGAACTTGACAGGCCTGAAAAGAAGAAGCTGTGTGTTGTTTTGCTGAAGCACATTTTCAGTCAATCTGAAAAAAAGGCACATTTTTATATTAATGACAAAGCAGAACAAAGATGACAGAAAGGAAGAGCTAAAAACAGTTCTCAGTCTGCAGTGTTGATACTCGGAAATGGATTTACATGAATGTCTTTAGTAGGAATATGTCTCTGACTGTGTATATAAGAGGATGCTCAGATGTTATTCTGGACACAACAGCTCTGAGATCTTCAAGCTCTACAGAACTTCTACAGATTCTTTCTGTCAGTGTGAAGAAACATCTCGAAGAATGAGAAGCCTGATGTGTTTGCTGTTCCTGGTGATCTTCTGCTCTGTGCAGATGACTTCAAGCGGTGAGTGCTCTTTTCCATTTTGAATTAAGATTAAATGTATTGTTTTCAGAATATTTATGGAAGTTTTAGTTGCATTTGTTGCATTTGGTGATTTAAAAATATTGTTATAACAGTTTATAATCTTTTTGCATGAATACAGATATTTCATATTTCACATATTTTCATATTTCAGCTAACCCGGCAATTGAAGCGACAAACTCAAACTGTTGTGGAGAGTTCAGTAAAGTGAAGGTTCCTGTGAATAAAGTGGTGTCTTACTATTGGACCAGCAGCATCTGTGCCAGACGCGCTATTGTGTGAGTGTCATCTTAACTATTATTTCATTTTCAAACTAGAAAGTAAACATCAATAAGAAACTCTTCTGAAGTCTTTGACTTAAATCATGTTTATATTTTTTCCTTCAGGTTTAAGACAATTTCAGGGAGAGAGTTCTGCATTGATCCAAAGACTGCCTGGGTGAAGAGTCATATTGATCAAGTGGACAAAAGAACAACTGTTACAGAATCTAATGCTACAAAAACAACTGTTACAGAATCTAATGCTACAACAACAACAAATGCTACAAAAACATCTGCTACAGAATCAGCTTCTGCTGCATTGACAACTGCTACTACAGAAAAGACACAGAGCCTTACAGTTTAAAAGAAGCTACACGGTTTCTATTTGATCTCTGTATTTCATAATGTATATACAACCATATTTCTGATCTGTATATGAATATATACTCTCCAAATAATGTATTTAAATAAATCCAGCTTTTCTAATAAAATATAAATTAATGAAATTTATCGTCATTTTTTTTCCTTTTATAGATTTAGTATTTATTCTTTATTTAGATTGTATTTAAACTTACTTTAATTTTATTTATGAGGTGTGATACAAAACGTTTAGTAAATAAACATGAAACCAAAAAAAATCAAATAAATAAATTATTATAAATTTAATTGATTACATTTTATGTGTGTTTGTTCAGTCACCTGTTCATTAATAAATCATTTTATTGCAATCTAATATGGATCAAATGCTAAGTGAAGACACCTGGTTTGTTGCTCTGATGCAATTTTCATGTTGAGCTCTTAAAATTCCTCCTCAAAAGTGAGATTAGCAAAACTGATCTGAACCAAAATATACTTTACAGTGCTTTACAATAAAGAGACGCAAATGTGACACAATACAAAAATAAGTGAAAATTAGGAAAAGTTATGAATGTCAGAAAAGTTTTTTTTTTTTTTACACTCATGATGCAGCACAATTTATTTCATTCACAATAACTCTGCTGACTTCTTTCTTGTAAAAGCGGTCTCTATAGACTTTATATGGTTCATTATCTTATAGGTTTATTATTCTTATTATCTCATATCTTCTTCATCATGTTCATCTCTGCAACCAAGTCATGACAGACCATAGAAATGAAAGGGGAAATTATCTATAAATTTATACAGTATTTAATGGGAAAAGGCTTTACTCATTCTTCAATTTCTATAGGGAAGTTTATTGTACTTTTATTACTCTAGAATATATATTTTATAATAATTATTTATTTTTGTTTAAGTGATCTTTCTCTTCATACCAGCTGTATCAAAAAAAAAAAAGTGTTTGTCTATACAAATATGAGGTTGCATTGTAGTGTTTTTTTTTTTTTTAAGTTATTTTCTAAAGGTGTCTTCTGATGGTGATATTTGCTTCCTTAAACACATTTAACATAAACACAGTTAAATTTGTGTAAATGTTGAATTTCAGGAGAAACAGCATTTAATCTGTCTTGGTCATGATGTGTACACATCATAATATAATACTTCCATTCATTTTCTTGAAATACACACCATATAAAACATTTAAATGAGTCCTTTATTACTAATGAAAAAATGAATACAGCAAGTACATGAATATATGCAATCTGTATTTGAAATTCACATTTATTACTGAACATAAGATCCAAAAAAAGTATAAAGTTTTTGTTGCTTTTCTGAAGCATATTTTCATTTTTTAAATCTGAAAGAAAAGTTGCCGCATTTTCACATGAGCGGCAAAACATAAATAGGATGAGGAAAAAAAAAATCTTAAAACAACTCTCAATGTGTTCTGAAGTGTACTGGACATTTTTACTGAAATATTTTATGTGTTTGGGTTAAGATATCCCATAAAATATAAATGATAAAATTAAAATTTTTATCCTCTACTATATAGGTTTTGATTCTTTTTTTATTATTATTATTTAGAAGTCAATATTAAAGGTAGATACTTCAATCATTTGTCATATTAAATAAAAAATACACATCTATGCTGTGTCAGGACAGATAACTCAAGATTAAATTGCAAGTGAATAATTCCTTTATTTTGGACAAAACTCTCAAAGTGTCACACACCTGGACTCATTTTGTGTGTTTTTGCCCCTGTGACCCAGTTTCTGTCTCTATGTGGTTTGATTAGTTCCCAGGTGTGTCTAGTCTTTTCCGCATGTGTTCCATGTCCTTGTTAATTGAGTCATTCCATCCACCTGTGTTTTGCCTATTATCCCTTGTATAAATGCCTTGTCCTTTCAGTTCTGTTTTGTCGGGTCTACTCGTTCCTAGTTTCTTGTCAACTCGTTCCTAGTTTCTTGTCAACTCGTCCACTTGTCCACTTGTCCACTTGTCCACTTGTCCATTTGTCACTTGTCACTTGTTACCTGTTACTTGCTACTTGCCACTTGCCACCTGTTATTTGCTACTTGCCTTGCTTATGTTTGATTTAATAAATCCTTGTTTCGTTTATCCCTCGGCTCCGTGTTCCTTCCAGCAGCGTAAGCCGTGACAGAAGACCCGACCAAAAAGTAAAAAAAAACTGCGTGTTTTCCCTCCATTTTTTTTCCGTTTTTTCACAGTCTTTTTCTTTCCGTAGTGTGTCATGGATCCCCTCTATCGCCCCGAATACCTCCTCCTCCTGCTGGAGCAGGAGGGACTGTCTCTCGAGGACCATACCAGACGGTTTCTCTTGAAAGCTAATGCCACCAGCTACCCGGACCACGCGCTCTGCACCTTTTATCACGCCAGCCTGAACTCCAGGTGCAGAGCGTTGTCACCCGAAGATGGTCCTCGGGAGGATTTCGCCGCATTCATAGAGTGGAATCTGGTGAGAAATGGGTCACCTCTCACGGTCGGCCCAATGGAGGATCTCGCCAGGTCCACTCTGGACCCAGAGCCCAGCCTACAATCTCCCCACAGTACGAGGCATAAGCCCGAGCCCACCGATGACGGAGAGCCAGAGAGCAACCCGTCAGACCAGGTGCGAGAGCCGGCGACACTGCCCACCACGAGGGAGCAAAATGTGGAGCGCCAAATGGGTCAAAATGAGGGGGTTTCCAATTCACCTATGCCAGATCCTCTGTTAAGCCCAGGAAGGGCTCCTGATCTTCCGTTAAGCCCAGGACGGGCTCCTGATCCTCCTGTAAGCCCAGGACGGGCTCCTGATCCTCTGTTAAGCCCAGGACGGGCTCCTGTTCCCCCGTTAAGCCCAGGACGGGCTCCTGTTCCCCCGTTAAGCCCAGGACGGGCTCCTGTTCTCCCGTTAAGCCCAGGACGGGCTCCTGATCTTCCGTTAAGCCCAGGACGGGCTCCTGATCCTCCGTTAAGCCCAGGACGGGCCCCTGATCCTCCGTTAAGCCCAGGACGGGCCCCTGATCTTCCGTTAAGCCCAGGAAGGGCTCCTGATCTTCCGTTAAGCCCAGGACGGGCTCCTGATCCTCCTGTAAGCCCAGGACGGGCTCCTGATCCTCTGTTAAGCCTAGGACTGGCTCCTGTTCCCCCGTTAAGCCCAGGACGGGCTCCTGTTCCCCCGTTAAGCCCAGGACGGGCTCCTGTTCCCCCGTTAAGCTCAGGACGGGCTCCTGTTCCCCCGGTAAGCCCAGGACGGGCTCCTGATCTTCCATTAAGCCCAGGACGGGCTCCTGATCTTCCGTTAAGCCCAGGACGGGCTCCTGATCCTCCTTTAAGCCCAGGACGGGCTCCTGATCCCCCGTTAAGCCGAGGACGGGCTCCTGAACCCCCGTTAAGCCCAGGACGGGCTCCTGAACCCCCGTTAAGCCCAGGACGGGCTCCTGAACCCCCGTTAAGCCCAGGACGGGCTCCTGATCCTCCGTTAAACCCAGGACGGGCTCCTGATCCTCCGTTAAGCCCAGGAAGGGCTCCAGCCCCTCCAATGCCTGCTCCTCCAAAATTCCCACCCTCCCACCCACTCCTGCCTCCTCCTCCGCTGTCGTCTGGCTGCCCCTCTGCTCGCCCTCAGTCTACCATCATTGTGGTGCGAGCTCAGCGGGACCGCCATCCTCCAGCGACGCCTTGGTCGGCGTCTCCCTCACCTCTGCCTCCAGCCTCTGAGGCCTGGACTCCGCCTCGGCCCGTTGACCCGTCGGCTCCACCATGGCTCCTAGCTCCTTCCTCTCCGCCGTGGCCCGGCAGTCCGCAGGCTCTTCCTGGCTCCCTCGTCCCTCCGGCTCCGCCTTGGTCTGGCGTCGTCCATCCTATGCCTCGGGACTCCACTCCTCCGGCTTCGCCTCATCCCTCCGTCCCTCCGGCTCCGTCAGGCTCCTTCATCCCCTCGGCTACACCTCAGTCCTCGGTCACTCTGGCCTCACCGCGGCCTTCCGGATCCACATCGCCGCGTCAGTCACCAGAGCCATCAGTTCCGCCTAGGACCTCCGGCTCCTCCCGGTCACCCTGGCTCTTCGGCTCTCCGTCTCCGCCTCGGGCTCCTCCTCCACTTGCTCTGTTGCCGTGGGTCGAGTCCCTGGAGTCGGTGACCATTCCTCCTCCATGGCTCCTTCCACCGTCGGCCCCACCTTGGGCCGTTATGGCTGTGGCCTGGGTCCTGCTGGGTGCCTCCTGCTTCAGATCCTTCCTGTCTCCTCCCTGGCTCCTCCCTCCGTCATCTCCTCCCTGGCTCCTTCCTCTGTGGTCCCTGTCTGCTGGCCTCCCTTTGTTGTTTCTACGGTGCGAGGACGCACCTACCGGGAGGGGGGAGTACTGTCACACACCTGGACTCATTTTGTGTGTTTTTGCCCCTGTGACCCAGTTTCTGTCTCTATGTGGTTTGATTAGTTCCCAGGTGTGTCTAGTCTTTTCCGCATGTGTTCCATGTCCCTGTTAATTGAGTCATTCCATCCACCTGTGTTTTGCCTATTATCCCTTGTATAAATGCCTTGTCCTTTCAGTTCTGTTTTGTCGGGTCTACTCGTTCCTAGTTTCTTGTCAACTCGTTACTCGTCTACTTGTCCACTTGTCCACTTGTCCATTTGTCACTTGTCACTTGTTACCTGTTACTTGCTACTTGCCACCTGTTATTTGCTACTTGCCTTGCTTATGTTTGATTTAATAAATCCTTGTTTCGTTTATCCCTCGGCTCCGTGTTCCTTCCAGCAGCGTAAGCCGTGACACAAAGAGAATGTACAACATGATTGGTCAGGAAAGTCTTGGTGCAGCTGGTCCTTGGCAGCACAGGGACTACAATGGGCAGATCTCCGAACACAATCCAAAGAGGAACACACTGACAGATAAACATCCACTCCGAAAAGATGCAGGAACTCCAAGATGAAATAAACATCCACTCCGAACCGAGGGACTGGATCCCAGAAGACAAAAAGCAGAGAACTGCAAGGAACACAGCGTGAGCCAACAGAACAATCCAAAAATGAACAAACAAACACAGAGACATAAAATAGCAGTGCTGACGAGCCGCAGCTGCAGCTGATCACTAATCAGCGCTCGTGAGTTGCCCAGCAACACAGGTGACAGCAAAGATACACACACAAAAAACAACAGAACAGGAATCCACAGACCTGTGAACCATTACATGCTGAGCTAGAGGGGCTGAAATACTCACACTTGGCCTCTTGAAAACTTGTGTATACCACCGGAACTAGTGCACAAGACTTTCCCCAAGTCTGAAAAATGCCAAAAGCACCCCTTAAATCCAAACTATCTCTAATACTACTTCATAGTGGTCCACAGGCACACAGATACATCTAGATCTGTACTGTAAAAACCAGACTGGTATGATTTCAGTTAATCTAAAATTTTATGTGCCATTAGGGTTAAAAGACAAATTCTCATTTTAGTCAGATTCAGAAAACCCTTAAGTAGATCCCAATATTTTTGTCACTAACTGCAAATGAAAAGTGACCTTTTTCTTATTATTACATTTGCATATTTTATTTCTGTGAATTAGTTTAACTGGTGGCTGAATTATTCTCACTTCTCTGTTAGACCAACAAGTGTCACTAGAAACAAGAAGTGGTTTTGTTTTCTTAGAGCAAGGGGTTTTTGGTCCAACATCTTATGTTTAGTGTTTTAATTAAACACCTTAACCAGATTTATATGTGAATAAGTGGTGAAGGTTTAGCACCTGATATTGACAGCGGAATTCAAAATTCATCATTCAAATTTTCAGATTTAGTTCATTGAATGCTGAACTTGACAGGCCTGAAAAGAGGAAGCTGTGTGTTGTTTTGCTGAAGCACATTTTCAGTGAATCTGAAAGAAATGTACTAGGCACATTTTCACATTAATGACAAAGCAGAACAAAGATGACAGAAAGAAAGAGCTAAAAAATGGATTTACATGAATGTCTTTAGGAGGAATATGTCTGACTGTGTATATAAGATGATGCTCAGACATTATTCAGACATTATTCTTTCTGTCATTGTGAAGAAACATCTTGAAGAATGAGAAGCCTGATGTGTTTGCTGTTCCTGGTGATCTTCTGCTCTGTGCAGATGACTTCAAGCGGTGAGTGCTCTTTTCCATTTTGAATTAAGATAAAATGTATTGTTTTCAGAATATTTATGGAAGTTTTAGTTGCATTTGTTGCATTTGGTGATTAAAAAATATTGTTATAACAGCTTATAATCTTTTTGCATGAATACAGATATTTCATATTTCACATATTTTCATATTTCAGCTAACCTGGCAATTGAAGTGGCAAACTCAAACTGTTGTGGAGTGTTCAGTAATAAGAAGATTCCTGTGAATAAAGTGGTGTCTTACTACAAGACCAGCAGCATCTGTGCCAGACGCGCTATTGTGTGAGTGTCATCTTAACTATTATTTCATTTTCATACTAGAAAGTAAACATCAATAAATTTACAGTGCTTTATAATAAAGAGACACAAATGTGACACAATACAAAAAGCAGTGAACATTAGGAAAAGTTTTGAATGTGTTAAAACAGACTTCTTCTGACTTCTTTCTTGTAAAAACAGGCTCTATAGACTTTATACGGTGCATTATCTTATAGGTTACTTATTCTTATTAGTCTAAAAGCTTCTTCATCATGTTCATCTCTGCAACCAAGTCATGACAGACCATAGAAATGAAAGGGGAAATTATCTATAAATTTATACAGTATTTAGGGATAGGGAGGTTTATTCTACTTTTATTATTCTAGAATATATATTTTATAATTAACATTTATTTTGTTTAAATTATCTTTCTCTTCATACCAGCTGCATAAAAAATGTTTTTTGTGTTTGTCTATACAAATATGAGGTTGCATTGTAGTGTTATTATTTTATTTTAAAAAAAAAAGTTATTTTCTAAAGGTGTCTTCTGATGGTGATATTTGCTTCCTTAAACACCTTTAACATGAACACAGTTAAATTTGTGTAAATGTTAAATTTCAGGAGAAACAGTATTTAATCTGTCTTGGTCATGATAATAACTTAGGTCTTATTTCTGCATATTTCAGCTCCCTTTGCACCTGATGTGGCAAACTGTTGTGTATAGTTCAGTAATGTGAAGATTCCTCTGAATCAAGTGAAGTCTTATTACAGAACTGACAGCAGCAGCTGTCCCAGACACGTTATTGTGTGAATGTCATCAACATTATATCATTTTCAAATTGCAAAGCCAATCTCTACTCCATTAAAACACTTTAAACAAAATCTTATTTCAGTGTCTTTCCCATCAGGTTTCAGACAAAATCAGAGAAAGAGTTCCTAGGTGAAAGTGAAAAGTGAAAGGGACGTGACATTCAGCCAAGTATGGTGACCCATACTCAGAATTCATGCTCTGCATTTAACCCATCCAAAGTGCACACACACTGAGCAGTGAACACACACACACATACACTGTGAACACACACCCAGAGCAATGGGAAGCCATTTATGCTGTGGCGCCCGTGGAGCAGTTGGGGGTTTGATGCCTTGCTCAAGGGCACCTAAGTGGTGATATTGGCCCAAGATTGAAACCCACAACCCTAGGGTTAGGAGTCAAACTCTCTAACCACTAGGCCACAACTTCCCCTTCAGACTGTGAAGACTCATATTGATAAAGTGGACAAAAGAACAACGGTCTTAAAGAAGCAACACTGTTTATTTGAACTGTGCATTTCATATTGTATATTTAATCCTTTTGTTATTCCCAATGTACATATAAAATAATTTGTTTACAGAATTATTTATGTGATTGGTTCAGTTGTTTTCATGAAATATAAATGATAAAATTATCATAATGTCGTAGCCTAATGTTTTTATTCTCTATTGCATGTATATTACAGTTGTTAAAATGTTAGTTATTATTAAACAAAGCATTTGTTTTAAATATCTCAGTCAGTATTGTAGGTGTGTTATAGATGATATAGTATTAAAGTAGATGATAAATGATAATAAAACCATGCTAAAGATTCTTGCTTTTTGTCACAAACTGCCAGATTCAGTTTTGCACCTTCTCAGAAAGACACACTGGATCACTCATAATCACACAAAGGTGCTCAGACAACCTTTTCAAGCTTAAAATGTGTTTATTTTATTTTATTGATATCCAAATCATAGCCAAAGAAGTAGCTTTAAGAAGTAACTTTTTTTTTTTAAATTGTGTATTTGGGAAGCTGTAGAAGGTTGTTGAAGGTATTTGTGTGGTAATATTAGTGTAATATCTCAAAGTACAATAGCCACATATTGTCTATTCAGAGTATATTTTTATACAAGAATAAAATGGTGAATTGTGTAAATCATCAGATTTAGCCCTGAACATGACAGGCCTGAAAAAAAAGGAAGCTGTGTGTTGTTTTCCTCAAGCATATTTTCAGTAAACTGAAAGAAAAGTACCTTCAACTCTCTTACATGAGTAGAAAGCAGAAAAAGGATGAGAAAAAGGTAGAGCCAAAAACAGCTCTCATTCTGCAATGTTGATACTTAGAAATGGATTTACATGAATGTGTTTATGAGGAATATGTCTCTGACTGTGTATATAAGAGGATGCTCAGACGTTATTCTGGACACAACAGCTCTGAGATCTTCAAGCTCTACAGAACTTCTACAGATTCTTTCTGTCAGTGTGAAGAAACATCTTGAAGAATGAGAAGCCTGATGTGTTTGCTGTTCGTGGTGATCTTCTGCTCTGTGCAGGTGACTTCAAGCGGTGAGAGCTCTTTTCCATTTTGAATTTAGAACAAATGTGTTCTTTTCAGAATATTTATGACAGGTTTAGTTTCATTTGTTGCATTTGGTGATTTCAAAATATAGATATAACAGTTTGACATTTTCTTAAAAACGTTTTTCTTTGCATTTTTGCCTGAAAATAGGTTTGTGATATTTTGGATATCTGCTTATTTCAGCTGTCTTATCAATTGGAGCAGCACAATCTATTTGCTGTGGAGAGTTCAGTAATATAAAGGTTCCTGTGAAACGAGTGGTGTCTTACTATTGGACCAGCAGCAGCTGTCGCAGACACGCTATTGTGTGAGTATCATCTATTGTTTCATTTTCAAAGTGAACCTCCATGAAATAATCTTCTGAAGTGTTAGACTTAATTTATGTTCTTTTTTTTCTCAGGTTTAAGACAATTGCAGGGAGAGAGTTCTGTATAAATCCAGAGACTTCCTGGGTGCGCAGCCATGTTGATATAGTGGACAAAAGAACTGCTACACCGCCCTAAAAATCTTAATGAGAAATTTTTGTACAAGTATTCAGTAGATTGCCAAATTTATATTGTAATGATATTATTTTGGGTGGTGACTTTAATTGTTTCTTAATCCTACCTTGGATAAATCACCCTCAGTTACTCTTGTGCAGTTTCTAGTTTGATTTGTGATTCATGTTATGAAAAGAATCTTCTTATTTCTGTAAAATAAAGCCTTTTGATTTTATGTATGATACCCTAAAATCATAGAAACTGATACCAGAGGGTTATGGGATGCCTACAAAGCTTTTTTGGGGGTATGATAATTTCTTAAAAAGACTAAGGATGGAATAGATAAACAACTTCAATTAGAAAAGCAAATATCCAGTTTACAAGGGCAGTATTATATCTCAAAATCAGAAGATGTACTTACTCAAAGAAAGCACATTAGGACTTTATTAAATGATTTGTTGACAGCATGGGCTGAGAGACCACAGAAATTATCACTATATCCATCAAATATAAAACCTTTGATAGTACAGGTTAAGAAATATTTGACACGCTGGTCTACTCTTCCTGTTTCTTTCTTAGGAACGATAAATGTAATTAAAATGATTATCCTTCCCACAATCATATATATTCTTTCCATGTCCTTTCTTCAATTTCTTTAAATTATCTGAAATTAATATAAATGTATAATATATTATGTAATATATTACGTATAATATATTAATATAGATGTATGTATAATAAAAGTAATATCAAAATGTATATGGGCAGGCAGGAAATCTAAGATTAAATTGGATGTTTTACAACAGGTAACAAGGTGGATGGGCAATGTCAAACTTTAAATTGTAAGCATGGGCAATACAAGCAGAAATAATTATGAACTGGACTTATAAACCTCTTGATGGTTAAATAGAAATGGACTTATGTGGCACTTCTGAATTAGTAAATCTCTTAGATGATAAGATCTCAGTTTCTTCTGAATTGAAGATTTTTTTTCTCTTATATTTGCAACTTTGCAAGCTTTGTCTGTTATTAAAAGATACCTTCATTATAAATAACCCTTGTATGTTCTTTCCTCACTGGTAAAAACATCTGGTTTGTGTCCTAAAATGTGAGCGTATTTTTTTCTCATTGAAGCAAGCTGGTGTACATTACATATATGGTCTATTCTACAAACGTGAATTCATGACATTTAATAATATTATGTATCACTTTCATATTGTGCAAAAAGACTTAGGTCTATAAACTTTCGTTACTCACCACCAGAGGTCACCAGCTGTCCACATGGACTCTCGCACTGCTCTGTTACACATCACCCTGGACTACTTTCCCATGCTCCATTGCACTAATCACAAGTTCACCTGAAACCAGTCTCACACAGATGCTACCAATAACACACTCTATCTTACACCACCATTAATGGTTGAGTAATGTTGAGTATTGCTTGGATGATTATCCAAGATGGTGATGGTTGTTTACACTACACAGAGAGGAGCCTTCAAATGGATGACAGGGGAGGGCTACAGACTCCTGAAGGCTCAGAACGCTGCCTTCAGATCTGGAGATGAGGTGGACCTGAGAACAGCTAGGGCCAACCTGTCCTGTGGCATCAGAGAGGCTAAGAGACAGTACTCCAGGAGGATAGCCCATTAATTCAGCAAAAGCAGAGACACTCGGAGCCTGTGGCAATCTGTTACAGACTACAACCCCCCCACTGCAGACCCGTGACAGCAACATCTCTCTGCTGAACGAGCTGAACACCTTCTTCGCTTGCTTTAAGAAACAAAACAGCACCACTGCACAGAAGACTCAACCTCCTCCCGGTGACCAGCAGGATCAATGCACGCAAAGCTCCGGGTCCTGACAACATTCCTGGGCATGTACTGAGAGACTGTGCAGCAGAACTCACTGATGTCTTCACAGACATTTTCAACATCTCACTTAGTCAAGCTGTTGTTCCCACATGTTTCAAAGCTACCACCATTATTCCAGTCCCGAAGAAGCCATCTCCATCCTGCTTCAATGACTACCGTCCTGTTGCACTGACTCCCATCCTCATGAAGTGCTTTGTATGGCAAGTCATGCCCCCAAACCCCCTCCCCCCCCCCCCCCGGACCCTTTCCAATTTGCATATCGGTCCAACCGCTCGACCGATGATGCCATCGCCACTGCCGTCCACTCAGCAGTCACACATATAGACAAAAAGGACTCATCCATCAGAATGGTGTTCATAGACTTCAGTTCAGCATTCAACACAATCATACCTCAACAGCTCATTTACAAACTGGTCCAGCTGGGGCTCAACACTTCACTGTGCCACTGGCTGTTGGACTTTCTGACTGGAAGACATCAGGCCGTACGGGTCAGCAGCAACACATCCAGCACCATCACACTGAACACTGGGGCCCCCCAAGGGTGTGTGCTGACCCCCCTCCTCTTCACTCTGCTGACCCATGACTGTACACGGTCACACAACTCCAACCTCTTCATTAAGTTTGCGGATGACACGACTGTGGTGGGTCTCATTAGCAATAAGGATGAGACAAACTACAGGAGCAAGGTGAGCCGCCTGGCTGGATGGTGCAGTGACAACAATCTCTCTCTGAACGTGGAGAAGATGAAGGAGATGACTTCAGGAGAGTTCACACTCAGCATCCTCCTCTGAACATCAACGTTGCGACTGTGGAGAGAGTGAGAAGCACCTAGTTCCTGTGTGTGTACACCGCAGAACTGGCCAAGAAATTACAGCAGTGTCTCTACTTCCTCCATAAACTGAGGAGAGCCAGAGCCCTACCCCCTATTATGTACACCTTCTACAGAGGCACCATTGAGAGCATCCTGACGAGCTGCATCACTGTGTGGTATGGTGCCTGTAAAGTGTCATGCCAGAAGACTCTGCAACACATAGTGACAGCAGCTGAGAAGATCATTGGTGTCTCTATCCCCTCCCTCCAGGACATTTATGGAACCCATCTCACCCTTAAAGCCCTCTGCATTGCAGGAGATACCACTCACCCATCATACAGCTTCTTCAGTTTGCTGCCATCAGTTTCCATACCCTCATTCATCATGGAACTGACCTCATTCTACCACCTCATTAGTCAGTTTAAATAAAATAACTGCTCTTGAGCACTTTGTCACTTTAATCAGACGGAATAAGCTTTTTTTGTACTAAAAATCTTTTTATTGGCACTGTTTGTTAATTTCACTGGTTTGCACTCTATCTGCCACGTGCCTTGCGCTGCTTTATTAAACTTTATTTTTATTATATTTCCTTTCTACATGCCCTTATTGTATAGTTGTATCTATATTTTATATTTGATCTATATTGGTAGGCTCCACTGTTAGTTACCTGTATGCACCGAGGGTCTGAGAGCAACACAATTTAGATTTTCTGTATGTAAGTACTGTACATGTGGAAGGATTGACAATAAAGCAGACTTGACTTTAGTGTTTATCGCTCATCTTGTGACAGCTAATTTACTGAGCCATTCTAGATTCCTGAATCTAGTTTAGCCTTGTTCTTAGTCTTTTACTTGTGTCTTGATACTTCCCTTTTATCTATTTTTTTCTGATCTCTGCCTACCCTGAAGTTTATAGCCTGTTTTGGAATGAGCTTTTGCTTGCTGTTTTGGACTGTGTTGCACCTCCCCTGGACTATTGCTCATGTTGTCAAATTACCCCTCCTATGGATTACTCTTCTCTTGCCCTCAATATACCTCTGTGCCATTGTCTGACCCTTGACTGTTTTGACCTAGTTTAAGAAAAAAGCTTTGCAAATGGATCATCACGTCTCTGTCACTTCGTAACATTATCTTAGTGTTATGGTGGACTCTACATCAGAAATAATTTTTTTTTGGGGGGGGGGGGATTTTTTCTTTGTTCAAACACTAAAAAAATTGTCTCTAAATTTTACTCCGTGTCTTGAGCATAGGCATAACAAGCTTATTGATCTCCAAAAATCTTGGAGTAAAAACATTGGGTATGATGTTTCATGGGAAAACATTCTTAAACTCTCTGTTACCATTTCTGTTTGCAGTAAACTTGCAGTTTTATATAGTACATCAAGATTATCTGTCACCATATTAAATATAGCAAATTTATCAAACAGAAGTCACCTAACTGTATGAAGTGTAAATATTCCCTTGGTACTTTGTTCCATTGTCTGTGGGAATGTAAGAAGGTGGACATTTTTTCAAACAAATTTCAAACGTTTTTAAAATTACAGTAAAAGCTTCCCTTATTATCCATTTTCTCTGCATTTTGTCGCCTCTTTAACAGGAAAATAAAGACATTTTTCATCCGTTGTTGATGCTGGCAAGGAAAGGCATTATGAATAAATTGGTTGGAGATAGCCCTCCCTTATACAGGGGCTTCTCAATAAATTATAATGTCGAGGAAAAGTTAATTTGTTGAAAAGTATGTTTATTTACTCTACATGTACTCAATACTTGGTAGGGGCTCCTTTTGCTTTTAATTACTGCCTCAATTAGTCATGGCATGGAGGTGATCAGTTTGTGGCTCTGCTGAGGTGGTATGGAAGCCCAGGTTTCTTTGACAGTGGCCTTGGCTTTAAAAAAAATGAAATCAGCATCTTCAAAAAGCTGGTCAGCAGAAGGAAGCATGAAGTGCTCCAAGATTTCTTGGTAATCGGGTGCAGTGACACTGGTTTTCAAAAAAACACAATGGATCAACACCAGCAGATAACATTGCACCCCAAATAATTACAGACTGTACAAACTTGGCTTATGAGCTTCTTCACCCTTCCTCCAGACTTTAGGACTTTGGTTTCCAAATGAATTACAAAACTTGCTATCATCTGAAAAAAAAGTGAGTGAAAAAAGAATGACGTGAAATGCAGCCAAGTATTATGACTCATACTCAGAATTCGTGATCTGCATTTAACCCATCCAAAGTGCACACACACAGCAGTGAAAATACACACAAAGCAGTGGGCAGCCATTTATGCTGCGGCACCCAGGGAGCAATTGGGGGTTCAGTGCCTTGCTCAAGGGCACCTAAGTCATGGTATTGTCGGCCCAAGACTCAAACACACAACCTAAGGGTTAGGAGTCAAACTCTCTAACCACCAGGCCATGACTTCCCTTTGACTTTGGACCAATGGTAAAAGTCAATTTCTTCTTCTCCTTAGCCCAGGTAAGACAACTCTGACATTGTATGAAGTTCAGGTGTGGCTTAACAAGAGGAATTTTGTAGCCAAATTCCTTGACACTTCTGTGTGTGGTGGCTCTTGATGCCTTGACCCCAGCCTCAGTGCATTCCTTGTGAAGTTCTCTAAAATTCTTGAATCCAGTTTGCTTGACAACCCTCATAAGACTGCGGTTCTCTCGGTTGGTTGTGCATCTGTTTCTTCCACACGTTTTCGTTCCACTCAACTTTCTGTTAACATGCTTGGATACAGCACTCTGTGAACATCCAACTTATTGGGAATTAATTTTTGTGACTTACACTTTTTGTGAAGGGTGTCAATGATTGTCAGAGACCATTTTGAAGGCTCAGAAAACATTTGAAGGTGTTTTGAGTTGATTAGCTGATTGGCATGTCATATTCTAATTTATTGAGATGAACTGTGAATTGGTGGGTTTTTGTTAAATCGGAGCCAAAATCATCCCAATTAAAAGAACCAAAGACTTAAACTACTTCAGTTTGTGTGCATTTAATTTATTTAATACATGAGTTTCACAATTTGAGTTGATTTACTGAAATAAAATAACTTTTGCTTGACATTCTAATTTGTTGAGAAGCACCTGTATAGGGAAAGGCAATTTATGATAAAATACCTTATATTCACAAGGGTGGAGAAAAATACAATATTTAACTATACTTCACGCTATGATACTTCAACAAACGACAACCATAACTAAACAGAAATGGTTTATAAAACAAGGAAAGTAATTAAAAGAACAGAAACAGGTGTAGAGTAATCAATTAACCTAACAAGAAAAGGAAAATTACCAAATAAGGAAAAAAAACTCAAAAGAAACAGGAGAACGGCAGTCCATGATTGTGACAATGGGTACATTATTTAACAGAATGTGGGAAGAACCATAGAGATCTATGGGGGTTGATGAAGATCCCAGCATGGTACCAATAATATATGAAAAATTGAATATAAATCTACATATCCCTACTTGTTTAGTTAGTTATAAAAATATGCTGATATAAATTGGACATGGTTGTTTTTGTTTTCGCCCATTATGTGTTATGGTGAATATTCTGTATGTGTTTTCTCTCTCTCTTTTTTCTTTTGATATGTTTTTGTTACTTTTGTTTATATTATTGTTGCTATTATTACTGGCTTTTCTGTTGTGATCCTGATTTGTAGTATGCGTTGTGTGCTACCCAGTGGTTGCTGACCAATTAATAAAAAAGCCAAGTCAAGTCAAATCACCTTTGTTTATATAGTGCTTCAAACAAAAAAAGATTGCGTCGAAGCAACTGAACAACATTAATTAGGAAAACAGTGTGTCAATAATGCAAAATGACAATTAAAGGCAGTTCATCATTGAATTCAGTGATGTCATCACATCAGTTCAGTTTAAATAGTATCTGTGCAATCATTTGCAATCAAATCAATGATATCACTGTAAATGAAGTGACCCCAACTAAGCAAGCCAGAGGCGACAGCAGCAAGCAACCAAAACTCCATTAGTGACAGAATGGAGAAAAACCCTTGGGAGAAACCAGGCTCAGTTGGAGGCCAGTTCTCCTCCGACCAGATGAAATCAGTAGTTCAATTTCAGGCTGCAGCAAAGTCAGATTGTGCAGAAGAATAATCTGTTTCCTGTAAATGTTTCAAAAAGACAGTTACACACTAAAAGTGAAGAAAACCGATTACTTTAAAGAAACATTTCATGTACAGTGCTTAAAACTCACGCTTAAATGAGACAATCAAGGCCAGTCTAGAGCAAAATGTTCAGTCTGTCTGTTGCAGCACATTACAATACAAATGTGATGCAATACAAATGGTGAAAAGTGGTGAGAAGTGGTCTCCCTTACAAAAATTAACCATGGTTTTACTACAAATAAAACCAAAACTATGGTTACTATTGTTGAACCTACTATAGTTTGCAACACTAACCATAGTTTTACCATTGTATTTGTAGTAAATGCCATTATAACCATATAATCAAAGCATTTGTAGTAAAACTATGGTTATAATGGTAATCAGTATGCCTAAAAGCATCATCATACTACACTTCTACTATAATAAAGACATGGTTAATTTTCATAAGGGCTGCAAAATATACAGACCAAAAGTTTGGACACACCTTCTCATTCAAAGAGTTTTCTTTATTTTCATGAATAGGAAAATTGTAGATTCACACTGAAGGCATCAAAACTATGAATTAACACATATGGAATTATATATGGAATTATATACATAACAAAAAAGTGTGAAACAACTAAAAAGATGTCATATTCTAGGTTCTTCAAGTAGCCACCTTTTGCTTTGATTACTGCTTTGCACACTCTTGGCATTCTCTTGATGAGCTTCAAGAGGTAGTCACCTGAAATGGTCTTCCAACAGTCTTGAAGGAGTTCCCCGAGAGATGCTTAGCACTTGTTGGCCGTTTTGCCTTCTGTCTGCGGTCCAGCTCACCACTAAACCATTTCGATTGGGTTCAGGTCCGGTGACTGTGGAGGCCAGGTCATCTGGCGCAGCACCCCATCACTCTCCTTCTTGGTCAAATAGCCCTTGATG
Organism: Carassius carassius; assembly: GCF_963082965.1. Taxonomy (NCBI): domain Eukaryota; kingdom Metazoa; phylum Chordata; class Actinopteri; order Cypriniformes; family Cyprinidae; genus Carassius; species Carassius carassius. The sequence continues at coordinate 8,302,924 of NC_081797.1, read as the reverse complement.
CCTTCAGTGTGAATCTACAATTTTCATAGTCATGAAAATAAAGAAAACTCTTTGAATGAGAAGGTGTGTCCAAACTTTTGGTCTGTACTGTAAATGAAGAAAAAGAAAAACTGTTGTGGCCAAAAATACTAATATTTGAGATAAAGCAGTGGAGGAAGGTCAAGTTTAAAACGAATAATGTCAGTGTTAATGGGTTAAATGATTGCAGAAAGGTTATTCATTTTAAGAGTTTAAAGTGTAGCCTAAGTGTACATTATGCATTCTTCGAAACAAGCAACAGAACTCACAGAGAACAAAACCAAATGTTCTCATTTCATATAAAGTAAATTAATAAATTTCATATAGGCTGTTAAATGCAGATGAAAACAAAGCCATTGGCATGACAACTGAACATTCATAAGGATTCATTTGTAAGTCTGTAAAGTTATTCATACGTCATGTTTTAGGTGTTGTCAATAAGTCAGTATTGTATGTTTAGATGCTGTAAATACGTCAGAACTATAGAAACATTTTATGAAAATACATATACATTCTCATAAGATCACATTGTAATTCCATGAATATCTGAGACAAGGCCTTACATCTCTCTTTCTCGAATATAGAATTTGACCCTGTGAGAGTTAATGCGGAGTAGGATAACTTGAAGGAAACATCAGTTGTATCCTTCCTTAAAAAACTGAGGAGAAATAAAACAGAAGTAGAAATGGATGATAAAAAGAAATGGTTTAAGTCAGTGATTTCACCATATGTTGATCCTCAGTAATGCATTTACTTGAATATCTGTTGGAGAAATATCTCTTATAGTCAGCAGGCTATTCTGTGCATGCTCTGAAATGTCTTCTCAGCAGAAAAAAAAGTCACATAAAAAAGAGCTTTTATTAAAAGAGGGAAAATAAATTTCAGAATGTTCAAGATCCTATTCCTCTTAAGTTAAGACCATGACCATGGCAATGTTTTAAAGAAACTGTTCACTCAAAAATGAAATTTTGCTCAAAATCCTCACATCATGCAAGATGTAAATGGTTTGTTTGCTCATCACAACATATTTGGAGAAATTTAGCATTACATCGCTTTCTCACCACGGGATCCTCTGCAGTAAATGGGTGCCATCAGAATGAGTGTCTAAATAGCTGATAAAAACATCCCAATCGGCTGCTTTTATTTTAAAATGATGTGATGTAATACTAAAATTCAAGAAATAAACTCACACATTGGATGCCCCCCCCCCCCCCCCCCAGCTTATCCAATGTATGAGTTTATTTCTTGAATTTTTACATAATTTTTACATAATTACATCACTTGCTTACCAGTGTATACTATGTAGTGAATGGGTGCCTTCGGAATAAAAGTTCAAGCAGCTGATTGGGATGTCTTTATGCAGTTCCTTTTCATTCTGAATATGACTAATTTGATTAATTTGTGTTTGCATTAATTATATTATTATTTGAATATATATAATTATATACCAAATTATACTACCAAACTACGTATATTATCAAATTATATAACCAAACTCCCTATTTTATGTCTAGCAAAATGGTAGTTTTTTTTTTTTTTTTTTTAGGAAAAACATTATTTCATACAATAAAAAAAGTAGTAACAGACAAAACAAAAAAGGGAACAGATGTGATCCTCACTCAGTGTTGCTTCAAGTTCTGTGAATGTCTGCTCCAAGAACTTCTCTCTCCCTCACTATATAACAGGGACCAAGCAAATCATTCAGCACACATTTCTAGACCAGATTTTGTGTGAGCAGATACTCTGAAGAATTAGGATCCTGATGTCTCTGTTGCTGCTGGTGCTGTTCTGCTCTATTCAGCTGACTTCAAGTGGTGGGTAGTGATTTGACATTATGTACTTCAATGCAATGACCACTCAATGCATTTCATTTCAGGAAACATTTGACAGTGTTTAATTCAGTCTATTAATCCTGTCAGCATTTTAGCAGTAAACTTTTTGACATTTTGACCGGAAGCAACTGTCCCAGATCAGCTATTGTGTAAGTGTCCTCTAGAGATTTTCGGAGCCAAACTGAATGAGTCTGTTTAGTGAAATCTCTTACTTAGAAGTTGTTTTGATGTTTTATTTCGGTCCAGGTTTCGAACAGCTGCTGGAAGGGAGTTCTGTTTAGATCCAGACAACAGCTGGGTGAACAGCCATATTGCGAAAGTGAACAGCAGAACAACAGCAGCTACAGCAAAGACTCTAAGCACTACAGTATAAATACTGCATCTTTTTCAGTATTTAATGGGGAAAGTCATAATTCATAATTATTTCTGTAGAGCAACTATTTATCATGCTTTTATTAAAATAAATGATAATATTTGATTTGTTGAATTATATTTCAACAAATTATATTTGTTATATATATATAATTATATTTCATTTTACACAAGCTGATTCAAAAGCAGTTTTCTGTGAATTTAAATTAATGTGTAGTTGGATTTTTGTGTTTTGTGGACTTTAACATGTCTTTTTATAATAAAAGGGAATATCTATAGTTGTCTTCTGATGGAGATCATTCATAATAATATGTAATTTTCCATCTTGGCTGATTCTTGGCAGACAATGAGAATGTATTTTAAATGTTTTATAAAAATGTATTGTATATTTCAAAAATAGTGATTGATCTGTTGTGGTCATGTAATGCAAAATCTGCATCATTATACCTTTGAATTACAAACTGACAAAAGCGGGTTTTCCAGTATATGAATTAGTTATATTTTCTATTAATAATAATGTTTTTAAGTATTATATACAATGCTAACATATCAATTAATGTAGTGCTTATCACACTTAAAAAAAAACAAATTCTCTCAGTATAAATGAGTCTTAAGCCGAGCTCACACTACAGGAGTTTTAAAATCAGATAACTGATTTTGAAATCTGGTTGCAGGACACACATAAGGAGAATCTTGGCAGATTATCTTCCCTCAAATATTAAACATGCACCTACTACAAGATTTGAACATCGTGCCACATCACAAACTGCAAGATATCATTAAGATTATCATGCCAGAGGGAGCTCCGTGATCTCATGCAGCAGATCGTCACTGATTTTTTTTTAGCATGTGATTTTTTTTTAGCATGTTAGTAGCTTTCTGCACTCACCCAGTGCATTTAAAACTGAGGCGATTTCACTCCAGCGCTTCTCATTCTCTCGTGTTACTTCAAAATGTCAAGAAACAGTTTCCTCTATCTCCACCATCCAACAAAGCTGTACATTGGCTGTTATGTGCATTGGCTGAAAAAGTACTGACGTAATCATACTGGGTGATTTGCCCTAATGTGGGACATTTTTTGCATTTCAGATATATGTGACATATTGAGATGTGTGGCCAAAAAAATTTAATCCACACCTAAAACCATTTCAAAAACCCTAGGATGTGTCCTAAAAAAATCAAAAGAGAAACTGCAGAGAACACATTCATAAAAGAAATGATAGACATATTAGTGCTCTTAGTGCAAGTTGTTTGAGAACATCTGCAGCTTCCTAATGTGGGACAGATGTGTTCCTAATGTGGGACACTAATAAGTCTATGATAAAAGGTCAAAATCACCTTTCATGTAGAATAGCCAAATCTTAAAAGTTAGTATTTCTCTTGGTTATGGATGGATAAAATAATTAAAATTATAATAAATAACACTTATTAAGACATCAAGCAACTATTTTCATAGACCTGCTATGTACAGTAGACATAATTCTTTACTGTTCTCTAGTTCAACAAACACATACAACCACAGCAGGCATAACATATAGGCCTATTTGAAGGCAAAATATACAACCACATTTGAGTCTTTAGGTTAAGTTAAGTTTAACTTAGATCAACCTTGGCTAGATCAACCCTGATTCAGAATTCATGAACATGCAGTGAACTGCTGTCAAAAACATTTAAGACCAATTTGCCTAATTCTTTCTTTTTTACTAAACAAACACAATCAACCATAACTGTCTTTTTGAAAACCTCTAACAGCTAGCCTGCATAAACCTTGAGAACTACCTGAATAAATACAACCTACTGAGGTTAACTCATTAAATCTCTGAAAACAAGCAGTCCTTTGCATGTTAAGACACCACCATTATCATCTATAATCCCATCTACAGTAACAGCATTTCATAACAACACCTAAACCTTGAAAATAATAATTTTGCCCCACAAACCATGGCCCAGGCTAATCATACTGTCACACTTTTCGAAACCATATTTCTTAAAGTGGGACACTAGGAAATTTGATTAAAATATGAAATACATAGTTTATACATGCAAAGTTATACTATTTTATGATGGACAAACATTTAATAAGCACATTAGGCCAAAAAGTAGCAGGATTGTTTTGTTTAAAATCAATTTCTACTTTTCAATATCAAGTTTGTCAAAACTCTATGTCACTAACCTTTGGGTAGTAACTGGAATTCATGTATTTATGGTGGAGCTACAAACAAGAAACCTTAAGTGTCCAAAATTAGGCAGTGTCCCACATTCATCCTAGCCATCATTATCCTGATTTAAATTTTAAATATCAAACATGTCTGATAATAAAGGGGCTGCCCCGATTTGTGTGCAAGCAGATCGGGAGGTGCAAGATCCGATCGGTGAACGCCTCACATTATACCAAATAATCCACCCTGAACATTGGGACAGATCGAGGTGTTTTGAAAAGATGTTTGCTCCAATTCTCAGGAGGGGGAAATTGGGACTAAATCGAGCTAAAAATCCTATATGTGTGAGCCAGGCTTAAAACATACAGGTGCATCTCAATAAATTAGAATGTTGTGGAAAAAATCATTTATTTCAGTAGTTATGAATAATATAGGTGTTTAGGTGGTTTCTAGAATGTGATGATTTTAGCCTCTCTCCAAAATCTCTATTATACTCTTTTGATATGGCTTGGATCCCTCCATTTAATACAGTATATAGCAGCTGTTATTATAAGAAGGATGTATTTGTGGATTCACTCTCAGACATTAAAGAAAGACGGATGTCAGTGGGTCAAAAAAAAGAAAAGAAAAGAAAAGTCCATCAAAATCAAAGCTTCTCATATATTATAAAACATCATTTTATAATGATCTAGGTTTTCATGTAAACTCTGTCACTGGGGTGGTACTTCTTAAAAGGTACAATTTTGTGGAAATTGGAAATGGAAAAAATGGAACCACTAGAGAAAACCAATATTAAAACCAATAAAACCGATTCAGCTCCCATTATAAACAGTAAAACCATTACAAATTCTGTGTTGGTTTGTTGTTTTTAGTTAGTTTGTTTGTTTTGGCTACATTAATGTGACAAACTTGCATATCCTTGGTAAAACTGCAAGTGGATAAAAAAATAGAAATCATTTTAATTTCCTTTTAAGGTGTAGCTGCACATAATTCACTCTCATAGAAAAACACTTTCACTTTCATCAAACGTTTTATGTTAAAAGTTAGAAGACGCTAACAAATGAACAATCCTAGGGTTTGGCAACGCACCACTAGGCCTAGTTTAATTAAGAAGCAGGAAGCTTCTGGTGTGAAATGCTGCATTTTCTCTTGTGCATTTTTAGCACCTAACAGCTACACAGAATAAAGAGGAAATGGAGCGTTCAGAAACAGAATGCTTTCTACTTCTCTACGAAAAGATTGTGTTACTGCCTCAGAGAATCAATATGAAACGAATTCACCTTCTCTGTTTGATGTCTGTTTATTTTAATAGCAGCGTGCAATCCAAATGTGTTGTTCCACACACTATAGGGCATTACTAGAGTGATATGTGGCTGACACTGTGCTGTAAAATCTGTCTTCTGAAACACAATCTTGTCTTTGAGTATTTGTAAAATTCAAGAGTAATATAATTTTTTATTTTACCAGTAGCTCAAAATCTTCCAGTCTCTGAAAGGTGTTGTTTCTTTTCCAATTCCTCATGTAGGTATAATTATATGTAAAGATCAGAAAAAGAGATCAAAGCTTAATTTTGAACCTCTTATTCTCTCTATTTGACACAAATTAAATTCTTGGTTACAGCGTGACCTGTCAATGACTGTTACTTTCTAAGGCATCTATCCTGCAATGGTACTGGATCATGTTTCTGTACAAATTTGTGGAATGCTGGACAAAATTATAGTCCACTTTGTTTGGAATTCTAAAACTCACTTCATTACAAAAACTGTTTACACTTTTTTATTGTGCTGCAACTTAGACATTTCTAAAATACCTTTATCTATACCTTGTTTTCATAAACAGGCTTTAATAAGTTGGTCACTTATATATAATTATAATTTTTCTCCACATAGCTACTTTATTTGGAATAATAAAAATATTAGATATAAATCTCTTTTTTTTTTTTTTTTTTTTTTTGATACTGAACAGGTGCTGTGAAGATATTCAAAGGGACACTATCAAAAGTACAGAAAGCCGTACAGCATCTCTAGGTGCAGTCGTCTACAGTGCAGCTTCACAAAGACTGTGGGTCTGGTCACCAGGGAAATGGACAACAGGGAGTGTTTTTGGGGGTTTACTCCAGATGACCACTCTGGCTACTGTAGCTGGGATTGCTTTACAGATGATGGAGGTCTTGAAGAGTGAAATGTGTGTGCGTGCGCATGGTCACTTGTAGTTCATGTGTTTTCAATATAGTGTAAGATGTGTTTATTATTATTATTATTATTATTACTCAAAAACAATTAAAACTAGTTAAATTGTGGAAATTATTCGTCATTATTTTACTGTGGTTTATTTGTATATGTTGTTATTTTGCTTAAAATACAAAATTCAACACAAAATTCAGGTTGAGGTATTATTAATTTACTAATTTATTTAACATTTAATTTATTGTTCACTGCTAAATATCACACACATAAGGTTTACTTTCTAAAATGTATGAAATTTTACATTGGCAGATGTACATTGGTAAAACAAACATGAACAAATGGCAGAGGCCCTCAAAATATGGATTTTTGATGTCTGATTGATGTAGTGCAAATTGCTGGGGGGGAAGGGGGTGGGGGACTTTAGCGCCCTCGTGTCATAAAACGTAAAATATTACGTTAGTTATTTTTTTCGTATTATTTCTACTAGGTAAAAGTAACAAAGATAAAGGATAGAAAATATCAACATTACGTACAAAGAGGTGACATTACTTGCAAAACACCCTTTATACAGTACATATATATATAACAATTAATAATACAAAATGAAAATTTTTACAAAATAAATTAAAAAGATGAACTGTTTTAAAAGTTTGTCCAGACCACTGCGTTGCTTGTGGAACATCTAACTATTTGCCGCCGATCTACCACGTCCGTTTTGGATTACTCTTCTCTTGCCCTCAATATATCTGTGTGCCATTGTCTGACCCTTGCCTGTTTCGACCTCATTTAAGAAAGAAGCTTTGCAAATGGATCCTCACGTCACTCCATAACATTATCTTAGTGTTAGGAATGGTGGACTCAGAAATAATGATTTTTTGGGGGGGAGAAAGTTTTTCATTGTAGTTCAGACACTAAAGAAATTGTATAAAAAATGTACTCCTTATGAGCATAGGCAGAACAAGCTTATTGATCTCCAGAAATCTTGGAGTAAAAACATTGGATATGATGCTTCATGGGAAAACTTTCTTAAACTCTGTTACTATTTCTGTTTGTAGTGTAGTAAACTTAGAGAAATGCAGTTTTATATAGTACATCAAGCACATGTGTCACCATATAGATATAGAAAATTTAACAAACAACTGTCACCTAACTGTATGAAGTGTAAAAATTCCCTTGGTACTTTGTCTGTGGCAATGTAAGAAGTTGGACATTTTTTAGACATTAATTTGTGAGGCCTTTTCAAAAGTTTGTAAAGTTATGTGTTCATCTGCATTTTGCCTCCTCCTTAACAGGAACATAAAGACATTTTCATTCTTTGTTGATGCTGGCAAGGAAAGCCATTATGAATAAATGGGTTGGAGATAGCCCTCCCTTAAATAGGGAAAGAGTATTTATGATAAAAGACTTTATATCCCTAGAAAAATTAAGATTCTGTCATATGGGTAAACGTATGTTATTTAACAGAATGTGGGAAGTACCATAAAGATCTTTGGGGGTTGGTGAAGATCCCAGCATGTTACCCATAATATGAAAAATTAAATATAAATCTACTTAACCCTATATTTATTTAGTTAAAATAAAAATGGCGATATAAATTGGACATGGTTGTTTTTGTTTTTGCCCATTATGTGTTATGATTAATATTCTGTATGTTTTCTCTCTTTTTTTTCTTTTGATATGATTTTGTTACTTCTGTTAATATTGTTGTTGTTTTTAGTATTATTATTATTGGCTTTTCTGTTGTGATCCTGATTTGTAATATGCTTTGTGTGCTACCCAATGGTTTCTCACCAATTAATAAAAAAGCTATTTTTTTAAAGACAGTAGTAAAGATAGATGAAAAAAATAGATATAAAAATCCAATAAATATAAAAACAACTGCAGTGCTCTGCATTATGAGCGGACAGCAACTGCTCATAAGATACTATTTATTTATATGACTGTAAATGTTTCAAAAAGACAGTTACACACTAAAAGTGAAGAAAACTGGTCTATTACTGTAAAGAAACATTTCATGTTCAGTACTTAAAATTTACGCTTAAATGAGACGATCAAGGCCAGTCTAGAGCAAAATGTTCAGTCTGTCTGTTCTGGCGCATTACAATACAAATGTGATGCAATACAAATGGTGGAAAATGCTGAGTGGGTGATTTTAAAACCATACATAGTGCAACAACAGTGTTAATTCCATTTACAATAAATCTGGTTCCTTCTTTCTTATTGCAGAATCTAAAAACTGAGTGGGTAAAATGTTTATTTTCAGATTAAGAAAGTTACATGATGGTGGAACTGCCTCATTTGGAGTTAGGAGAAGTGTCTCCCTTACGAAAATTAACCATGGTTTTACTACAAATAAAGCCAAAACTATGGTTTCTATTGTTAAACCTACTTTAGTTTGCTACACTAACCAATTTAACCATTGTATTTTGTAGTAAATGCCATTATAACCATAGTAAGTAAAGTAAGTATTTTTAGTAAAAATAATGGTAATCAATATGCATAAAAAATAATCAATAGCCTACTTGATTTCTACTAAAATAAAGCCATGGTTAATTTTTGTAAGGGCTGCAAAAAAGAAATGTGAAGAAAAACCAAATGTTCTCAGTTCATATTAAGTATAGTATATTTCATATAGGCTAATAAATGCAGATGAAAACAAAGCCATTGGTATGCCAACTGAACATTCGTAAGGATTTGTAAGTCTGTAAAGTTATTCATACGTCATGTTTTAGGTGTTGTCAATAAGTCAGTATTGTATGTTTAGATGTTGTAAATACTTCAGAATTGTAAGATTCTTTGCAAACATAAGTAATTGTACATTCTGTAGAACCATTTTATGAAAAAACCATATACATTCTCATGAGATTATAGTGTAATTTCATGAATATCTGAGACGTTGGCCTTACGTCTCTCTTTCTCAGAATATTTGACCCAGTGACATATTAAGACAAGTTAATTCTGAGTAAGACAACTAAGAGGGAACACAAATTACATCCTTCCTTATAACACTGAGGAGAAATAAAACTGTAGAAAGCGGATGAGAAAAATAAAGTTAAAATCTGTCATTTCATCATATGTCTCAGTAATGCATTTACTTGAACATCTGTTGGAGGGATATCTCTTATAGTCAGCAGGCTATAAGAAGTTATTCTGTGCATGATCTGAAATGTCTTCTCAGAATACTTTTTTTATGAAAAGAGCGAAGGTAATTTTTTAGAATGTTCAAGATCCTATTTTCTTAAGTTAAGACCATGACCATAGCAGTGTTTTAATGAAACAGTTCACTCAAAAATGAAAATTTGCTCAAATTTTTTTCATCCTCTTATCATGCAAGATGTAAATGAGTGCTTTAATAAATAAATGTAGATTAAGTTTAAAGGTAAACATGTTGACACTTATATTTAATAATATAAGTGATATGTAATGAATATTTTCAGCTCCTCGTGCACTTGAAGTACGTCATCATGCTGTGTCCAGTTCTATAAAAAGAAAATTCCTTTGAACCTGGTGGTGACTAGGGCTGTCACTTTTATGAAAAAATAATTTTCGATTTTTAAGACATAAGTGTTCATTGAATTGATTGTAAAATCGATTATCCATGTCTAAAAAAAAAGACGTTTCCTTTTTCAACGTCAAATAACGGACGAACGTAAAGAGAGCGCTGGAAACGCTCAAGTCAGCAATATTTCTTATTTATTGGCATGAAGTTTCAAGCAGAATAACAAACAGCAACAGGAGTAGCCTATTCTCGAAAAAATATATGTGCAGAGGGGACGGCTGCCATAAAAGAAAAACATCACTGCAGGCTTCAACCCGGCTGCATTTATGATTTAGGCAATTCAAAAATCTCCAAGATTATTTTAAATAATGATTCAATCCATTTCAAACAACGGTTCAAAAAAATGAAACTTCAAATGGACTTGAGAATAGGCCATGTGTGTTTTTTTTTAATTGAACGTAACCGACAGGCTAGGCGGCACTAGGCAGGCATAATGAAATGCACAAAACAACTAGGGCCATTACAAATTTATTGGACGGGAAAACAAGTCGATCAAAATTTTCGGGGTCCAGAGCAGAACGTTTTTTATTCACTATATGCCCAGCTGTTGAGAAGACGCGCTCCGACCACACTGATGTCCCAGGGACTTTGGTCTTTACATTGACTTGAAATTGAAATAATTCGCGCCAGACGCTCTATTCGCGTTTGTTTGGTGTGAGGTCGCTTTCGACGTCACTGGGTCTGGTATTTTCTGTCTAGCTTTCGCAACGCATACTGCACTTTCGGAATTAATTTTCCTTTTCTGCTTGTTTGTGAGTTTTGTTACATCTATATTTTTTAATAGTTTAATTGTTTTAAAATTAATAGTGTACATATTTGGTTAAAATCGATTGCCTATTTTCATTTTCGAAACTTTTTTTGGTTGTTCCGATCGATTGTGCAATCGATTTTTGAACTAAAAGTGACAGCCCTAGTGGTGACTTTTTACTGGACCGGAAGAAACTGTCCCAGATCAGCTATTGTGATGTGATGTAGCAAGATGCATTGTTGTGTTTTGTGGACTTTAACGTGTCTTTTTTATAATAAAAGTGAATTTCTAAAGTTTCTGATCTTGAAGAGCTTTCATAATAATAATAATACGTATTCCATCTTAGCTGACTCTGATAATGAGCATTTGTTTTCAAGTTCATATTTGAGGATATATTTTAAACGTTTTATAAAAAATCTGTTGTATAATTCAAAAATAGTGAATGATCTGTTGTGGTCATAATGTACAATATGCATTATAATACGATACTTCGAATTACAAAACGACAAAAGCAGGTTTTCCAGTATATGAATTATCAATATTTTCCATTAGTAATAATGTTTAAGTATTATATACATTGCTAACATATCAATTATTTAATTAGTGCAGTGTTTATCACGCCTACTAATTTCTCTCTCAGTCTTAAACATATACAGCAGCTATTATTATAAGAAGGATGAGTTTGTGGATTCACACCTTACCTAAAGGGTCAATATTGGTATCCTAAAGGTACACAGCAGCCATTGAGAATCACAGCACCGTGGACCTAGACATCAAAGTGCAATTCAAAATAGTAAGAGTAGTAGTTTTGCGTAGATGGCCGAAATTTTAACCAAAACTGCTACTTTAACAGAAACTTTGACATGGATTAAGCTGCCTGTAAGTACATGGAAAGATCTAGATCATAGATATTCTAATGGTTTCCCCTATTAATACCGTTACAGACATTACAAACAATCATCTATTAACTAGTAAAACCATTAATTGTTTCCTGTGGTGTGTTTTGAGCCATATTCCAATAGTTTTAACAATGACAAAAAAACCTAGAGAAAACCAATATTAAAACCAATTCAGCTCCCATTATAACCAGTAAAACCATTACAAATTCTGTGTTGGTTTCTGTTGTGTTTAGTTAGTTTGTTTGTTTTGGTTATATTCATGTGACAATCTTGCATAACCTTGGTAAAACTGCAAGTGGATAAAAAATATAAATCATTTTAATTTCCTTTCAAGGTGTAGCTGCCTGCACTTCACACAATTCACTCTCATAGAAAAACACTTTCACTTTCATCAAATGTTTTATTTATGTTAAGTTAGAAGATGGTAACAAATGAACAATCCTACACTGTAAAAAAAGAAAAGTTGACTTAACTTAAAATTACTAGGTAATTTGCTGCACAGCTTTTTTGAGTTTACTCAACTTTTAAACGAATTAGTTCACTTAACTCAATTCACTGAGTAAGGTCACATGTCTCCCAACTTAAAATCTTTTGTTCAGCTGATTGAGTTTTTATAGTTAAAAAAACTTTTGTTATGTAATTTTAACTTTTAATGATATTTTCACTTGACTTAATAAAGTACGTTCAGTTGACTAAAAATGTGTTTTTAAACCGCATCACAAGGTTAAACTAACTTCTTAACCATCTTCTAACTTAACATTCAAAGTGCTATCTCATTCAATCGGTCCTAAATACTTTAAATGTTCTATGTTTTAAATTGTTAACATAAAACATGTTACAAAATGAGCAATATACTGTAAGTGCAAGTTAAAGGAGTACGCTGACTTTTTGGGGCTTTAGCCTATTCACCGTATCCACCACAGTTAGGGTGAGGCTCCTTTGTCTGTTGGTTGGTCCAACGATAGGGTTTGGAAACACACCACTAGGCTTAGTTTAATTAAGAAGCAGGGTGTTTCTGGTGTGAAATGCTGCATTTTCTCTTATGCATTTTAAGCACCTAACAGCTACACAAAATAAAGAGGAAATGGAGCGTTCAGAAACAGACTGCTTTCTACTTCTCTACGAAAAGATTGTGTTACTGCCTCAGAGAATCAATATGAAACGAATTCACCTTCTCTGTTTGATGTCTGTTTATATTTTAATAGCAGGATACAATCCAAATGTGTTGTTCCACACACTATAGGGCATTACTAGAGTGATATGTGGCTGACACTGTGCTGTAAAATCTGTCTTCTGAAGCACAATCTTGTCTTTGAGTATTTGTAAAATTCTATTTGTAAAATATTACATTTTGTTTCACCAGCAGATCAAATTCTTCCAGTCTCTGAAAGGTGTTGTTTCAATTTCCAATTCCTCATATATCATTATATTTTAATGCAGATTTCATGCAAGCCCTTTAAACAAAAATGTTTTCCCTCAGGATTATGACACCTAAAAGTAAATTTTGTGAGAAACCAGACATGTCTTGGATAAATGTGGTTTTATTAAGTTCGGAGGAGCACGATCAGATAATCATCCAATTTGGCACAGGTGCATCTCGTTTACCTAATCTTCTTGAAGCCTGGTTCACACGGGACGATTTTAAAATTGTCGGCCGATTTTCCAAACCTGAGAGACCCCCCACACGGCGATAAAAAATCACGGGTCTAACAGTTTTGGTCATACAGTGTGTGGTGTGCAGCCACACGGCAAAATCAACACATCACACACGAACCGATTTGACTCCCGAGCATTCCCAGGTCAGACGGGAAATCAAATCGTGATTTCAAACGTGACTTCAGAGTAAACAATCATGGCTGACGAAGAGGATGCAGTGGCCATAGTTTGTGCTTTGTTTGTAACCGAAAAAAAAAAAAACATAAGAAAAACAAGAAAAGGCGATGGTCAAAGAAGTGGAGACAAAGTTCTCCATTTCCGACGTCCACCGGCCTTTCTGGTGCACCATGCCGCCGGCTGTTTTGATTTTGTTTCTCGGTACTTCCTCGTCGCCTCGTCACCTCGCTTTCTGATTGGCTACACGCCACAGTCCACAGGCTGCGTGGTCGTTTGTCCTCGGGGGACACCACACACGAGAAGAAATCGGGCCAAATAAAAGAGATCGGAGCGGTCCCGACGTCCTTCCGAGCAGAGGAGAGCAGACTTAACACACCACACACGGCAGGAATATCTGATCAGATTATTTTACGATAATCGGAGCATCCTTAAGATTGTCGGAAGGTGTCAATCGGGGCTAAAATCGGCCTAATTATCCTGCCGTGTGAACCAGGCTTAACTAGCACACAAGCGTATATATATCCAGTCTTCCTATCTCCTGTCCCACGACAGTTTTTCGGCATGGGCGGTTTGTCAGCATTCGGTTTGCTCTGTCTGTCAGCATTCGGTTCGCTCTGTCTGTCAGCATTCGGTTCGCTCTGTCTGTCATCATATCACAGGCCCAATTTTCCTTCCGACGAAGATATCTATACCGGGGATTTTTCAGATCTGCCGCTTTTTGCACTCCTACCCCGCCAAACACGGCCGCTGAACACCAACAGGCGTCATCGCATCAGCTGCTCTGCTCGCCAAGCCACACGTTGTGGCCAAAAGATCGTGCAAATCCCCGAGCTCGCCTCACTTGACCACACGATTGTCCCGCCAGGACCGGGCTCTCTTATAATGCTGGATCGCACCAGCAGCAGGCTTTCAACCAGCCCGGGCCGTGCCCCAGTTCTCACCGCAGCAAGCCTCTCTCGCTTTTTTTGGCTGTGGCGCAGTTCGATGCTGCCTCCACTAGCGGCGAAGACAGTGCGTTGTAGTGATGTGTCATTCGTGAAAGAATTTTTTATTTTTTTTGGAACGAATCTTTTAGGTGAACGAATCGTTCTCGGTTTACTCTCATTAATGAAGAGTTTTCCAGAGTAGTCATCCACACTGAGCGAGTTTCATATGAGTATGAAAGAGATCGAGAGCTCTCATTCGTGAATGAAAGGACTGAACCGGTACACGTGTCGAATTGATTAAACGGATACATGTGGTTCGTAAATGCCATGAACTGGTACATATCTTATCTTAACAAAATAGATGAGAGTAAACCAGGTGAGTTAGCCATTTAGCATGTCAATCTTGCAAAATGCAAAGCGCAGTTATAGGTACTGTGTACATATGCTTGTTTACATATTAAGCATACAAAACATAATTCCACGTTTAATCCCCGATTCATGAACGTGAATATATAGACCAATATATGAACTGTCTGACCAAACAATTAACATGCTAATTATGCAAGAAAACATTGTGCTTTGCTCATCTGAACAAATTAAATAGACTTTATATATAGAATGCGATTATGAAGACGCTAAAGTTTGTTAAACGACGTTATGACTTATCTCGGTCGGATGAAGATGCCACTTTTTAACCACGAAGCAAAGGCATTTTTCCAGAGTTGTCATCCACACTGAAATGTCTAAAGACATTACATTTGCTTTACTGTGCATGTTTAAACCTCACTGAGATGATACAGACATAAGTTTCATGCTATTATTCTGGCAGGACCCTTGCGAAAGGAAAATATACAGTATTTACCAATATATTCCTTAAAATATATTGTAATATATTATTTTCCCTTTTTATTTTCTAATATATTATATATTTGAATACATTTAATAATATATTGATGATACATATATTATATAATATATTGCAAAATATACAAATGATTGCCGCTTTCAATATATTGCAATATATTGGAAAAAAAAAATATTAAATCCCATATATAAGAATATATGCCTAATATATTACATGATATTTTCCAATATACTGCAATATATTTTTTAAACACGCCCTCAACTCTTCCGCTCTTCCTACTAACCATTTTTCTTTTCAGTGGCCTCCAGCTCCAGATTTGCTAGAAGGCAGAGGGTACCAAGTCCTATTAGTGGTCAGACCAATTTTATATATATATATATATATATATATATATATATATATAAATAAATTTAACCGAACCCTCTTCAGCCAACCCCTCTAACGCCAGCCCATCCCCTTTCACTCAAACTCCTTATCTACCATAGCTAACTCTCCTAACATGCCCTATCTGTCTATAACGGTCAATCCTCAATTCAGCCATCCCAGCAGTACCCGCCCCTGCAGGAGCCTTTTCCATCCTTCCCAACTGCCGCAGCAGTTCTCGCTCCCGCAAGAGCCTAAAAAAAATTACAAAAATAATAATAATAATTTTATGTCCATTCTCCAATTCAACCTCATCAGGCTCGCTTTTATGTCCAACTCCGGAACCCTCAATCTAAATTCGCGCTGGACCCTCTCTTCATCAATGACTTTGGTTCAAAAAATTTTGTAATCGAGTATTCTACCAAAAATTCCATCGATTAATCGAGTAATAGGATAAAATGTGTTTTTGCTTAATTATATTGATGCGATATTGATGTGCGAATCAGTAGAGACAGTAGACACAGAAATTACCGCGAGCGTCATGCGCACTTCAGTGTGTGTGATAAAGGAAGTCGCGCTTCTGCTCCATTCATTAACAGAGACACACAGAATATGCAGGATTTACATTTAAATAGACTGTTCCGGCTTAATATTTACAGATATTAGTCCATATTGTGATTTGATGTAAGTGCAATGACCTATTTTGATTAATTCGTCTGTCATTGAGTTGCGCTGCGCGCTCAGCAGTGGACGGG
This sequence comes from Carassius carassius, assembly GCF_963082965.1. Lineage (NCBI taxonomy): Eukaryota > Metazoa > Chordata > Actinopteri > Cypriniformes > Cyprinidae > Carassius > Carassius carassius. Next base: position 8,286,409 of record NC_081797.1, on the reverse strand, counting down.
GTTCTCCCTCCCGGTGCAGCAGAGCCACAGACCCCTTCGGTCATTGTGACAGCCCTCCATCCGATGCATCAAATTACGACTCGTATACAGTCGCAAGGGGGACTCTCCCTTCCGGTGCAGCAGAGCCGCAGCTCCCTTCGGACGCAGCGATAGTCCCCCCGTCAGTCGCGTTTTCTTGCCTACTCCGCATCGGACGGGGCTCCCCTCCCGGTGCAGCAGACCCATCGGCTCCCTTCGGTTGCAGGGTCATTCTTCTGTCAAGTCTTCAGGGTCAAGTCTGTCGTTTTGAGTATGATGCATGCTCGGCGGTGGACGGGGGATCTCCCTCCCGGTGCAGCAGAGCCGCAGCTCCCTTCGGATGCAGTGAGAGTCCCTCCATCAGTCGCGTCTTCTTGCCTACTCTGCATCGGATGGGGCTCCCCTACCGGTGCAGCGGACCCACGGCTCCCTTCGGTCGCCGGGTGAACCCCCCCGTCTGAGTTATGTTGCATGCTCAATGGTGGACAGGGATCTCCCTCCCGGGGGAATAGAGCCGCTGGCTCCCTTCGGTCGCAGCAGGAGCCCTCCATCCGATGCATCAAACCGTACCTCGAATCTTCTTGCCTATTCTGCATCTGACGGGGCTCTCCCTCCCTCCCCCCGTCTGAGTTATGTTGCTTGCTCAAGGGCAGACAGGGTTCTCCCTCCCGGTGGAATAGATTTGTTGGCTCCCTTCGGTCGCAGTGAGAGCCCTCCATCAGACGCATCAAACCATGCCTCGCATCGCAAGGGGGACTACCCTTTCCGGTGCAGCAGAGCCGCAGCTCCCTTCGGACGCAGCAAGAGTCCCTCCAACAGTCGTATTCCAGTTAGCATCAATCAGGGCTCTCCCCTCCGGGGTAGCACTCCCGCTGCAGAGTTGCGAACCCCATACGGAGGCTGGGAGAACCCTCCGAGGCGAAAAACCGTGCCTCACATAAACCCACAATGGGGGACTCCCCCTTCCGGCGCAGCAGAGCCGCAGCTCCCTTCGGATGCAGCAGGAGTCCCTCCATCAGTCACGTCTATTTGCCTTCTCAGCATCGGACTAGGGTTCCTCTTCCAATGCAGTAGACCCACAGCTCCCTACGGTTGCAGTGTTAACCCCCCATCGGAGTTATGTTGCATGCTCAACGGTGGCTAGGGATCTCCCTCCCAATGGGGTACAGCCGCTGGCTCCCTTCGGTTGCATTAGGAGCCCTTCATCCGACGCGCCAAACCTCGGCTGGAATATCATTGCCTATTCAGCATCTGACGGGGCTCTCCCTTCTGGTGCAGCAGACCCATGGCTCCCTTCGGTCGCAGTGTGAACCCCCCATCCGAGTTATGTTGCATACTCGATGTCGGCCAGGGATCTCCCTCCCGATGGGGTACAGCCGCTGGCTCCCTTCAGTCGCAGTGAGAGCCCTCCATCAGATGCAACAAACCGCCTCGTACTTCACCGCAAGAGGGACTCTCTCTTCCGGTGCAGCAGAGCTGCAGCTCCCTTCGGAGGCAGGAAGAGTCCCTAATTTTTTGATATCCGGCATCGTGCTCCTCTCATAAGCGGCACAGAGGGCTCATCGGTAAGACGTTGCGAGCCGCAGCTCTCGTCGAACACTGCAGGGGCTCTCCCGGTCGCTCTGCATTTTTCTTCCCAAAATGCATATTTTGGGGGGCAATTAAATTTATCTCTCTGGCTGCTGTCCTATGCCTTTTAAGCTTCTTTTGGGGAGTTATTTGGGTTCGGGCTATGCTCCGGGCCCGGACCCCTCCCCCAGGACAGCACGCCAAAATATGCCTACTATTCGCCTTCAGATTAGATGTAAGGGTGAACTCGTGAAATGTGGTTTTATTAACAAAGTTCGGGAGGAGCACGATCAGATAATCATCCAATTTGGCACAGGTGCATCTCGTTTAGCTAATCATCTTAACTAGCACACAAGCATATATATCCAGTCTTCCTACCTCCTGTCCCATGACAGTTTTTCGGCATCCCTCCTCCACCCCAACTCCTCACTTCTAATCTATTTATCCCATATTAGGGATAGGGGGAGTTATTTGGGTTCAGGCTTTGCTCCGGGCCCGGACCCCTCCCCCAGGACAGCACGCCAAAATATGCCTAATATTCGCCTTCAGATTAGATGTAAGGGTGAACTCGTGAAAGACAATAACGTGAGCTTCTTCATTGAAAATGCAACATGTCGCCAGAATGATATTGTTTAAATGATTTTTTTTAAATGTCCACTTTGACAGAGCTGGTGTGACAGGAAAACAATGCTCACCACAATCGACCCTCCTTCACTCCCCACTATAGATAGACCTACTTCATTCCAACAATCCACCTCACTAATCCCTACCAGTCTCCACCACCCCTCAAATTCCATGCCCATCCTGCCAAAAGCCTGCCTGTTGCCCCTGTTACATATACCCTGTCACTGGAAACTGGCCTGTCAATCAATTTGTCACAGTTAACATCCTCCACTAAATCGACTGAGTGGTGCACTCTGCTAAACCGCTGGTTCTAAACTTCTGAGGCTGTGGGTTCAAACCCGGGAGGTTAATGTTGCTTCTTTTCCAGACATTGGATTTTCTGGGGGAAGTTGTGGCCTAGTGGTTCGAGAGTTTGACTCTTAACCTTAAGGTTGTGGGTTTGAAACTCGGGCCGGCAGTACCACAACTTGGGTGCCCTTGAGCAATGCCTCGAACCCCCGACTGCTCCTCGGGTGCCGCAGCATAAGTGGCTGCCCACTGCTCCGGGTGTGTGTGTGTGTGTGTGTGTGTGTGTGTGTGTGTGTTAATTGATGTGTGTGTGCACTTTGGATGGGTTAAATGCAGAGCATGAATTCTGAGTCACCATATTTGGCTGTATGACACTTCACTTTTTCACATTTCATTTAATTTTACTTCCTACTGTTTTGGAGAGGAAAGAAGTTTCACAATATTTTCAGTTTCGTTTTCCTTGGCCTGTGACCTAGTTTTCCTAAGTGGTCTGATTAGTTATGCTGTTCACCCGGAGTCTCATTAATTCAATGCAAAAGTGTGGTGTTCTCTGGAATGCTGATATTTAAAACTATTTAATTTATACTCTCTGTTGTGCGCTTTCATTGACTGCCACGTTCCATAGCAACCATTGTAATGTATGCCTCTATAAATGTGTTGGTCTCGCGATCATTATGTCAGTAAGCCTTACTGATCTGATTTAAACTTTAAATTAGATATTTTATTATTGCATTTTTAAATATAGAGAATACTGCATTTAAGTTAGCATGTGTAAGATTTCCTTTGTTTTATTGTCCATTATTAAAGTATACCTTTTAATTTACTAATTACTTGTGAGTTTTGTGGTCTTTTAAGGTTGTTTTTCCAGTCAGTTCATATTAGAATGAAAAACAGTGATTGATCTGTTATGGTCATTATTTACAATCTGCATCATAATACAATACTTTCATCTAGTTTCTTCTGAAACAGGCAAATGTTTGAAACTTTTATGAGCTGTTTAGGCCATCATTAAAACAATTATATCCTTTATGAAAAAATGACTATAGCAGTCCATTAAGCATATTTGAAACATCAACAGATTTCTATGCAATTTAAACGACTGTGGTGGTGTTAAAGAGGAATGCTTCCGGTGTTATACAGTCAAAGTAATATAATACATATATCAGAATTAAAGTTAAACTCAGAGCATGTATTTTCACTTATATCCAAGCAAATGCTAATGAATGAACAGTAAAGGTTCAACAGCAGAACAATAGGCCGAATGTAAAGGGGTCATATGATGCAATTTCAAGAGGAGGTCATTCTGACTTTGCTACGACAATCTGACGCTTCTGAATCAGCTACTGCAAGTATGTTTTGTTATTAGTTTAAGTATTTGCTATTGAATGATCAAATGGGGTGTTTGTGTGTGTGTGTGTGTGTGTGTGTGTGTGTGTGTGTGTGTGTGTGTGTGTGGCTTGTGTACTGCAAACACATACGAGCTTCATCACTGTGTCTGTCACTCGACCTACCTGTAAAATAATGTACAATATTTGAAAAATAATGTGTTTTGAACATTAAAGCATGTCAACATATTCTGTTACACCAAATTCACAAAAAATGATCTTTAAAAAAGCATCATATGACCCCTTTAATGCAACATCATTTTATGAGTTTTATGACTTTTGTGACGAGAGAAGTAGGGTATTTACTTTTAAATGCATCCTTTTAGCACGTTTAAAAACCATGTGCATAAAGAGGAAGAAGGTTTAAAGACAGTGTGGTTTTGTACTTGGAAAAGGCTGTGTCACTGGTCCTGAGAATAAGCGTAGGGTATTTCTTTCAACATGAATACTAATTCACTGTCACTATAAATGGACTGACAGTTCACCACATGCGTTCACTCTCCCTGTCTCTCATATGCTGCCTTGAGAATGAAGACCTTCATGAAGATTTCATCACTGTTTCTGACGCTGTGCTGTGTTCTACAGCTTACCTCAGCTGGTGAGTGTCTGTTTCTGTCATAGAATGTAAAAGTTTCAGGCTTCAGATTTAATCTTTTAAAGAGAAGGCTTCATTTGAACAAACTAAAACAGTTTTTAAATCTCTTTCTGAGAATATTGGATGACCTGTTTTTATTCTGTATTTTAAAAACCTTTTCAGGCACAATGTCGGTTGACTTGGCAAACAGTATCTGCTGCTTTAATGAAACCAGTCCAATACCTCTGAGACAGCTGCAGTCTTATTTCTGGACAAGTAGTATTTGCCCCCTCAAACACGTTGTGTGAGTATCCCTCATGTTTAGATGTACACCTGTATTATTAAAATGATAGCATTTAATTACAGTCCCATTCCATATGTAAATACTATGTACTTATCATAATAATTTCTATAACTGGGTAATAATTAAGTACTAACCATGAACCTAAACCTAATCATAACCCATGTAATTATATTAGCCAGTACTTTCTATGTGCATGTACTGTAAAATAATATGCAACCTCTGATATTTATTATTTGCTCACATTCATGTTGTTCTAATGCTTTTGTCTGGAATCTTTTTTAGGTTCGTAACAATTAAGAAGAAACAATTCTGTGCAAACCCTGAGAGTGCCTGGGTCAAGCGGGCCATAAAGCACGTAGACAAGAAAAAGGCTTCAAATTCAGCAAAATGAAACTTGGAAGATATTGTCTGATTAGAATTTTAAGAGAAACATTTCAGAGTGCTGTTATTGGACATTATTCAAATATTATTTCCCTTGCTGAATATTATCTAAGTATCTGCCATTTACCAGCTATTCAGCTTAGATTAGTTTACCGTTTTATTGGATTTTGTGTCAAGTAGCAGTTTTTGTGCAAATAGTATTTACTTATGTTTTATATATATGATATATATATTATAGGTCTTTGATTTATTTTTCCATTGATATAGTTTCCAAGTAATTTTTCTAAAAAGCGTCTTGTAAATATTTTTGTTTAAATTGTATTTATTAACAAAGAATACTGAATATTGTAATATTCTAAAGTCATTATTTATATTATTATTATTGTTATTGTTACTGTTGTTATTATATGAAAATAGGACACAACAACTTTTTGACTATTCCACTAGAGGGCACATGTACATCATTACAGATGCCTCAAACTGTTGGCTATAAGAAAACGGCTTCATCTAAAGGTAATGTCAAGAGAAGATTTTGTAAAGTAGTATTTTTTCATTGATTGTGGAGGGCTATACCACTTGCTGCATTTATACACAGCCCAGATTATCTTAATAAACTCTAATAATTTTACAATGGCTTCGTCTCCTCTTTCTTCTCTTCTACTTGATAAAACAGCTTACAGTAAATCACTGGTTTTTGGTTGCCAAACTTGCTGTTAACTGCTTTTGTGAACCAGACAAAACAGTGCTGACAGGTTGGTGGGAGGCCGAGTCTAGAAACCAGATATCATTTTGTGGACAAAGCCCTATTAACTTAAAATGGATGGACTTCATTGAGTTTAAATGTTGTGTTTTAGGGGAGAGTGTTTGTTTAATGTCTATGATTTCTGTAGAGAATTATGATATTTGATTGTTATTCACGTGACTATTTGTATGTGTTCATAGTGTTTAAAAAGTTTTGGGCTATGTTTTTATGCATTTTAGTTGCAGGTTAAATGCATTCATGTCCCCTCTAAGTTACATGATTAAACAGATCTATATGCCACTTCAGATGCAAATTCAGATGCAAATAGCTCAAAATCTTCCAGTCTCTGAAAGGTGTTGTTTCTTTTCCAATTCCTCATGTAGGTATAATTATATGTAAAGATCAGAAAAAGAGATCAAAGCTTAATTTTGAACCTCTTATTCTCTCTATTTGACACAAATTAAATTCTTGGTTACAGCGTGACCTGTCAATGAGTGTTACTTTCTAAGGCATCTATCCTGCAATGGTACTGGATCATGTTTCTGTACAAATTTGTGGAATGCTGGACAAAATTATAGTCCACTTTGTTTGTTATTCTAAAACTCACTTCATTACAAAAACTGTTATGTTAGCTGATCAGGCTATGGGGGGGTTTGAGTTAATAATAACTTAATAATTCACTTAATGTTAAATGGATAAAAACATTTTTAAACAACCCCATATCCTGTTGGAATTGTATTCCAAATAATATATTTAATTCTGCTGGAGGTTTACACTTTTTTTTATTGCGCTGCAACTTAGACATTTCTAAAATACCTTTATCTTTATCTTGTTTTCATAAACAGGCTTTAATAAGTTGGTCACTTCTATATTATTATCATTTTTCTCCACATAGCTACTTTATTTGGAATAATAAAAATATTAGATATAAAAATAAATCTCTTTTTTTTTTTTTTGATACTGAACAGGTGATGTGAAGATATTCAAAGGGACACTATCAAAAGTACAGAAAGCCGTACAGCATCTCTAGGTGCAGTCGTCTACAGTGCAGCTTCACAAAGACTGTGGGTCTGGTCACCAGGGAAATGGACAACAGGGAGTGTTTTTGGGGTTTTACTCCTCAGATGACCACTCTGGCTACTGTAGCTGGGATTGCTTTACAGACGATGGAGGTCTTGAAGAGTGAAATGTGTGTGCGTGCGCATGCATTGTGTTTTTACTGTAACAATTATGGTCACTTGCAGTTCATGTGTTTTCAATATAGTGTAAGATGTGTTTATTATTATTATTATTACTCAGAAACAATTAAAACAAGTTAAATTGTGGAAATTATTTGTCATTATTTTACTGTGGTTTATTTGTATATGTTGTTATTTTTAATTAAAATTCAGGTTGAGGTATTATTTTACTAATTTATTTAATATTTCATTTATTGTTCACTGCTAAATATCACAAACATAAGGTTTACTTTCTAAAATGTATGAAATGTTACATTGGCAGATGTACATTGAACATGCATGAACAAAAGGCAGAGGCCCTCAAAATATGGATTTTTTTATGTCTGTAGTGCAAATTGGGCACTACAATTAGAGGGCGGCAGTGGCTCACTGGTTCATGTGTGTCTACAAGCCGGAAGGTTGGTGGTTCAATTCCCGGCTCCACCAGACCAAGTGTCGAGGTGTCCTTGAGCAAGACGCCTAACCCCAGCTGCTCCCGACGAGCTGGATGGCACCTTGAATGGCTGACACCACAGTCGGTGTATGGATGAATGAGTGAGCGAATGGGTGAATGTGAGGCAACTTGTAAAGTGCTTTTGGATGGCCATGGGGTCTGTAGAAAGCGCTATATAAATGCGCCCTTGTGTCATAAAACGTAAAAGATTATGTTAGTTATTTTTCATATCATTTCTACTAGGTAAAAGTAACAAAGATAAAAGGACAGAAAATATCAACATTACGTACAAAGAGGTGACATTAATTGCAAAACACCCTTTATACATATATAACAATTAATAATACAAAATGAAAATTTTACCAAAATAAATTAAAAAGATGAACGTTTGTCCGAACCACTGCGTCGCTTGTGGAGGTGACGTAATTCTACCAGGAGGGAAGGAAGTCGACCGGAAGTTGAAGTCGGCCGCGTGCCGCCATCTTGTAGCAGAACTTCAATTGCGTTAGCATCCCATTGACTCCCATTCATTTTGGCGTCACTTTGACAGCGAATAACTTTACATCTGAGGTGTTTAAAGACTCCATATATGTATAAAAAGGCTCCATTACCTTTTATTTACATTATGGCCCCGTAGAAACAGTTTTTGTAAAAATAGGCTAACGATTGCGTCGACTCTCTGTCGTAGGTAGGATGTGTTTGCAGTACACAAGCCACAGACAGTTAAGACAACTGACTCCACTGTGTGACCCTTTCTCTCTCTCTGTCACACACGTGCACACACACACACACACACACACAATGATTCCTAAATGCATCTTCTTTCGGAAGTCCAAATAAAGGCCAGATAAAGTGCTTTTGCTTTCACCTAGATACACACAGCATCTCCCTGACATGACTGCTTCAACACTAACTGTGGTTACTTTAATTCTGATATATGTATTATATTACTTTGACTGTATAACACATGAAGACAGTAGGATTTTATTCAATGATTTGTTGACAGCATGGGCTGAGAGACCACAGAAACTTGTATCACTTGTTTTATGGTGTCTCCTTTATCTATACACCTTTTACCTATTTATTTATTATTCTCAGGTAGGTAATTATTCTCAGGTTTATTATTCTCAGGTACTCTCACTCAGTCTTTTATACGTAGACATCGAACGCTGGTTCTTCTGATGTCATCACCTGGAGTGCTGCCAAATCCTCTGCCAAGACTTTCAGTTGTTTACTGTGCTTTCCGTTCTTTGAGCCCTTTTCCTCTTCTATTTCCTCTTAACCGTCTGTTGCATACACCTTAACTACTACATTGTCCATGTATCATGAAAACTATTTCTAATACATAAGTGCTTTCTACTCTAAATCAGTCAATACATACATTTAATGCAAGCAAGCAGTTTTCTTAATGGTAGTGAAATCACACAATACATTTTCAATACAGCATTAATTATTGGGTTTCATTAATTAATTGAGCATTAATACTACTTAGTAGAAAGTTTAGTTTAGTTTAGTTTAAGCAAATTAAGCAATAATCAAGACAGTACAATTGCAAAATCATCATGTCCATTAACACACTATATCCATCAAATATAAAACCTTTGATAGTACAGGTTAAGAAAGATTTGACACGCTGGTCTACTCTTCCTGTTTCTTTCTTAGGAATGATAAATGTAATTAAAATGATTACCCTTCCCACAATCATATATATTCGTTCCATGTCCTTTCTTCAATTTCTTTAAACTATCTTAAATTAATAAATGAAGTAATATCAAAATGTATATGGGCAGGAAGGAAATCTAAGATTAAATTGGATGTTTTACAACAGGTAAAGGTGGATGGGCAATGCAAAACTTAAAATTGTAAGCTTGGGCAATACAAGCACAAATAATTATGAGCTGGATTCATAAACCTCCTGATGCTTAAATAGAAATGGCTCAGATGGCACTTCTGAATTAGTGAATCTCTTAGATGATAAGATATCAGTTCCTTCTGAATTGTAGATTTTTTCTCTTATATTTGTAACTTTGCAAGCTTTGTCTGCTATTAAAAGATTTCTTCATTATAAAAGCCCCTTATCTATTCTTTCATCACTGGTGGAAACATCTGGTTTGTGTCCTAAAATGGCAGCATATTTTTGTCTCATGGAAGCAAGTTGGTTTAAATCACATATATGGTCTATTCTACAAAAGTAAATTTATGACATTTAATAAGATTATGTCTCACTTACATATTGTGCAAAAAGACTTCGAAATATTTACAAGTTAGACATTATATGTCACAAATCCGGTCTATAAAATTTTGTTCACTCATCACCAGAGGTCACCCGCTCTCCACATGGACTCTCACACTACTCTGACTGTTACACATCACCCTGGACTACATTTCCCATGCTCCATTGCACTAATCACAAGTTCACCTGAAACCAATCTCACACAGCTGCTACCAATAACACACACTATATAAATCAGTTTCACACCACCATTCAAGGCTGAGTATTGTTTAGCCATTCTAAATCCCTGAATCTAGTTTAGCCTTGTTCTTAGTCTTTTTACTTGTGTCTTGATATTTGCCTGTTATATAATTTTCGTCTGATCTTTGCCTATCAGAAATAATGATCTTTTTTGGGGGGAGAAAGTTTTTCTTTGTAGTTCAGACACTCAAGAAATTATGAGCATAGGCAGAACAAGCTTATTGATCTTCAGAAATCTTGGAGTAAAAACATTGGATATGATGCTTCATGGGAAAACTTTCTTAAACTCTGTTGCTATTTCTGTTCGTAGTAAACTTAGAGAAATGCAGTTTTATATAGTACATCAAGCACATGTGTCACCATATAGATATAGCAAATTTAACAAACAACTGTCACCTAACTGTATGAAGTGTAAAAAATCCCTTACTTTGTCTGTGGCAATGTAAGAAGTTGGACATTTTTTAGACATTAATTTGTGAGGCCTTTTCAAAAGTTTGTAAAGTTATGTGTTCATCTGCATTTTGCCTCCTCCTTAACAGGAACATAAAGACATTTTCATTCTTTGTTGATGCTGGCAAGGAAAGCCATTATGAATAAACGGGTTGGAGATAGCCCTCCCTTAAATAGGGAAAGGGTATTTATGATAAAAGACTTTATATCCCTAGAAAAATTAAGATTCTTTCATATGGGTAAACGTATGTTATTTAACAGAATGTGGGAAGTACCATAAAGATCTTTGGGGGTTGGTGAAGATCCCAGCATGTTACCCATAATATGAAAAAATTAATATGAATCTACTTAACCCTATATTTATTTAGTTAAAATAAATATGGCGATATAAATTGGACATGGTTGTTTTTGTTTTCTGTTATGTGATTATGTGTTATGATTAATATTCTGTATGTTTTCTCTCTTTTTTTTCTTTTGATATGATTTTGTTACTTCTGTTAATATTGTTGTTGTTATTAGTATTATTATTATTGGCTTTTCTGTTGTGATCCTGATTTGTAATATGCTTTGTGTGCTACCCAATGGTTTCTCACCAATTAATAAAAAATCTATTTTTTTAAAGACAGTAGTAAAGATACATGAAAAAAATAGATATAAAAATCCAATGAATATAAAAATAACTGCAGTGCTCTGCATCCATATCGACTCCTCATAAGATACTAGTAATTTATATGACTGTAAATGTTTTAAAAAGACAGTTACACACTAAAAGTGAAGAAAACTGGTCTATTACTGTAAAGAGACATTTCATGTTCAGTGCTTAAAATTCACGCTTAAATGAGACGATCAAGGCCAGTCTAGAGCAAAATGTTCAGTCTGTCTGTTGCAGCACAGTACAATACAAATGTGATGCAATACAAATGGTGGAAAATGCTGAGTGGGTGATTTTAAAACCATACATAGTGCAACAACAGTGTTAATTCCATTTACAATAAATCTGGTTCCTTCTTTCTTATTGCAGCTTCTAAAAACTGAGTGGGTAAAATGTTTATTTTCAGATTAAGAAAGTTACATGATGGTGGAACTGCCTCATTTGGAGTTAGGAGAAGTGTCTCCCTTACGAAAATTAACCATGGTTTTACTACAAATAAAGCCAAAACTATGGTTTCTATTGTTAAACCTACTATAGTTTGCTACACTAACCAATTTAACCATTGTATTTTGTAGTAAATGCCATTATAACCATAGTAAGTAAAGTAAGTATTTGTAGTAAAACTATGGTTATAATGGTAATCAGTATGCATAATAAATAATCAATACTTGACTTCTAATATAATAGAGCCATGGTTAATTTTTGTAAGGGCTGCAAAATAGAAATGTGAAGAAAAACTGTTATGGGCAAAAATACTAATATTTGAGATTAACCAGTGTAGAAGAGTCAAGTTTAAAACGATTAATGTCAGTGTTAATGGGTTAAATGATTGCATAAAGGTTATTAATTTGCAGGGTTTAAAGTGTAGCCAAGTGTACATTATGCATTCTTCGAAACAAGCAGCAGAACTCATATAGAACATAACCAAATGTTCTCATTTCATATTAAGTATTATTAATACATTTCATATAGCTTAATAAATGCAGATAAAAACATAAAGCCATTGGTATGCCAACTGAACATTCGTAAGGATTTGTAAGTCTGTAAAGTTATTTATAATTTACTGTATGTTTTAGGTGTTGTCAATAAGTCAGTATTGTATTGTTTAGATGCTGTAAATACTTCAGAATTGTAAGTTTCTTTGCAAAGATAAGTAATTGTACATTCTGTAGAACCATTTTATGAAAAAACCATATACATTCTCATGAGATTATAGTGTAATTTCATGAATATCTGAGATGTTGGCCTTACGTCTCTCTTTCTCAGAATATTTGACCCAGTGACATATTCAGACAAGTTAATTCTGAGTAAGATAACTAAGAGGGAACATAAATTACATCCTTCCTGAGGAGAAGTAATTACATCATTGCTCAGTAATGCATTTACTTGAACATCTGTTGGAGGGATATCTCTTATAGTCAGCAGGCTATAAGAAGTTATTCTGTGCATGATCTGAAATGTCTTCTCAGAATACGTTTTTTATGAAAAGAGCGAAAGTAATTTTTTAGAATGTTCAAGATCCTATTTTCTTAAGTTAAGACCATGACCATAGCAGTGCCTTTTTAAATCTAGAGAATACTGCATTTAAGTTAGCATGTGTAAGATTTCCTTTGTTTTATTGTCCATTATTAAAGTATACCTTTTAATTGACTAATTACTTGTGAGTTTTGTTCTTTAAGGTTGTTTTTCCAGTCAGTTCATATTAGAATGAAAAACAGTGATTGATCTGTTATGGTCATTATTTACAATCTGCATCATAATACAATACTTTCATCTAGTTTCTTCTGAAACAGGCAAATGTTTGAAACTTTTATGAGCTGTTTAGGCCATCATTAAAACAACGATATCCTTTATGAAAAAAGGTATATAGCAGTCCATTAAGCATATTTGAAACATCAACAGATTTCTACGACTTTAAACGACTGTGGTGGTGTTAAAGAGGGATGCTTTATGTGTTATACAGTCAAAGTAATATAATACATATATCAGAATTAAAGTAACCACAGTTAGTGTTGAAGCAGTCATGTCAGGGAGATGCTGTGTGTATCTAGGCGAAAGCAAAAGCACTTTATCTGGCCTTTTATTTGGCCTTCCGAAACAAGATGCATTTAGGAATCATTGTGTGTGTGTGTGTGTGTGTGTGTGTGCACGAGTGTGTGACAGAGAAAGAGAAAGGGTCACACAGTGGAGTCAGTTGTCTTAACTGTCTGTGGCTTGTGTACTGCAAACACATACGAGCTTCATCACTGTGTCTGTCACTCGACCTACCTGTAAAATAATGTACAATATTTGAAAAATAATGTGTTTTGAACATTAAAGCATGTCAACATATTCTGTTACACCAAATTCACAAAAAATGATCTTTAAAAAAGCATCATATGACCCCTTTAATGCAACATCATTTTATGAGTTTTATGACTTTTGTGACGAGAGAAGTAGGGTATTTACTTTTAAATGCATCCTTTTAGCACGTTTAAAAACCACGTGCATAAAGAGGAAGAAGGTTTAAAGACGGTGTGGTTTTGTACTTGGAAAAGGCTGTGTCACTGGTCCTGAGAATAAGCGTAGGGTATTTCTTTCAACATGAATACTAATTCACTGTCACTATAAATGGACTGACAGTTCACCACATGCGTTCACTCTCCCTGTCTCTCATATGCTGCCTTGAGAATGAAGACCTTCATGAAGATTTCATCACTGTTTCTGACGCTGTGCTGTGTTCTACAGCTTACCTCAGCTGGTGAGTGTCTGTTTCTGTCATAGAATGTAAAAGTTTCAGGCTTCAGATTTAATCTTTTAAAGAGGAGGCTTCATTTGAACAAACTAAAACAGTTTTTAAATCTCTTTCTGAGAATATTGGATGACCTGTATTTATTCTGTATTTTAAAAACCTTTTCAGGCACAATGTCGGTTGACTTGGCAAACAGTATCTGCTGCTTTAATGAAACCAGTCCAATACCTCTGAGACAGCTGCAGTCTTATTTCTGGACAAGTAGTATTTGCCCCCGCAAACACGTTGTGTGAGTATCCCTCATGTGCATGTACTGTAAAATAATATGCAACCTCTGATATTTATTATTTACTCACATTCATGTTGTTCTAATGCTTTTGTCTGGAATCTTTTTTAGGTTCATAACAATTAAGAAGAAACAATTCTGTGCAAACCCTGGGAGTGCCTGGGTCAAGCGGGCCATAAAGCACGTAGACAAGAAAAAGGCTTCAAATTCAGCAAAATGAAACTTGGAAGATATTGTCTGATTAGAATTTTAAGAGAAACATTTCAGAGTGCTGTTATTGGACATTATTCAAATATTATTTCCCTTGCTGAATATTATCTGCCTTTTACCAGCTATTCAGTTTAGATTACCGTTTTATTGGATTTTGTGTCAAGTAGCAGTTTTTGTGTAAATAGTATTTACTTATGTTTTAATTATATCTATATTTTAGGTATTTGATTTATTTTTCCATTGATACACAATATTGTTTCCAAGTAATTTTTCTAAAAAGCATCTTGTAAATATTTTTTGTTAAATTTTTTTTTTAATTTTATGAACAAAAGAATACTGAATATTGTAATATTCTAAAGTCATTATTTTTATTATTATTATTATTATTATTGTTATTGTATTTATTGTTATTTTATGAAAATAGGACACAACAACTTTTTGACTATTCCACTAGAGGGCACATGTACATCATTACAGATGCCTCAAACTGTTGGCTATAAGAAAACGGCTTCATCTAAAGGTAATGTCAAGAGAAGATTTTGTAAAGTAGTATTTCTTCATTGATTGTGGAGGGCTATACCACTTGCTGGACATACGAAGTTGACTGTGCATTTAAACACAGCCCAGATTATCTTAATAAACTCAAAAAAAAAAAATAATAATAATAATTTTACAATGGCTTAATCTCCTCTTTCTGCTCTTCTACTTGATAAAACAGCTTACAGTAAATCACTGGTTTTTGGTTGCCAAACTTGCTGTTAACTGCTTTTGTGAACCAGACAAAACAGTGCTGACAGGTTGGTGGGAGGCCTAGTCTAGAAACCAGATATCATTTTGTGGACAAAGCCGTATTAACTTAAAATGGATGGACTTCATTGAGTTTAAATGTTGTGTTTTAGGGGAGAGTGTTTGTTTAATGTCTATGATTTCTGTAGAGAATTATGATATTTGATTGTTATTCACGTGACGATTTGTATGTGTTCATAGTGTTTAAAAAGTTTGGGCTATGTTTTTATGCATTTTAGTTGCAGGTTAAATGCATTCATGTCCCCTCTAAGTTACATGATTAAACAGATCTATATGCCACTTCAGATGCAAATTCCAGAAATGTTTTCTTATGTTGGAATGAAAGTGCCTCTTGTGCTTACCCAAAAGATATCAAATGGAAGAAAGGGTTCAAACTGAATACAATCTTGCTGCTTTAAATGTATATTCACATTTTTAAATATTTATTTGTTCCTTTAACATTTTGCATTTACTTGTACTTTTACGTTCAATACGTTTAACATTAAAAATACTTTACATATATATATATATATATATATATATATGTGTATGTATGTGTATATATATTTTTTTCTTTTCTTTCTAATAATTTCATTATTATTTATTATATTATAAGTTTATGTACAGCACATTGGTCAACAGCTGTTGTAATAAATACTGGTTTACAAATAAAGTGACATTGGAATAGACATTGATATTGACATGCTGCTCTTTCCTTTTACATTAAACTATTTCACAGTCTCTATATAAATGGCTGTTGGCAGTTCACCACATATTCTCACTCTCGCTGTTTCTTGTGTGCTGTATCATACCTGGAGAATGAAAATTAAATTAAATTAATACATTTAGCAGACGCTTTTATCCAAAGCGACTTACAGTGCATTCAGGCTATCAATTTTTACCTATCATGTGTTCCCAGGGAATCATGTGTATCATGTGTTCCCATTTCTTGATAGTGCAATGTTCTACCAATTGAGCAACAGGAACACTGTATGAAGACCTTCATAAAGACTTCTTCACTGTTTCTGATACTGTGCTATGCTCTGCAGCTTAATATTTCAGTCTGTGTTTGACATATTTGTTCTCTGTCATGGGAACTGGATGTAAAGCATTTCAGGCTTCAGACTGAAACTTTTCTGGAAATTTCATTTAAACAATCTAAAATAGTTATTAGTTATTTCTTTCTGAAAATGTTGTATATCCCTTATTTACTCTGTTTTTTAAAAACCTGGATAGTAAAAACATTTAAAAACATGTTGAATCACATTGTAACTTCACTTTTTCAGGCACTAAAGCAATAATGAATGTTAACAGTATCTGCTGCTTTAATGAAATCAATATCATAATACCTCTGAAACAGCTGGAGTCTTATATGTCTTAATATGTTTAGATGTACACTTATATTGTGACTGATCTTCAGTATTTACTTCACGTCCGTGTAGTTTTATGCTTTTGTCTGTAATCTGCTCTAGATTTGTAACAGTTCCAGATTCCAAGAAACAGAAGAAAGAAGAGATTCAGAAGAATCTATTCTGTATGGACCTTGAATATAAGTGGGTCCAACAGGCCATTAAGTACTTAGACAAGAAACGCGATTGAAATTGAATGAAACTTTCTACAAATCTAAATTTAAATGTAGAAATTTATACAGATACACACATATTTGAATAAATAAGTAAAACTGAAGAAAAAAAGGTATTGAATTGTAACATTTAAGAGAGTTACTACTGTGATGTGTATAAATTGATGGCAGTGGAAAGAAACTTAAACTCCATCTGTAAGATAAACCACGCCCAGTCGGGCAGCAAGTGATATGTTTTTTTTATTTTATTTATGTTTTATGAACAAAAGGTTATCAAACATTTTAACATTCCCGTTCTAAAGGAAATAGAATAGTATATTATTATTATGATAAATAGGACACCTTGTAAGTTACTACGTTTGGAATATTCCTCTAGAGGGCAGACGTAGGCCTACTTCATTACAGATCACATAAATCGCCTCATAATCTGTTTTCCCGAGTCTTTTAATAATTAAAAAATATTTCCCCATTTATTTATTTATTTATGAGATCCCAGTATTGACATAAGTGTGTGTGTGTGTGTGTGTGTGTGTGTGTGTGTGTGTGTGTGTGTGTGTGTGTGTGGGTGTGTTTGCGTATGCTTCTCCAGAGGCAACTTCACGCGGCATCTTTGCCCATCACTACAAATACCACAATCCTTTGTAAAAATCCAGTGATCCAATGAAAATCGAGGGTGGGCGGGATTCTATGACATCACATCAAGCGGCCAGTCGCTGACCAATAGGGTTTGCATCCTCAAGGAGGAGGACAATCGCCTTTCATGCTCGCAGCATTGTAAAAATTTTCCCCCTGCCGATGCTCACATGCTTGTTATTGTTCTGTGCACATTTACTTCCTTTAAAAATCCATTCATTTCGTCCAAATCCGAATCAGCCGTTAGAGTTCTTCATCGCTTCTGCACTCCACCCTTTTTGAGTCCACTCATCTTTTTATGCCTGATCTGTTGGGATTCAGAGTGGGTGTTGTCACAGGACAATGATCGAGAGACCCGACTCAGCTGTTTCCAGCGTTGCAGTGAGTACAATTTTCATACATTTACCCAATTCTGTCCAGAAAATATATTTAAGGCACATCTGGCTTATGGATTCATGGATTTGCACAGTGGTGGGCGAATTGATTCCTAGCGTGACTGTCCCTCTAATCATGTTATGGCAAGCCGTTTTCACATTAAAACTAACTCGCATCTATTTCTGTTAGCCTACTACTTTCACCAATAACTATTAAAAAAAATGCTAATACTTTTTCCATTGTTATCAATTAGGCTATATATTCAAGTAGTAACTAGTACTCTTTCATTACATACATCTGTTCTTTTCTGCTAGTCATTATTCTCAGTACCAAGTCACTATTTCTCTGTTAATTATAACACATTGCAAATTCTGTGGTAATGTGTGGTAATTATTTGTAGTACTAGTAAAAAGGTAACAACAACCATTGCTGTATACAATACAGATTCCCATGAAAGTTAATAGCTAATATTTGCAACTTGTCAAAGCAAAGTAAACTTGACTAGTAAAGGAATAAGCACTAGTAGCTTAAATAAAAAACAAATGGCTTTTCTATTGGATTACTTTTTAGAAATGGAAAAATAAGTACTAGTTACCTTAAAGTAGATACTAGCTGTTTTTATGAAATAAATGTAAAAATGCTTGCCATAATCAGGGATCCATAAACTTGATCCAAACCTGTATTTTATTGATAAACAACTATTGATAAAGTGAATTATGTCACATGTGCCTTCGCTCATTTATTAAAATGTTGTATTTTTATCCAAACCATATGAAACTAAAAAACTATTGTGGTAGTACACATACTGATATGCTGAATATGCTGATTACCACACCATTGACCTCAAGACAGATGTGATTGTGATTGCAGATGCATACAAATGTATTTTTGGAGTTCAATAGTTGGGCTGTTAATAGCTATTTGGAGCAAATGAGAATGACAGGCTCTATGCACGATGCACAGCTCTTGCAGAGAGCAGTGAGTGGAGATGCATTTCAATGGGGTTAGAGAGAACAGCAGCCAAAAACTGTCACCAAGCATATATCACAATCCCATTTGTGTGAACTTAAAGGAAAGTGTCTGCTTAAAATCAAAATGGGGCGCTTTGGTTAAGAATAAATACAAAAATAGCTCATTCTTTGCAGATGCCAATTGATATTATATACGTATATAACTTTTAATGCTCTAAGTGCTTTTTGGGGCCACTATATCAGCTGTGCTATGCATCCTTCAAAGGATGAATTGAATAGTAAGCTTGTGAACACCTACATTGTTTCCCACCTATCTGCGTCGTTCAATCTGTCCTGTTCTCTACACTGCACGAATGAATTGAGATTGTAGCAGGGGTTCGATAATCAATGATTTGATTCACCCATTTGGTCAGATGTTTTGTTGTTTTGACATGTTTGGCATCAATGACATCAATCTTACAGTTATGTAAGAGCACTTGAAGAGTGGAAGCATGGAAAATGCCCTGAGCTGTTCACAAGAGCAAGGCTATTTATAGAGTGCTGTATGAATTATATAGAATGGTTTTGAAGAAGATGCTGTTGCATTTTGCACTTCAAGTATCCATAAACTTTTAGAGTTTCATAATCAGATCAATTTTTATATTTTGGTCTTTTAAAGGGATAGTTCACACACAAATAAAATCGTCGTCATCTATTTATTCATGTTTTTCCAAGGCTGTATGAGTTTTAGGGATGCACCGATATTCAAATTCTAGCCAATACCATATGACAATTTTTTTGATAATTATGTTATGGCCAATAAATAATAAATGGTTTTGCTGTTTGTGCTTTTTCCATAATTAAATAACTTTTTTCATATTGTGCATTATTTATTTTTTTGTCATATTGTATATTACAATGTTGCTGTTGCAATATTATTATGTACAATATAGAAAATAATGAGAAATATTTACTTGTCTAAATAAATTAAAAAGAAAACTTTTTTTGTTTTACATTTTGGCATTGCAACATTATAATATACAATATAGATAGTTAATACTTTATAGCTATTTTTCTGAAGATTTATTAGAGATGCATGTTGCATTGATATGGTATAGATGTATCATGGATCTCTAATAATTTTCTTTCCAAATATGCTTTTTTTGTGTGTGTGTTTTGTTTAAATGCATGCATTATGTCTAAATGAAAGATAAAATACAACAATTTCCATTGCAACATTGTAATGTACAATATGAAAAAAATACTTTTGTATATATTTCTAAAGATTGCATTTGACTATATTATTAAATTAGTGTTTAAAGATTAACTTTAAGTGAGCATTAGCCTATATAATGGAAAATGTAATATAAATGTTAGAAAATGTTCTATAATGTTCTAAAAACAGGGAAAATAAGATGATTTATTCCTGATAAAATAATCATCAGAAATGTTACATCAGTACCATATCGGTTATCGACCGATAATTTTTCTAATTTATTGGTATTGCTGATAACCAATATGATACCAATGTGTCATGCATCATAATGATTTTCTATCCAAGTATGCTTCTTTTTTTTCTTTTCTTTTTTTACATTTTTGTAATGTACAACATAATACTTTTTAATAGTTTTCTAAATATTGCAATTTAGCAGTGTTAATAAATTAGTGTTTAAAGATTATTTTCATTAAATAATGGAAAAGGTAATATAAATATAAAACAGGGAAAATAAGATGATTCATTCTTTAAATATATCTTCAGGGATGCATGTTATCAGCCAAAAATCTTTCTAATTTATTGGTATAATAATTTTCTTACTACGAATTCTAACACAATTTTCATTTTTGTGTGAACTAGGAAATAAACTGTTTCCCAAAGAATCTATGGGGTTAGTTTTGGTTGAGATTGGTTTGGTACATCTGTGGTTAGGCCCAAAAGAGTTAAGTCGTCCTGAAAACTGTAGCCCTCCCCATTCAAAATATCTCTCTCTAAATGATCAGTATGACCCCTACTAGTTAGTTTTTCATTGGCCTGCCATGCATGAGAAGCTCAGTGAAGCTAAAGCAGAGCAATCAATTGTGTTTGCCTTGCCTAGCATGTGCTTCAGCGCTGTGCTTCCGATAGCATGAGATTACAAGAGATGGAAAGCGACAGAGAGAAAGGGATGGAGGAGCCCGAGAAGGACTTACAGCTGGACAAGGCACTGGCTGTGATCTGGAGCAAAATCCACTGTCTACATGACGACATTGAGTTCATGATGGATATGATACGAAATGTAAACGAGCATGTGGGCTTCACCTCATCCCATGTGTCCTCCCTTCCCCAGCTTCTTGGTTTCCCAAAGTTTGTGTTTGTGCTAGAAAAGCGCTCAACCTCCTTGTTGGCCTGCAGCTGTTTTGGTGTGTTACCTTTATATGTGCTTAACAGATCTTATCCTCAAATTAGCAGAATTCCATGTTATGCTTTGTTGTGGTATCCCTGCATGGGAGATTAGGAGTCGCTAAGTCATTATCCAGTGTAACTAATGTTAATATTAGCATAGCCTTTAAATCTTTCCTCTGAAGTCTTCTTGAGCCCAGTTTTGAGAGCGATAACAGTAATGGAGGAGCCTCTGCTCTATAATCAGTGGAATGTGGAGTAAAGCTGTGTTCTCTTCCAGCAGAGGAATCTGGAGGGTTATGTCGGCTTCGCCAACCTCCCAAACCAGGTGTACAGGAAGTCCGTGAAGAGGGGGTTTGAGTTCACACTCATGGTTGTCGGTAAGTTGCTCACCTCTGACAAGGTCAGATGTTTGCAGATAATTTTTTTATAAGGTTTTAGACCTATAACAAGTAAACATTGTGCTTCCATTTCCAGCTAAATTAAGTTTGGATGTAATTAAAAAGATAATTTCCTGTTGACATTAATAGTTTTGACACGTTTGCAGCTTAATTTTCAAGAATCGTGTTTGCGAAACTACAGCATGTTTCTTAAAAATGAATGTTGATGCTGATTTTTTTCTTTTTAAACAAAAACTGGATCTCGTTGTGCCTATTAGAAAAACATTCAGGAAACATTCATAATATCATTTTTATTATTAATTTAATGCTGAAAATGTATAAATTTTTATACATTTAGTTCTATTTGCATCTATTATTTATGATGTAATCATGGCAAGATAGTTAAACTTTTATAATACTACTGACATGAAAAGATTAAAACAAAAGAATATGTTTGTTTTTTTTTGTTCGTGTTCCCATTCACATATTGGAATGATGGCGATGTCATAATTACATTTTTTTAATTTTTTAGTTATGGTAGTTCATCATTTTAAAACAAAGAGGTCAAATATGATGGTAACTGGGTTGTGCATAACCTGGGACACAAAATTTGAAGTTGTTAAATGTGAAATGTTTTTAATAAACCATACACAAAAAAAAAAAAAAAAAACACAACGACAAAAAGCTGTAGGGCTGCAACTAACGATTATTTTGATAATCGATTAATCTGTCGATTATTTTTACGATTAATCGATTAATCGGTTTATGTGCTTATATTTTAGTTTTTTCAATTTTTTTCCCCAAGTAAATTATTAATAAATGGTCTTTATCCTTCAGCATAGATTTTTAAGAGATTTTAACCATTTTGCACTGTCATATCCTCATCAAAAATATACCTGGAGTTGTTTTATTGTGTTAGTAATCCTTTGTCAAACTCTTCTGCAATCAGAACACTGACCCATACTCTAGCAAATTTCACAAGCAGATTTCAAATAATGTTTTCACCATGGCAGTCCTTAGAGCTCCTAAAGTAATTTAACATCCCGAACAAAGCTTATTAAGGAATCTTTCAGAACATATTTTCACGAAGAATAAGGATAAAACAGAATAAAATTGCAGTGCATTGTATTTTATTATTTACTTGGAAACAGCTTTATAGCTTTTGCTGTGAAATTGTAAACAATCCTTCGAAAAAAGTGCCAATGGCATGAAACCTGAATGGAACTCACAATTGAAAGTAAAATCCATCAGAAGGTTGTCCAGAAAAAAAAAATTGGACACACACAAAAAACCTGCTGTGTGAAAAAGAGCAGTGAATACTTAGAAAAAAAGTCAATTTCAAATATCTTTAAACATTTACCTCTCTCATTCAGTCATAATTAGGCTGCACGACTGAATTTTGAACTGGTAAACGACAAACTGATCACAGAACATGTTTGTAAAGCTTTAAATGTTAACTGTTAAAAAGCAATGTTATCAGCTTTTACGACTAAACATTTGCAAACAACATTGTACTGGAGAATCTGCACAAATGAAAGTCTTAGGGGCCGTTCACAAATCGCGCCTAAAAACGCGTGGAAAACGCTAGGCGCACCGCTTTCTCCTTCTTTCCAAAGCGCTCGTGCAGTTGCGCCCCTGAGGCGTCTGCCTTTGCTAAGTAACCATGACGTGCTCTCTCCTTGAAGATGCGGAAATTTCAACAAAGGATAAATGGATTTGCAGCTCAAAATATCGCTTGCAGTAGCTCTGCTACTAAATTTATTTCAAAATGGAAATCCATATACAACTATGATCAGCTGTTCCTTTCATCTTGACTGAGCTTTTAACGTTGTTACAGGGAAGGATGAAGCCGATTGGTTAGTTCTTGTCACATGACCCGCGGTGCGCTTGCTGCATTCTGAAAAGTTTAAATGTTTTTAACTCGATGCGGTGCGGTGTTGGAAATAACGAACTTGAGCACGCAAAAGACGAGATATGTGAACGTCCCCTTTTTTGAAGGCTCAACGTATAGTACTCCCACATCACGCTGAATGCTGCAGACTCAGAGACGCTGTTCGGGAAGCACGTGACATAAAACGAGGCCAGCTATTGGCTATTTGCTACTTCTCCTGCTGTACTGGCTGAGTAAAACCTCCGGTGCCTCACTACTGCCACACTTTGGTCACCGCGGATTTGAAATATGCAAGAAATGAGCCGCTTACGGCAAATAAGTTATTTAGCAACGAATCGTTGACTAAATTAGTTGACAACTATTTTAATAATCGATTTTAATCGATTAAATCGATTCGTTGTTTCAGCTCTAAAAAGCTGGCTTTTGATTCCAAGTATATTTTATCTAAAATTTGCTGGTAAAATTGAATAAATTTGATAAGTACAGACCTAAAACTGCATAAAAATGAGAAAAAATAAATAAAATTGTAACAAAAAATATATAGTAAACTTGACATCGTTGATTATTTGAAAAAGTCTCTCTTTATACATGAGGAACCCAAATTAAACTTGTTTTGTAAAATAACACACAAAATGAGATTGCTGTGGTTTGTAGTTTGCTTTAATTTAATAATCTGTCTGTGGCTTTGCATGAAAGTGATTTTTTTTTTTTGCTGATTAAATTCCCACATACAAGAGTAGATAGATGAGAAACGTTCGGATGATCAATACTGTTGTCACCATCACACACTCTCTGTGGTTTGGATGCTGTGATTAAAGCTGTAAATATGGATCTCAGTGACATAACTACTGCGGAGCGCTTTGCCATAGTAACGGCTTTGGGTCTGTTAGCACTTGCAGAGGGATTGCTTTCCAGCTCTAGGGTGAAATAATCTCTTTATTTTTTCTGTTCCTCTATTCCTCTTCCAAGTTGTTACTCATTCTGTGTCTTTGTCTCTCACTCCTTCCCTTCCTCTGTTATATAGGCTAGTTGTCTAGTTTGTGTTTTCCTGTATGGTAAACCGGCCTTTTGAGATACTTGTACTGGTTTCAGGAGTAGAAAGCTATTTGTGTTTCCTTGAAGATGTGTGGTCCAGTTAACTAAATTTACAGTGCTCTCAAGCGTAAATGTGTGGTCACATATTTTAGCGAAATTTTACTGGTTAAAATGGTCCATTGTCATTACAGTAGCAAAGTAACTTTCAAACCAAGCAGCTTTCTGTTCGTCATTACGGTGAAATTGTGTGACCATCTTGAAGATTAACAAAATCTGCATGAGGATTTTTTTTCGAACTCGCATGAAATGACGAGTTTATTCGCAAAATGTAGCTGAGCTTCAGTTAAATGCGACCTAACTTTTATCCCGACTGTTTTGTTGACAATCTAGTCTTTTCCTGGTCTATCGGTTTTTGTTTTGTAATCATTTAAGATTACAGTTTGACATTTTATAAAATGAACCAACAATATTTGCATACAGACTTGCGATTGGTCTTGCGGTAAAAATACAGTATAAAATACTGTAAAAACAGTAATATTTTTAAATATTTTTACAGTTAAAGTAACTATTTTCCATTTTCATATATTTTATAATTAAATTAATTATTGTGATGATAAAGCTGAATGTTCAGCATCATTACGCCAGCCTTCATTGTCACATGATCCTTCAGAAATCGTTATAATATGCTGAACTGCAGCTGAACAACCACAAAATATTTTACTGACACCAAACATTTTGGAACGGTAGTGTATTTACACACTGAATAGCTCTACTGATCTTTATAAATGCAAATCTAGCAAGTATAAGCATCTGTCTTTTAAGTGTTTCTCTTTCACTAATATTGAAATGCCACATTTTACTTCAGAAACAAGTTTCCCTCTCCACATAAATTCTGCCTAAACAGGATTTTGTATATATGTTCCACAAACTGGGCTGAAAATGTGATGTAGTCTAACTATCTAAGTGTGTAATACACTTAATGGGGGTTTTGTATCTACTTAAAACTGTCTTCAGGCGAGTCAGTGGCCTTTTAAAGGACAGAACTGAAAACTGTCATCTTGTTCTCTTGTCACTCATCCTGACACACACCACTGTGCTTTGGCTGTGGACTCCATTTTTCCCTCCAAAATTTCAGGGAGGAAAAAATCTGCTTCTTGTCCTCTCTCTCTCTCTCTCTCTCCCCCTTGTGTGTGTTTTTTTTTTTTTTTTTTTTTTTCACAAGCATTTCCTTTCTTGAGCTTTCCCTCTCAAACCAGCTGGCAAAATGTTTCTTCAGGGAGAAACCGTTGGAAAATGTGAAGAGTTTTAGAGGTTCGTTTTTCAAATTGAGTTATCTGAGGCGTGTTTGAGGTGTAAGAACAGGCCACAAAAAGATTCACGGAGTGAAATGAAACCTTGAAGTTTTAAGAATATGGTTTAGTCTGTTTTATTAACTGTTACTCAGTCTGTGTGGTAGAATTGACACCTGTACAAGCAATAGATAGAAAAAAAATCGTTAATTGCGCTGTTTGCATTCCTTCACAGTAACAACTCCAACAGCTGTGTTTGGACAAAACTTGAGATGTTTTAAGTGATGAGTTTTCACAAATGAAAATTCTGTTATTAATTACTCACCCTCATGTCGTTTCAAACCCGTAAGACCTTCGTTCATCGTCAAGTCAATACGCTGTTTCCGTTCAGATCAAATCACAACAACATAGCAAACGGATCTGGCGTGACGCAGCTTACACAAAACGGCCTACGTCCAGCAGATATTCTCCAAAATCACACCAGGGTCATGCGGAGAAGACAAATTGTTGAACAAAGTCTTTTTCTTTTCTTATTCTCGTAGCTACATATAATTGTGGATTAACAACCGATGTAACATGAATTATTTTACAGATCTCCTTGCTACGTTTCTGGACTTGGGAACATTTCAGTTGCGTTGCTGTCTATGCAGGGTCAGACAGCTCTCAGATTCCATCAAAAATATCTTAATTTGTGTTCCAAAGATGAATAAAGGTCTTACGGGTTTGAAATTACATGAGGGTGAGCAATTAATGACAGAATTTTTATTTTTGGGTGAACTATCCCTTTAAAATCTGACATTTCATTGAATTCCAAGTCATCCAGAGATATTTTCAACAACACCGCAGAATTTGTCTGGTGTGGCTGCACTAGTGTAGCTACTGGTAAGAGCTGCCACTTTTCTCATACATTAGCATGCTCTACGTCCGTATAAAAGGTAGGTCCCTGCCTGAAACACGGACACACACAGGGAGGAGATTTTAATCCCTGGATTATGAAGCCAAAGCTTCCTCTCTCTGGCCTGCCAACAGGTCATCTAACAACCCGGTCACAGAGCTAAGCCTGTCAGACAGTCTTAGCCCACACATGCTAATGTATCCGCCAGCGCACAAACAAACACTGGCGTATCTCTGGATTTTCAAATAAACACTTTTATAGTTTCGTTCAAGTTGAAAAGGGGGATATTTTAAGTTGATGTCTCTTGCGCAGGACTTCTGAGGTTCTCAGCTCTCGATGGCTATGAGTGTATGAGTAACACCATTATGCAAATCGTCTCTAACTCTACAGAAGCCATTGATGAGCATCATGAGTTGGAGAGACCTTTGACCGTATTGGACCGTAATCCAGTGCAGTCCACTTTGCTAATTATTATGAAAATGAAGCTTTGAGGGGTCATTTTGTGTATTTGGTGTAATGCAATGTTTATGCAGTTTAAGATGTAAGACTGTACATTATTGTTTCTCCTCTATGCCCCGCCTTTCTGAAACGTGCCGATTTTTACAAAACTCATCGGTCTGAAAAGCAAGGTGTGCTCTGATTTGCCAGTTATCCATTGCATTGTGATTAAGCAGGGTCCATGTGGTTAACATACTGACGTTTAATTGTGTGAAGGCTGCTATGAATGAGAAGAGTGGCTTTTGGACAACCATTACTTGACCATCTGAAGCATTTCTTTAAGCGGTTGTATATAATTTTACAGATTCAAAACAGAAATTGATGCATGTGGCAGAAACAGTCCATATAGCTTAGGGCAGAATTATGTGTGTTTAAGAGTCTTGCATTGCCGGTGGGGAACATCTAACTCATTTCCACCATATCTGCATGTGATTAAATGTAAATGTGAGTGTGCATGTGCAGTGTATAACATCACACGTGTCATCTCATGGATCTTATTTTCTATGTAGGTCAGATTGATTTTCCTATTTAAAGTTACTTTGTGTGTGTGTGTGTGTGTGTGTGTGTGTGTTTGTGTGTGTCCATGGGAGTTTTTTTTCAAAGCATTGCTGATTGTTATCTCAGGCTGTTCGGAGATGAACTCTGACCTTTGTTGCCGAACAATGGATCTTATCACTACAGGAGCCCCTCTCTGAAAACCAGTTAAACACACACTTGCTATCACACTTGCATTCTCACGTCCTTTACATTCAGTAACTGTACTAAATACTTGATCCCAAAGCTCTAATTTGTTCTGGCTTGTTCAAATGAAAATACTTTTTCCTGCTGTTTATTTGCTCAAGCAATTCAACTTTGTTTATGTGTTGGGGTAGTGGGGCGTCTATTTCGCTCTCTGTCCACTATCTGTTTGTTAAAATGCTCAGCAAATGTATGGCAGCAGTGCTTGAGCCCCTTTTATGAGGGGAAAAGAGTGAGTGAGTGAGCGTGCAGAAAAGACAGCAAGAGATGGGATTGCTGGGATTGGATGGGGGCAGGGCAGTGGAAAAGAGGAGGAGGTGGGGAATCGTCAGGATATCTGAGCCCAGTAATGGGCCCTGGGGTGCTTTCTGGCCCAGAGTGTGAGGACAGGAAAAGGTTAAAAATTAAAGTCAAGAAGAATGTGCAGAATCTCTTGGAAGGTTTGTTCCTCCCAGTCCTCCCACCCACCCATCCATTTAGGGCAGTGGTTCCCAATCCTGATCCTGGAGAACCCCCAACACTGCACGTTTTTTGGTGTCTCTCTTATCTGACTCACACATTTGAGTTCTTGGAGTCTTCGCTAATGAGCTGATGATTTGAAACAGGTGTGTTGGAATAGGGAGACATCTAAAATGTGCAGTGTTGGGGGTGCTACAGGACCAGGATTGGGAACCACTGATTTAGGGTAGTAGCAACTAATAAGAGTAGAGAAGTAATCTTTCAATCTAAATAGGGAAGTTTGATTAATTGATTATCAATTAAGTATCATTATTAACAATCCATGTTAAAACACTTTTCTAAATTAGTAAATGGATAGTTTACCACAAAATTAAAATGTCATCATTTACTCCCCTTCATGTATGTATTTTTCTTTCTTTTTTTGTTGAACACAAAAGATAC
Organism: Carassius carassius; assembly: GCF_963082965.1. Lineage (NCBI taxonomy): Eukaryota > Metazoa > Chordata > Actinopteri > Cypriniformes > Cyprinidae > Carassius > Carassius carassius. The sequence goes on along the minus strand of NC_081797.1, from coordinate 8,257,722 downwards.
TTTGAAGAATGTTGGAAACCAAACCACATTAATTAAAAAGTTATATTATTTTTCATTTGAAATTTTAGTAATTTTTGTAATGCATTTATGTCTTTTTTTCTATTTCTATTTAACTTAATAATTTTGAAAGTAAATTTTTTTTTTAACAGTTCTTTAATTTTTTTAAGCATATTTTACTATATATTTTAATCATTTTACTTTGAAACAACATGAGAATGAGTAAATGGTGACAGAATTTTAATGCTATTTTGTTTTTAAAAAACATTTTATTAACATACTGCATGAAATGTTGGTGATTTTAAAATAGTTTTGAATACCATTCGCCCCCCACTTTTTCAAGCTAAATGCAAACTGTGTTAAACGGAGTCAGGAAATGATGCTAGCATGCCCCTTTTATTCTGAAATGTCTCTTCCCCATATAGCCTGTATTGGTGTAGTTCAGCGTAAAGCCAGTGTGCAAATGTGGTCTATTTATCTGGACTATGTGGTTGATCCGCTCTATTAGCAATGCTAGACTTTTTCCTCTGTTTAATGGTTTTCCAGTGTCTCTGTTTATCTTCGCTGGAGAAGCACATGTGCTGTATCTCTTTTGACTGGAGTAGAAAAAGAAAGACGTTAAAGGGTCCAAAACGAGACAGGGAGGTGAGTTCACTCCATTCATCCGTGAGTCTGATAAAGGTCAGCCAACTGTGAACTAGACCTGGATCCTTGCTGTGTGACTGAAGCATCTCGTTTTCAGAGATCATGCGGACCGATATTTAATTAAAAGAGGGGATGAGGCTAATTGGGTCCGGTTTTGCCCTTAGGTGGTGAGAGGGAAAGAGAGGGAGAAATGGCGTTAGAGATATATGGAGCTGGAGGCTAATCTACTTATTCACGCCCGTTAAAGCAGTGGCGTTGGGATTTCATGAATGCATCTGCTGCAAGGGTGTCTACTAATACTAGTGCGTGGTTTCTGTAAAGCACAAGCTTTTACTAGCCTAAACTAACCTCTGTAAACCTAACCTTTGTTTGAGCAAACAAATCTGCTATTTATTTTGATTTATGTTTTCAGAAACATTTTATGTGGTTTTAACCAATCAGTTATGCAATCAAAAGTAAACTGCAACAATAACAATTATTTATTATATAGCAATTTATTATTATATTTATGAAAAGTATTTTTGTGTCTGGTTGTAAAATTTATTTTTGTCTTAGTTTTCCGACTATATCTAACTTTTACCATTTTAACCCATTGATTTATCATTAAATGTAACTATAAAACATAGTTTTTGATAAATGAAATACATCTGAAAAATATATAAATATTTGATAATCTTAAAATTAGAAAATTTGCTTTAGTAACTAACTGAAATGAATACTAAAACTTAATAGAAATATAAAAAAAATTGCGAGCACACAACAAAATTTAAACTGAAAATATATAATCTATTTTGTAATATTTATAAACAATATAATAGTAGCCTATATAAATTATAATAAAAAAACAGCCTAGTGGGCAGTGCGTCCACAAATAATGTCGTTATGTTACGGGTGTCCTGAGTTCGAATTCCAGCTCGAGGACCTGACACTGTCATATCATAATAAATACAAAACACCAAAAATAAATCTTTAAAAATAACTCTAGTTAATCATGTACATCTTGAATATAGGGAACTTGCTGTACATGATAAACCAATCAGTTTAAGTTTGAAATGTATTCAACAGTCATCGTTGGGTAACATATTATATCCTGCATATGTTAGTGGGGGGAAAAAATTGTTGTTTCCCAATGGTCTTGTTGCTGGTATATGGCTTCCATTAAAATGCCAGTGTAAGTGCAGACAGACACTAACACTACTCCGTCTCCCCCCCCCCCCCCCCCCCTTTCCTTCTCTTCCACTGGTCACCTCAGTTTCAGGTTACTTATGTCCTCTCATCTTGCCCCCCAACCACACACACATAGATGTTCTCACAGTCCAGGTCCTCTGTCTTGTTTGGTAAAAAGTCTTTTTAGCCAGAGGCAAGGAGGCATAAATTTACTTAGAAGACAGAGGGTGGGTTTGGTGTCTGTGTGTTATCTCTGGCATAGCACAGAGAATCTTAAGTGTGTATGTGTCCAAATGTTGAACCATTTTGGCTCCATAGGACACACTGGTAACTGCTCATACTTTGGCAAATTTGCTTGCTGTTCTAATCAATCCTAATATTCCATTCAGATATCAATGAACAAAACAAATTATTTACTACTGAATATTGGTTTCTTATTACAGTTGGTAAATATCCACATTAGGCTTGGTGTAGTAAATTAATAAGGCAAGATATGTAGGTTCAGTAGCAGAGGATTGTCAGTGGGAAGATTGTTTATTGAGAGAAGGAGCTTTCAACACCCCCTTTCGAAGCCTAGGATCAAGCTTTGTGTCAAAAACTTGGAGTGAGAATGTGTATTTGACTAGGTGAAGATGGTGTACATTGGTGGTATTTTCTGCCAGATGAGCCCAAGCGTTCCCTTCCCCCAGTTCAAGAGATGTTCAGAATGACACAGCCTCTTGCTCATCAATTGTAAAGAGAAGTGAGGAGTTGGCTAGAGGGAATGGAGCTATCAATGTTGTATTATTACTTTAGAATAAAAGAGCACTCTCTCTCTCAGTCTTCCACTTTGTCCACAATGCTTTCCCAATATACCCATGAATCTGCTGTCATTTGATTACTGTCTTCAAGAAGTTCTGGCTAGTGTCCCACATGTGCCATTGGTTGGCTCAAAAACAACAAACTAATTGTGTCTTTCTGTGTGGGTGGTTGGATGTGAGAAAGCTTGTGAGGATCTGTAGAGAATCTCATATTCATCACCTCCTGTTTTAAGTATGGGTGTCTCCATCTGTCTTGCATTTGGCATTTCATTTTGGCACAAGTTAAGCACAGCCACTTAACATTTTTTGTTTGCCGCTTTTCTGTTCTAGGTGAGTCTGGACTGGGCAAATCCACGCTTATCAATTCCCTCTTTCTGACAGACCTGTACTCCAAAGACTACCCTGGCCCATCTCAAAGGATCAAGAAGACTGTTCAGGTATGTCCTCTTTAACTGAACTTTGACTCCTTATACTGGTCCTGTGGTCTTCCCTTTATCTAACACTAGCTCTGTTAGTTTTCTCTGTCTTTCTTCCCATACCTTTGACCCTTTATCTCCAGCCACCATTATCTTCCACTGCCTTTCAGCCAGATGTGAGAGATAGAAGCCTCGATGTTACAGGGAGGCATCTGAGGTCCGATTTCTTATTCTTACCTTGGACCAGGAGTTGGCAACCTTTTTTGTTGTGAACAAAGTGTACCATTTGAGATGAACTGTGCTACTATGTAACCTTTTGTATAACACAGAATACCAATACTTTTTTCTTGTACGCCTCAGCTTTTGTGCTGCAGTAACCAATTCTGGTCTGTATGAGGGGATTTTGTTGTCGAAACTGGCCTATGGGGTGCTATCAGCAAGTTGAGGAAGAAAAGAAATCCACTCTGCGTTATCCAGAGGTTACACATGCAGTTGGGACCCACTGCTCTACTTAGCTGAGCAACATAGTTTTGATAAATGTATTTTTTGTGTGCTTTTTGTTAGATTAGCTGCATGACTATGAGGAAAGATTGGGCCTTATTGCATTAATCACACTCACGCACTCAATTGCTTTTTGTCTTGGAAATTTCAAGTCAACCAACATGCAAGTGCATTGAGACAGCTAGAATGCAGAGCACCAAGCAGGCTCAAGCAATCACAAATTCCTGATTCCTGCCTACTGAAGGTCCCAGGCCAGAGCAAATGCTCCCAGACTTCCCAGAAGAAAGAGACAGCAGAGGTTTGACCTTATATGGATTCGATAAACAAGGCACAGACAGATGCTGAGGCTGGAACATCAGAAATGGGGGAGGATACACAAAAAAGAGCTTGCAGTATGATGGAGTGACTCAATTGGAGTGTTTTTTGAAGAGGATGGGAGGGGTCTAGATTCCTCTGGAGGCAAGTAGGGTTCAGTACAAGGTCAAGAATTTTCCCACGAAACCCAACACCCGGCAATGACTTTCCCACCACCCTTGAGATGGGACATATTCCGAGGCGGCCCGGCCCTTTCTGGAGTTTTTAGTGCAGACACTCTCGGTTCTCCTTTATCTTGATGAACAAACTCTGTCTTTGTTGACATCATGAGTAAGTTAAGTTCACTGCTGAGGTTTGGATCCAAGTTGTTTTGGACCTTGGTCAAGCTTGGATGACATGACATGTCCTTTCTGAGACAAGTTATTTCACTTTGTGTCCAACTTAAAAAAGCTATCCATTCATGTACATCTCCTGTCTACTTGAATGGGCAAAGATTGAAATTAAGAACTTGTCTGCCATACTTATTTTGCAATAACACATGGATGTCCTGTTCTGCTCCTAACATGCCACTCTCCTGCTCCAAGTTACTCTCCAGTTTAGCTCCAATTTTAATTAAATCACCTTAGCTGGCTAATCAAGGTCTTCTGGATTACTAGAAATTTACGATCAAGTGTGTTAGAGCTAAACTCTGCAGGACATTGGCCCTCCAGGAGCAGAATTAGGCATCAAATCACCAATAAAATCTGATCATAACTGGTCCAGCAAATGTACGTATTTGTCTCTTGCAGCCGCGGTGTAAAACCCTGTCCCCAGTGACATCCTAAGTCCATACGGTCCTCCTCCAAGTCCACACATTAATGATGTAATGCCACATAGACTGTTGAATACAAATCAGCTGTCAATACAGCATCATTGAACACACTTTTGAGATCCCTTTTGAAACCTAAAATGACAAATGGGACACCCTACAGCCTCACGGACTTCACATACACGGGACCGTGAACACGGCTTCAAATGTGACTTTATTTCCACTCTTCTTTTTATATGAGAAGCCTGTGTTTTCAGCATATTGTATCTATTCACATGGATCAAGTTCTGGGTGTTGCTTATTTTAGGGTTATTTGCTTTTCTCACAGCTGTGCAGAAATCAATCAAACAGAGCCTCCACATCATCTTACAGTTTGAATCCAGCTTTTGTGGCATCTGTCACCCAACATCTAAACAAATCCATTCTTGTTTGGAGAGGTGATGTTAAACCAAGGGACATTGCTCCTTCGCACTGGAATTTGGTGGAAGATTCATCTTAGAGGGCACTTTTTTTTTTACCACAAAACCACTAGAGATTTTAGATTTGATCTCACCACTTGACATAGTTTTACCTGGATCTCACAAATGAAATCTGACATTTGAAAATTTTCTTTCCTCTTCAGACCCTATTTAACCTTCTCTGGCGTTTTCCCTGGGGGCAAGATAATTTCTGCCATACACTTTGTCTTGAGCTGTTCCACAATGAATGCCCGTGGTATAAATTTGTCAGCCTGGCCAAGGGCCATGTGGTGATGTGTGGCTGTCTAGTCCTCTGTGGTCACATCAGGCAGGACATAGAGTCAGCGGCGAGCATATTTATATTCCAAAACAATCTGCAGTGTTTGTCATAGCTGCCACACAAGGGCCACTCTAGTTGTGTCTAATGAAAGTCTTGACATTTTTGTGGCTTTGTGTTTCTACATTTATTTTTCTGTCTTGTTGCAAACTGAAGTGGCCCGATGTGCCTCATAAACATCGTAGCACAAGCAAGGATGGAAGAGCTTTATTAAGGTTCACTCCACTTCCATTACCCTCATTTTCACTTTCTCTCACCCTCTTCTCCTCAAGTCTCCATTTTCTCTCTCGCACTCTCTCCTCTTTTTGAAGAACTAAAAAAAGGTTATGATTGTTGTTTTTTGTTAGCGAGAAAGTGCATGTGTTAATGTATGTGCAGTTTTAGAAAAAGAAGGTCAGCCAAAAAAAACCAGACCTGTTAGAATAAGCCGTTTTTTACTGAAAGCAGCTGAAATAACTTCAGGAGATGATGAAGCTGAATCATAGTGACATTGGAGATGACTATTTCAGTGTCTCACCTTGGTGCCTGACACTGACCTAACCTCGAATGCAACTAATGTAGATGATGACGCAGAAACTCTCGCGAGATAACATCTGTTGCTAGCAAGGGGAAGGATGATGATTTATAACTTGACGTCATTTTAAAAACACGAACATGTCTGTATGTTGCAGCAGCGGTGAATTTTAAGATGCACCTTTTAATACAGTAAACTAGCTGACCATGTTACCTTGTAAATGCTTAGTTGTTATTAGAATCTTTTGTATGACATACAGCTAACATTAATCAATGTTTATGTTCTAGGGTCATCTGTGACCTTTAGGTTTTATGCAGGTGCAAAAGTACAAATTTGTTTGCGCGAACCAGTATTAACCAATCTTTCCACTTACATGTTTGTGGTTTGAGTTAGTTAGCAATGATGTTGTGCCTGTGACATGAATTTGGAACAAACAGGCAAGGTTGCTGTCCCAGGCTAACTCACATATCCTGTGGTGACAACTTGTGGTCCTGCTTTCAGGTCGAACAGTCTAAAGTGCTGATAAAGGAGGGGGGCGTCCAGCTGACGCTGACCATCGTCGACACACCAGGCTTTGGAGATGCGGTGGACAACAGCAACTGGTGAGTTTAAGAATTTTGGGGGCATTTCAGAATCTTAGATGTAGTCAAAAGATAAGATTATGTTAAATCTGTTGTGATGCAATGACTTCTCAATCTTTGCATCTGCCTTTGCTTTTCATCAATTCTTCCAGCTGGCAACCCGTCATCAACTACATCGACAGTAAGTTTGAAGACTTCCTCAATGCTGAATCCCGGGTAAACAGGAGGCAAATGCCTGACAACAGGGTGCACTGCTGCTTGTACTTCATCGCCCCCTCTGGTCACGGGTGGGTACTGCACCATGTACAAACGAAGCCTGGAATGAATCAACCAGCTTAAAATAGAAACACCACACACACACACACGTCCTGATTTACACATTTTGCACTTTGCTCAGGAGTGGGATGATGTTGGAATTTTGTGCATGAATACCGTACAACTGTGGTACAATGAAGGCATCAGAGCATCAGACCGTGCATTGAAAGAAATGCATTAATTGGTGAAATGGAGAGACAGAGGACATGTGAACACAGATGGAGATGCATACTACCCACCCCCAGATCCAAAAGCCTTACATAATGCCTACTAAAATGGGCTTGACGTTTGATAGGCATTGACTCGTTTATTTTTCAAAATGATTCGCTTATTTGGCTAATTTTTGCTAAAAAAAGGTATGATTTTTTTATTTTACTTTATTAAATATTTTAATATCAGAAATTAGATTTGTAATTAAATTTACTGAGGTGGGAAATTTATTACAGCGTTTTTTTGTTTTTTTTTGTCATAGTGGGTGTTTTTTATTTATCTTCTTAATGCAGTTGTCTGTTGTTTTGTGGATTTAAAGGAATAGTTCACCTAAAAATGAAAATTTTGTCATCATTTACTTACCGTTATGTTGTTCCAAACCTTTCTTATGTTGAATGTAAAAGAAGATATTTTGAAGAATGCTGGTAATCACTTAAACATTTAGTGGTTCCCATTGACTTCCATAGTATTTATTTCCCTACTATGGAAGTCAATGGGGACCAACAACTCTGTGGTCCTTCAAAATTCTTCAGAATATCCTCTTTTGTGTTCAACATGAGAAAGAAACTTACACTGAGTTTGTAATTTATCATCTATTTTCTCTGAATAGACAAACGAAGCACTGTACTTCCATATTTACATACAGTATAGTGTGACCTCGTGGCCTTATGTCTACAAACAGCTATTTTCTTGCATTCTCTTTTTGAGACGCCACCATGAAGCAACATTCATATCTCTGTGACCTTTGTGTTGCATCCTCAATCTTGACATTCCTGAAATGTATAAACAGCCCCTCAGCTGGCCCCCAAAGCCACAAAAAAAACACACACACACAAGCCCTGCTTAGTGTGAGAACAGCTTCTTTGTCTGGAATCCCAAACGAAAGTGATGCAAAGGGAGACAGAGTGAAGCCCTCATTCCCTCCATGACATAATTCATCTGGTTTGGAAGGAAACGATGAGAAAACGTTCAGTGCTGTGTGGTGGCGGCGGCTCTGTACCTCTGCTCTGGTCTGTTTATTCATGCCCATTTCTAGTGCCTTCAGTTCTTCAGTGTTTCAGTTCTATTGCATCACTTCAAAGGACACAGATCATTTTTATGTTTGGTTTATGTGTAAGCTATGCAGACTTCTCCAATGTTTTACTTCTCCTTAGCGTTACTGTCATTGTTTATTATATTTATATTACCCATGTGCAAAACTATGTGAAAACGTATGCTTTAGTATGTTTTTTTTTCTCCCTATTGTTCCATGTTTTCGTGGTCTCTCTGCTTTTGCTTTTTAAGACTTTTCAGGATTATGTATTCACTCAGTTCTAAAATTATTTCAATAATGCACTATACTACAGTAACCTATATTATCATAAACCACTTTATATTTGTCTATACTGTATTCTATATGCTATGTCATATATGCTATGCATATACATTTATACCCCTAAGAGAAAACTGGAATAGTCATCCGTTTATTTATTAATTTTAGTGCTGGGCAACAATTAAACTGTTTTATCACGATTAATTGCATTGTTGTATGTGATTTAATCACAATTAATTGCATTGAAGTGCAGATCTTCTGATACTTGCAACATTATTGCGTGAATATTTCTGAGTGGCAAAAGCGATAGATCTGTAAAGCATTTGTTAATGCGTCCCATACGACTCAAAATAATAATCCACAAAGTTAACAATGATTCAACACTTCTCTGCTGTCTTAACGTGCTATCGGAAACGGAAACTTCCTTTTTCGAACTTATAAAGTCATGATTATGAGCTCGTTGCATTCTTTTCTTGTTAAAAATAACAGTGGACAATGGTTTGTGAATGTTGATGGTTAGCCTAAATAATTTGATCGGGAGCATCCCCTCCTGTGACCCATGATTTGTCTTTATGTGTATTCGCAGCCAGTGAGCAACGGACTTATAATAATTAAGAACTGCGTTAACGCGTGATTTAAAATAATTGTTGGCATTAATCAATTAATGCATTAACGCGGTAACACGTTAACTTGCCCAGCACTAATTCATTTATTTATTTATACTTTAACTTTTATTTTTTATTTACTCATTGTTTATTTACCCTTTATTTAAATGCATTTATTTATTTTACTTGACTTTCATTATTAAGTAGTAAATCAGTAGTTGTATCAACATTAAAAGATGAATATTTTAAATAAAAATATTATATTGTCGTAGTATAGATTTGCCATTTTGAACTGCACTTTATTTACTGTAACAGTACCTTGCTGAAAATAATTAAGTAATCTAAATAATAATAATGTGCACCAAAACAAGTGTAAACTGTTAGACACAAATCACTTGTATTCTGAATCTTTTTTTCAGACTGAAGCCTCTTGATATAGAGTTTATGAAGCGTCTTCATGACAAAGTCAACGTTATCCCTCTCATCGCCAAGGCCGATACTCTCACGCCAGAGGAGTGCCAGCTGTTCAAGAAACAGGTGTGTGATTATTACATTTTACAGCTGATGATTTGCATGTTACAATTTTTCTCAAGTACTACAAATACTACTGTTCTCTCATCATTAGATCATGAAGGAGATCCAGGAGCACAAAATCAAGATCTACGAGTTTCCCGACACAGAGGACGATGAGGACAGCAAACTGATCCGAAAGATAAAGGTAAAGAGTCAATCCATATATATATATATATATATATATATATATATATATATAGGTTATTATTGACAACATGCAAACTGCTGCAGAACCAGTGACTGACCTGTCTGAATCTACTTGCAGACCCCCTGTGTCTGTTCACTTTCAGTGTGCGGTCGATACCGGCTCACTTTAATTAACTGTGGTTTGTACCAACAGGAGAAGATGCCTCTGGCCGTGGTTGGTAGCAACGTGGTGATCGAAGTTAATGGCAGGAAGGTTAGAGGGCGTCAGTACCCCTGGGGTGTGGCAGAAGGTACGTGCCGCATCAGCATGACCCATATGAGTTTGTACCATTTCTAAAGAGAACAGGGGTGTTCCAGAGCGTGTGAAACAAGTGCATGGGCTTGCTGGACAATTTGTCTCTCAGGTCGAATGTCCAACCTGAGGGGTTCTGAAAAAGGGAGGTCGATGAGGTGTTAGGTTTTCCAGAGAAAAAAATGCCCTCCACCCCTCTTTTCATCATAGGCCACAAATGACTTGTTGTTGTGGTTTTACTTCCCCCACATTTCTTTCTTTACAAAGCTCACCTCCCTGAAAGCTTTTTCATTTGGAAATGTTGTTGTGTGGTGAGCGAGTGTGTCTTTTTTCCCTCGGTTGTTTACGTGTCATTCTTTCTTTTCTCTTTTTTTTCTTTCTGTCTGCTCTTTTCCATGACTGACAGAGGGCATTATTGGTAAACAAAACCATTTTTCATTTATACGCTCTTCGTTAAGGCCTCTCCCTCTCCTTCCTCTTTCACCTTTTTGCTGCTCGGAATCTTTTGAGAAATGGAGAAACCTGTAAGATGCAGCCCCCATAGAACATAGAGCAACACTGCTCTCTAACATGTTTATAGATTCTTAATCACCCTCTATGTTGGGCTGGATGATATAGCTTGAAAAATACAGCTCAAAATTTGAGATGGAGTTTTGCTAATATTTGATATGTACAAATGCGTCAAAGTGCGAGACAAAAATTTGCATACTTTTGTTGAGGTTTAAAAAAATAATAATTTAGTATACATTACAAAAAATAAACATTTTAAATGTGTTATTGCATAATATATTTTAATCTGAGCTTTTGAAAACTACCGTATATGTGGGCGTGTGTAGGTATATAATATACATACATATATATATATATATAATGTATGTATATATGTGAGTGTGAGAGACCAATAGGTAATAAATGTTTCTGATTTAATAAAAAGTATAATTTAGTAATTAAAGTTAAAGTAAAAAAAAAAATATATAATATATATATATATATATATATATATATTACCGAAGTTCTAAGCGGCCATGCTTTATAATTTTTTTCCTTTTTGTTCTCTTACGAGAGCTCTCTCGTACTGCGTCTTAGCTAAGACGCTACGGGAAAAGTCTCTTTTCACGAAATACTGAAGCAAAAAATTATCCTTAATTTTGTATTTTTGTAAAGCGCATTTGCAGCAGTACACAGCCATAGGCGAGACGGCTCGTTCGCTCATTGGCTTGTTCTGCGGCAACTGCACAGCCTATCGAGCGCGGGCTGATGCAACATCAGACCAATAAGGGCGCTTCGCGCCCTTCTTGCCACTTCCCGCCGAAACGGGTGTGGCCCAACCTATAAAAGGAGCTCGAAAAGGCTGACTCACCTGATTTTTCATCTCTTCAGCGAAGCTCACGCATCGCTGGATCACGGAGGAAGCAAGCGCCGTCTGAGAAAGCACATCAGCAGGACGAGCCATTCTGAAGCTGCTGGCATCGCCGCCTTCCATTGCCGTTCCTGCTGCGCTATCCGGCGCCTATATCCTTTCAATCCTGTTATATACAAGCTGTTCTTTATGTGTGTGTGTGTGCTCGCCCTGCGACACACACTCGTAAAAGAGCTCGCGTCTTTTTTAAGATGCCTTCCTGCGGCTCGTCAGAGCCCCACTCAGCGAGGGAGACCGGTACGTCATCTGTGTCTCCTGCCTGGGTGAAGATCATGCAGCGCTCGCTCGCTGACGGCGGATGCCCCCACTGCGAGCTGTTGCCATGGTGACTCTGAGGACTCGCCTGGCCTTTTTCTCTGAGCCTGCATTCTCCGCTGCGCTGAGGCGCCGTAAAAGCATCGCTTCCAGCGGATTCCGGAACCGTCTTCAGCTCAACCGAGCTCGCCGGTTCGCCCTGCTTCACCGGCCCCCCCTGCATCGCTTCCCGGTGGGCAGCGCCCGCTGTTTGCCGGCGCGTCGTCCGAGGAAGTCGATCTCAGGGCCGCGTCGGGGGAAGAGGACACGCGCTCTCTGCTGGCTTCGGGCAGTGATGGCTGGGCGAGCTCCGAGGATCTCGCGCCTTCTGCTCAGAAGCCCAGCAGACGAGCTGACATCGAGAAGGAGCCGGGGCGAATGCTCGTGTTGGCCGCGATGTGTCTCGGCCGCGAGTGGTTTGCACCAGCGCCCCCCCTCTCGTTCCCGGCTGGATGGTATTTCCCTTTCGGATGAGCGTACTTCTCAAAGCCCGCCTCATTTCTTCCTGAGCTTCACGAAGAGGTGGCGAAGGCTTGGAACGCTCCATATTCAGCACGAACTCGTTCGTCTGTCTCACTAGCATTCTCCACACTGATGATGCTAAAAACAGGAACTACCACTCACTTCCGCCGGTGGAACAGGCGATAGCGACGCACCTTTGTCCGCCCTCTGCTGGACGGCGGCAAAAGCGGTGTTGCCATCTAAAGCCTCCTGTGTGACGCTGCGTCGGCACTACTAACGATGGCTGCTTCATCGAAGCGCAGGTGTACGAGTTCCGCTGTGGCCGAGCTCTCACCCAAGCGCGCCGCTGTTTCAGTTCCAGGAATTGTGACTGTCTCAGCGTTTTCTGCAATGCGCAAGCCTGCACAGTTGCCCGCTTGCCTGCACACAAAAGCCGTTATCACAACAGCTTCAGCAACGCAGCTTGAGACCCCCGTTCTCGCTCTACTGGCCGTCGCCCCGCGCCGCGGGGACCGCGGCAGAGGATTACGGTGAGGCCGGGAGCCCCGAAGCCATCCTGGGAAAGCCATCTACGCATGCTGCATGACGCTGCGTCGGCACTACACACGATGGCTGCTTCATCGAAGCGCCGGTGTACGAGTTCCGCTGCGGCCGGGCTGTCACCGAAGCGCGCCGCTGTTTCAGTTTCCAGAGATTGTGACTGTTTCAGCGTTGTTTGCAATGCGCAAGCCTGTACGGTTGCCCGCTTGCCTGCACACGAAAACCGTTATCACGGCTACCCAGATATTTCCCGAAAAAGGTGTAATTTCTGGTGTCCCGGCCACGGCCGATGGTGCTATAAATGTAGTGACGATGCCCACTGCTCAGTGCCCATCTCCGCATATAAGCACAGCCCTTCACACAGGGCTCGCGCCTATAAAAGCGACTCAAGTCGATCACGCGCACTACATAGTAGACGTGCCCACTCCTCAGTGCCCACAATCACTATGTCGCACGCGTCATGTGGTTTCTGTAAAAACGAAACCCATGCACGTTCGTCCGGCCACGGCCGATGGTGCTATAAATGTAGTGACGATGCCCACTCCTCAGTGCCCATCTCCACATGTAAGCATAGCCCTGCACACAGGGCCTGCGCCCATAATGTCGACTCAAGTCGGTCGCGCACACTGCATAGTAAACGTGCCCACCCCTCAGTGCCCACAATTACTATGTCACACACGTCATGTGGTTTCTGTAAAAACGAAACCCGTGCATGCTCGTCCGGCCACGGCCGATGGTGCTATAAATGCAGTGACGATGCCCACTACCCAGTGCCCATCTCCACATGTAAGCACAGCCCTGCACACAGGGCTAGCGCACATAAGATCGACACAGATCGGTCGAGCGCGCCGCATAGTAAACGTGCCCACTTCCCAGTGCCCACATACACTATGTCACATACGGCGCGGGGCTTCTGTAAAAATGAGACCCGTGCACGTACATTCTGCACAGGCAGACAGCGAGTTGAAAGTGGTAAAAGTGCACACATGCAGCCCACGGTTACTCGCAGATATATCGAGTCCCACGGGACCCGCTCAGCCTCCCTCCAGTCGGTTAAGCCCGCTGCCCGCTGTGATCAGCGCGCTCCCCGCCTCAGATGCGCAGCACACTCGAGCGCCGCCGTTGCCCAGTCAACAGAGCGCGTTTCGCATCCAGCCCTTAGCCATTCATGCAGATGCATGGTCAGTGCTTCCAGGGGTTTCGGATTGGGTGCTAGGCATTATAAAGAGAGGCTACTCGCTACAGTTTTCTCGACGCCCACCGTGCTTTTCAGCGCGCGTCGAAACTACGGTCAAAACAGAAGTAGCACACATACTTCGGGCCGAAATATCAAAACTGTTGAGCAAAGGGGCTGTAGAACCTGTGTCTCAAAGCGAGGGGGGGCTGTACAGCAGATACTTTCTGGTGCCCAAGAGAGACGGGGGTCTCCGGCCCATACTGGATCTAAGACAGCTGAACAGGCATTGATGAAACACAGTTTCAAAATGTTCACGACCAGGAAGCTCCTCGCGCAGATTCGCAGAGGGGACTGGTTCATGTCAATAGATCTGAAGGATGCGTATTTTCAAATACAGATAGCGTCAAACCACAGGCGATATTTGAGATTCGCCTTCGAGGGCCAGGCATACCAGATTGCAGTCCTGCCATTCGGCTTGTCCGTAGCTCCTCGTACGCTTACGAGGTGCATGGATGCAGCGCTCGCTCCTCTTAGACTCAGAGGCACACGAGTGCTGAATTATTTGGACGACTGGCTGGTTCTGGCCCGATCATGAGCGGAGCTCATGGACCACAGAGCCGTTTTACTCGATCACCTCGAGAAGCTCGGCCTCAGTGTCAATTGGGTGAAGAGTTCGCTGAACCCCAGTCAGACGATCCTGTTTCTGGGTATAGTTCTGAACTCGTGTTCCATGACGCAAGGCTGTCACCACAGCGCGCGATGGGCATTCAGCGTGCAGCGAGTTCTTTCCGCTGTGGCGCGACTGTGTCGCTCAAACACTGTCAAAAGATGCTGGGTTTCATGGCCTCAGCATCTCCGGTTCTGCGGCTGGGCCTGCTCCGCATGCGCCCCCTGCAGTTCTGGCTGAAGGCTCGGGTGCCGCGCAGAGCGTGGGCGTCTGGCCGGCTGCATTTCAAGGTCGATCAGAGCTGTGTTGCGGCTCTAGCACCTTGGACAGCGAACGGCTGGTACCGATCAGGTGTAAGCCTGGGGACTTCCCCAAAGTGTGAAAATGGTGTCGACGGACGCCTCCACTTCGGGATGGGGAGCGCTGCTCGAAGGCAGACCGTCCTTTGGCCTATGGTCAGAACGGGAAAAGCTCCATCATATCAACTGCCTGGAAATGCTGGCAGTGGAGAATGCGCTGACGCGCTTTTGTCCCCATATCAAGGATCACCACGTCGTAGTCCGTTCGGACAACATGTCCGTGGTGTCCTACATAAATCGCCAGGGCGGTCTCGGGTCCCGAAACCTGTACAGGCTGACGGAACGCCTCCTGATTTGGGCTCAACGCAACGTGCGCTCGCTGAGAGCGGTGCATGTGCCTGGACTGCAGAATCTGGGTCCAGACAGGCTGTCCAGAGGCAATGTCCCTACGGGAGAATGGTCTCTACACCCGCAAACAGTTCGGCTGTTGTGGGAGAGATTTGGCATGGCGGAGGTGGACCTCTTTGCGTCCCACGGAAACGCTCACTGCCCCACATTCTTTTCCAAGAACGAAAGCGCGCTGTCACGGAAATGGCCGTGCTGCCCGCTTTATGCGTTCCCTCCCGTCTCCCTCCTTCCGCAGGTGATAGAACGGGTGAGAGAAACGAGATGTTCAATACTGCTTGTGGCACCTCTTTGGAAGAACCATCCATGGTTCCCAGATTTGATGCAATTAGCAGATGTCGCCCCATGGCCGGTACCGTTGAGGAGAGATCTCCTCTCGCAGGCCAGGGGCTCGATTTGGCACCCTCGACCGGAGTTGTGGTCCCTCCATGTATGGGCACTCAACGGTTACCCGCTGATCTCGCAGGGGGAGTGCTAAATACCATCACTCAGGCTAGAGCTCCGTCGACACGACGTCTGTATGCCTCGAAGTGGTCGGTGTTCTCCAGCTGGTGCACAGCTCGAGGTTATTCACCCCTTAATTGTGAGGTGACGGAGGTCCTCTCCTTCCTACAGGAGCTGTTGGATAAGGGCAGAGCCCCATCCACGCTCAAAGTTTATGTGGCGGCCATCGCGGCGTTTTCTGAAACGGCGTCCGGTCAGTCAATAGGAAGGAACGATTTAGTCATCCGGTTCCTCAGAGGAGCTAGGAGGCTGAATCCTCCCAGACATCCGTCAGTCCCTATGTGGGACCTCGCGGCGGTTTTGGAGGCCTTGAAGGGTCCCCCTTTTGAGCCTATCCAATCGGTTAGCCTTCAGCATCTGTCGTTCAAGACAGTATTCTTGTTGGCTCTCGCTTCTGTGAAGCGTGTGGGTGATTTGCACGCGCTCTCGGTGAGCCGGTCGTGCTTGGAGTTTGGGCCCAATGACTCAAGGGTCATACTCAAACCTAGGCACGGTTATGTGCCGAAATCCCTCAACACACCGTTTCGGGCTCAGGTTATTGCCCTGTCTGCCCTGCCGGTGTCAGGGGAGGATGGAGACTCGAGTCTTCTTTGCCCTGTCAGGGTTTTAAGAGCTTATGTGTCTCGCTCTGCTGCCTCTCGGCAGACGGAGCAGCTATTTGTCTCGTTCGGTGGACGTTCCAAAGGAATGACTGTTTCGAGACGGACTCTATCCAGATGGATAGTTGACGCCATAGCGTTAGCTTACGCTTCCAGGGGCCTTCAGTGCCCGTTGGGCGTCAGAGCACACTCCACAAGAGGCGTCGCCTCGTCGTGGGCGTGGTCTACTGGGATCTCCTTGCAGGATATATGTATGGCGGCGGGTTGGGCCTCGCCGTCTACATTTATCAGGTTCTATAACCTGGAGGTTCCCGCCTTGCAAGCAAGGCTGCTGTCGGTATAGAAGAATCAGGGCCCTGAGGGGAATTCTGAATTCATGAGCGCTAGGCGCTGCCGACTGTTATATGGGCAGTATTGCGTAAGACCCGCATTGCCACATTGGTCAGGCCTTGCCTCGGCTGTGTGATGTCATATTGCCGCATCTACGGATGCTGCTAGATATGGGACGGAGGGTTTTTCCCCCTTTTTTTTTTTCTGTCCCGGACTCTCTGTGAGTCCCTCAGGTGACTGTGCACTGTAAATCCTGGGCGTTGCTTCAGGTTTATCGGTGTGTGATCCCTGCGCGCACGGCGTTTTACATCGGGTTCCCGTAGCGTCTTAGCTAAGACGCAGTACGAGAGAGCTCTCGTAAGAGAACGTACTCGGTTACTAAACGTAACCTCGGTTCTCTCTAGAAGAGCGAACGAGTACTGCGTTCTCTGCCGTGCGTACGATTCACTCTGGTTCGCTTCGGCGATGAAATAAATCAGGTGAGTCAGCCTTTTCGAGCTCCTTTTATAGGTTGGGCCACACCCGTTTCGGCGGGAAGTGGCAAGAAGGGCGCGAAGCGCCCTTATTGGTCTGATGTTGCATCAGCCCGCGCTCGATAGGCTGTGCAGTTGCCGCAGAACAAGCCAATGAGCGAACGAGCCGTCTCGCCTATGGCTGTGTACTGCTGCAAATGCGCTTTACAAAAATACAAAATTAAGGATAATTTTTTGCTTCAGTATTTCGTGAAAAGAGACTTTTCCCGTAGCGTCTTAGCTAAGACGCAGTACTCGTTCTCTCGTTATAATGACTTAATTTTCTCGTTATCTCGACATAACGAAAGTCGTTTTCTCGTTATAACAACTTCATTTTCTCGTTATCTCGACATAACGAAAGCCGTTTTCTCTTTATAACGTCTTAATTTTCTCGTTATCTCGACATAACGAAAGTCGTTTACTCGTTATAACGACTTAATTTTCTCTAATAAGTTACAAAACTGCGCCAGCAGGTGGCACTATAGACCTGAGTATAACTGATGGGGTGTTGTACACTGTTCACTTTACTGTACGCGGACCTTCCTCGTGATCGCTATAATTTGTGCAGTCTTGTTCATTACTGACATTTAATTAATTCATAAATGTTAAATGCTTTAATCAACATGATTATTTTGTGTATTAAGTTCTTGCTAGATGCATGAGTTTCACCAACGCGTTCTGGGTCATAAAATAACTGCTTACCAAAACCAAGGTTGATGTCACTGTATTCTGTTTGCACCTATATCTTTATTTGTGCTTCTTTTAGGCACATGATTAGGTAGTTAATAAGCGGGAATGTTCTGTTTATCTACAGTAGGACAGGATTTAACGATGTAGGCTATTTGTGATGTGCTTTTTTTCCTTATTAATCTTTATTGTTAACCATATTGATGAGAAATGTGATGTATATGTAAAATGCATTGGCTAATTTAATTCAGTTTTGTTCTATAATGTTGTAATCGTTTTTTTTCTGCACACACACATACACTGCACATGAACGATCTTTTCAAACAGAAGCTTGTAACGCACATGATATCTGCCACAGCATATAATGACTAATAAAAATGACAAATTATATATAATTTTATATCAAATAAATGGAAAATTAAAAGTGAGTTTAATCCAAGCAGCTCAAGATCTTAGAATAGTTCTGCATCCTTTTGAAGACACTCCGTCTGTGTTTGTGGTGTTGCCATTTAAACATGTTAATTACAAAAACAAAACGTTTGGTGTACTGTCTCTGGAAAAATCAACAGTGATTGATCAGCCTTTATTTATGTACATTATTGTAGACGTTATTACCTAGGCGAAGCAAAATTTGCTGAAATATATGCTACAGTAAGAGCACCTGCATGGTTGTCCATCAGATGCCTGTCAAAGTTGAGTTCGTTACTATAGCAACAGTTAAACTGTCATGTCATTATAAAGAGAAAACAAACATTCGTTATGTCGAGATAACGAGAAAAATAAGTCGTTATAACGAGAAAACAACTTTCGTTATGTCGAGATAACGAGAAAATTAAGTCGTTATAACGAGAAAACAAAAAGGAAAAAAAATTATAATGCATGGCCGCTTAGAACTTCCGTAATATATAATACAAATAATGTAATTTTATATCACGTATACTTCATTTTTTCCAAGGACTCAAATTATTTTATTGTATATCGTTACATAATGTAATTTGTAATGTTTATAAAGTGTGTGTGCATGTGCATGATTACAAATAACTTCATACAATAATAAAAAATATAATAAAAACATGTATAGTTTTTAGTTTGGAAATATAGTTTTTATAAAAGAGGATGATTTTTTTTCTTCTAAATGGCCACAAAAAAAAAAAAAAAAAAAAAAATTTATATATATATATATATATGATGACCTTAATATTTATGATGTTGCTTAATTTGTTTTTTCCAACAAAATCATTGCAAATACATCATAAATATTTGATATATCACCCAGCCCTACTCATATGTTTAAACAAAACCTTGCATCCAGACATGCATGCATCCCATGACTTCTTTCCAACCCCCATTTTGGATTTAATTACGTTGAGGGATACAAAATGTTCCCCTGAGGTCAAAACATTTTTTTTTCCCTTTACATAGATAATTTAATTTTATAGTACATTGACATCATCATTTATACGCATTTTTGCCTCAGAACTCTGATGCGGGGTTGGCTGAGTGCTAATGTTTCCATTCTAACCTCTGATCAACGTTGTCTTAACATACGACCCAATGTAAGGGAGGCACCATCAATACCTGTCAGCATCAGGAGTTTGCTGTCCCATCAAAGAGGAAACTACAAATCCCATGATCCCTTTAGATGTTTGACTCCATCCCCTTCCCCTGCTCCTCCTCCTAGCTCCATTTGGCTGGTCTCTCTGCTTGTCATCGCTATGCCATCTAACCCTTCCTACAACACACCATTTTTAGTCGTAGTAGCCCATGAATCACAGGTTGGTGTGGGCGTTCCCTCAGGAGAGACTTTAGTCCCGCCCTTCCAACTGCTCTCTCACAGGTAGGTGGTTGTAGCAGATGATTGACATGTGGGGCGGTCAATCAGCATGAGTTCTCCTTATAGGTAAGATGCTCACTTGGTAAGCATCGTAGGGCTCTATAACTGCTGTAACGGTGCAGGTTAGACTTGCAGAAAACATTTCATCCTTTAACCATCTTTCAGAAAACTTTCCTTTTCCAGAATACCATGTGATTACAACCGTGTTTGATCATACACACCTGTGTATGATCACATAACAGCGGTCTGAACTGCTGCTAACCTGCTGTTTATTTTTGTGACAGTTTAACCATTTTGATGTTTAACTACTAAATTATGTTTTTCGTTTAATTTGACAACCACCTGACCTGTGTCTTTTGATTTTTTGTTTGTCTGATATTGTTACCTGATTAATTTTGTTCCGTCAACAACCTCAATGTCTGATCCTGTTTGCTTGTAAATGTGTAATTTGACACTGTATTATGTTTGTTTTTAAATGTTTTTTTTTATTAGGGATGCACTGATACTCAAATTCTCTCTGATATGATCAGCCCATTAATTATGTTATGTTATGGCCCATAATTGATAAATGGCTAGAGGTATAATTGTGCACTATTTAGTCTAAGTAAACTAAGAATACTGTATAAACTTACTCATTGTGTTATGACCAATAATTAATAAATATCTAGTAGTAGAATTCCATTCTATTTTATCGAAATAAATGAAGAATAAATACTAAAAGCTAAAATAAAGTTTAAAATGCTTAAGTTAAATTAAGCATCAACATTATTTATAATTTAACTGAAGCACTTTAAACTTTGTTTTAGCTTTTAGTATTCTTCAAATAAAAAAATAGTATGGTATTCTACTACTAGAGTTACAAACTACTAGTTTGGAAAAAAATGTGGAAACTTTCCAGGATTTTTTGGAATATTCCAGGGACTTTTGGAAAGTTTCTGGAAATTTATCAGAAATGATCCACCCATTTGGAAACCCTAATAATGATTCATAATTATGACTTTACAGATTTACTATAGATGCAAAGGTTATGTAAATGTAAAAATAGAGTGAAATGAGCATGAAAAATTACATTTCTAATATTGACCAATACTGGTAAATACAAAATAAAAAAGTCAGCTGATAACTGATATGTTATTGATAAATCATGCATCCCTATTAACATTTGTTTCTGACTGCATATTTTATTAAAATAGAGGTCCAATCTCATATTAAGTGTCTATCATAACTGCATACATCCACAAAAATAATGCATTTTCGTGTCAACATTTATTGTTACAATTAACAGTTTTACAGCATATGTTGTAGCCCTGCATATCAATATTCAAGTAGTTCTTGTTTAGATGCTTTAAAGATTACATTTTGACATTTTTAAACGAAAGCTGGAGATTTAATATTATAGATTTGAAAGTTTTGAAGGGTTTGAAAGTCAGTGTGATATTACAGAGCTTAAAACATCAGTTTCTTCCTGTTTCAGTGGAGAATGGTGAGCACTGTGACTTCACGGTCCTGAGGAATATGCTAATCAGGTGAGAGACAATGTGACGTGTTACATGAGAAAACTATGAATTAACACTTTGTTCTATTCAGGGTCGGTCTGACAAGTGTCCAGAATCAAGTTATTGAAAGTGAAAAACTGAATTAAAGTTTTAATCAAAGTTTAACCTGTCATCAAACAATCCTTTGCAGGACTCACATGCAGGACCTGAAGGACGTGACCAATAATGTTCACTATGAAAACTACCGGAGCAAGAAACTAGCAGCCGTCACCTGCAACGGGGTTGATGCCACCAAGAACAAGGGCCAGCTCACAAAGTAGGAGAACAGTTCTGTTTTTAGTTCAATGTTTTGAACAGTTTTATTGAGATCCTGAATCACCCTTTCATGGGATCAAACCTGCAAACTGTGTCGTTTAGTGGTTAAAAATTCTTAAAAAGTCTCATCTTCAAGGAGTAGTTCACCCAAAAATTAACATCTTCTGAAAGTTTACTCACCCTCGGGCCATCCAAGATGTAGATAAGTTAGTTTCTTCATCAGAACAGGTTTCAATGTATTTACCTCTCTGCAATGAATGGGTGCCGTCAGAATGAGAGTTCATAAAAACAATCAAGTCCACGGTTAACATCTTGTAAATCAAAAGCTCCATGTTTTGTAAGAAACAAATCCATCATTGTCAATTTTAACCTTTAACTGTTGTTTCCAAGTAAAAAAAAATGAGCCCTTTGAATGTGGATTATTGTGAAGTTTTTATTAGCTGTTTAGAGACGGCACCCATTCACCCACTCTGACGGCACCCATTCACTGCAGAGGATCTAATGGTTAGACTTATGTAATGCTAAATTTGTTGAGATGTCTCTTGTAGGAGTCCCCTGGCCCAGATGGAGGAGGAGAGGAGGGAGCATGTGATGAAGATGAAGAAGATGGAGACAGAGATGGAGCAGGTCTTTGAGATGAAGGTCAAAGAAAAGAAGCAAAAACTGAAGGACTCTGAGGCAGAGGTGTGTATGTGAGGACACTTGCGTTTGGTTTCTAGTTCCGCATTTATCCCCGTTGCACTCTGTCATGACTAATATCACAAATATCCTTGGGCATCTTTGATGCAGTTGGAGCGGCGTCACGAACAGATGAAGAAGAATCTAGAAGCTCAGTATAAAGAGCTGGAGGAGAAGAGGCGCCAGTTTGAGGATGAAAAAGCCAACTGGGAGGCCCAGCAACGCATCCTGGAGCAGCAGAAACTTGATGCATCAAAGTGAGACTCTCATTTCCTCAGTGCTTTCTCTTAAAATAGTCTTTCTGTTGCTCTCTGTATTATTCTGCCCCTAAATTATTCAGTAAATGATTTTTTTGTTTTTGTTTTTATAAATACAGCACTCATGCAGTAGATTCAAGCAAGCTGACTGTCGCATTTGTCTCTTACATCCGAATTCAGAATTTTTGCATTCTAAAAAAGTGTAATACAAAATTAATATAGTGATTTTAGTGTATTTAAAATGAATGAATACTTTTTTTAAACAATGTTATTTTAATTACAGGTATGGTTTAATAAATTCCCTAAGAGATATTCAAGACAGTCTGCATATTATGGATTATGTCTTAATAAACTTTCAGTTTTTACATTAAACTACCATTTAAAAGTTTGTGGTCTGTATGTTTTTGCTTTTCAGGATTTTTCAAAAAGTTCAAAAGAACAGCAATTATTTAAAATATCTATTTTCGTAACATTATAGATGTCTTTTACTGTCACTTTTGATAAAGCATTTGTTTATTTAAAACTCTAAACTTGTAAATAGTAGTGTATATTTCTGCAAAGCATAAGAGTGGTGGCATAAAAAGAAAAGTATTCATGTTTAAAAAAAAAAAATAAGTACCAGTAATGTAAAAATATTAATAATTACATTTCAGCATCTATAACTAACAATATACTATTTTATTAAATTTCTTGACCAATGTTTTTGTCTTTTTGTGTTTATCAGGACTATGGAAAAGAACAAGAAAAAAGGAAAAATCTTTTAAGGCATCATGAAGCTCCATTCCTTATAAAACCAGAAACTCCTTGCATCTCTTCTTAGGCTGTAATGTTCTATGACCCCATAAGAAACACAAGCAGGAGTGCTATGGTACACTTTGCATGAATGAAAGCTATGAAAATATAGGGTATTTTTATAGTCACATCCACACACAAATGTACCGCCCTCTTCTGGATGACTATAACATTATACCACATGCCCAGTATGTCAAGTGCATGTTCTCAACCTTTTGATTAGAATGAGAATATCAACCAACATTCCTTTGAAACCTTATATTCTGGTCATTACAAACAATACTTAATGTTTGGGATCATTTCTGACATTTTCAACACATCTTAGTGTGAAGAAGGTCTCGTGGTAGGTTTGGATGGGTGCGATGGAGGATGACTCAGACGGACGGAAGCAAGTGCAACGAGTTTTTACAGAGCTAAGCATGCATGTGTTGAAAAGCAACGCTAAGGATAGATGGTTTATGGTCTTTGATTTCAGCTAGTGTGTGTGACTTGTGTGTTTCTTTGGGGTCATAAACATTTAAAGACTTGTTTTAACATTATTGCACAGCTAAATTATGACAATAACAGTTTTCAATGTTTTTAAAATCCATTTCCTGGCTGTGTACGTAGATAATTGTGTCCCTACCATAGATGGTGTAATACAAAATGTCATGATTGTCAACATAAATAATAACAATAGTCATTTTTTGATATGGGTGGATATAAAATAATTACAATAATATTATAGGATGTTGCTCGAACATTCTGCCTTAAAATTGCAGACTGTTTCTGCTCGTTTTGTTTTCTTTTTTTATTGTGAACCGATTATGTCAGATGTCCCTCAACCTATTCCTAAACTGATCTGAGACCAGTTTGTTTCATTTTAATAGTTGGGACTTGGATTTTTAGTTGTTATGGCTGGTCCTAGATCAGGGCTTGATGGTCAGTTTTTAACCTGAGTGAGTTCAGTATATCTAAACCGATGTTATTTTAGCCATACTTAGCCAGATTACCCTTTATAATAAACCTGCTTTACATTCCAAATAGAAATGAGAATGGAAGAGCTCTTTAGTTTCTGTCGGATGGTTTAGAGTTATAACACGCAGGCTCCAGGTCTAACACATGCCAAACAGCGTATATAGACAGCAACGTGCACAAAACTCTCGATGCAAAGGACAATAAAGAGTCCCTGTATGCCTCATGTGATCACACACTATTATATATTTTGCCGGTTTGTCAATATGCAAGTTTGAAAACACTCCGTTCTTCCTGTCGTGGAATGCTAATCCACACAGATGCTCTGAAGTACGTTTCGTTTAAGGTTTTAGTAGAACAGTATTCTGGGAAAAAGAATTTACAAAATTTTTCATTAACCACTCATCACTTTTCCTTTTTAACGGTAGACCTGAACATGGCTCTAGACATGTTTGTTTTCTTATTATTGTTGTTTGTATATGTATACAATTTTCTGTTTCATGTTTATATCTTCAACTGTTATTCTTTCTGCCTAACTGTACAATATTAAACATGAGATGTTATGCTGATACTGGTCGTGTTGTCATGTGTTCTTATCAGTATTATCAGTGGTCCAACACTGTTTTTGAGGTTGTTAAATGTGTTTTATTTTTTTCTTGATACTAAAAACTTGAGCATAAAACCATACTTGACAAATATAACAAAACAACAACTCAGCTCCTTCAGAAAACAGCAGAAGGTTCTTACGGTTCTTTGTAACACTTCACACTTATAATGAACCATTTTCTGATCTAGAACCATGCTTGGAGAACAGAACTTACATAAACACCCCACTATTGATGAATTGTTTGGGAGTGTGGCTTCCTTCGGGGACGAATCTGTTTTCTTCGTTAGGGTGTTCGTCTTTGGGGTAGGATCTGTTTTCTTCGTTAGGGTGTTCGTCTTTGGGAACAGATCTGTTTTCTTCGGTAGGGTGTTCGTTTTTGGGGTAGGATCTGTTTTCTTCATTAGGGTGTTCGTTTTTGGGGTAGGATCTGTTTTCTTCATTAGGGTGTTCGTCTTTGGGAACAGATCTGTTTTCTTCATTAGGGTGTTCGTCTTTGGGAACAGATCTGTTTTCTTCATTAGGGTGTTCGTCTTTGGGAACAGATCTGTTTTCTTCATTAGGGTGTTCGTGTTTGGGAACAGATCTGTTTTCTTCGTTAGGGTGTTCGTCTTTGGGAACAGATCTGTTTTCTTCATTAGGGTGTTCGTCTTTGGGAACAGATCTGTTTTCTTCGTTAGGGTGTTCGTCTTTGGGAACAGATCTGTTTTCTTCGGTAGGGTGTTCGTCTTTGGGAACAGATCTGTTTTCTTCATTAGGGTGTTCGTCTTTGGGAACAGATCTGTTTTCTTCATTAGGGTGTTCGTCTTTGGGAACAGATCTGTTTTCTTCGGTAGGGCGCTTGTTGGTGGTTATTGGCTGACATGGGTGTTAGCAGAGGGCTGGTTGGGTGGTTTGCCAGGATATATTTTGGAGATTTGGATATTTTGCCAGTCTCGTCACATTATCTCTGTCAGCAATGAAATAAAACAAAAATGGAACTAGTTAGAAAGGAAATGGTTCTGAATATTAAACGTTGTTTTGGATACAAATGCTGCATTTTCAATGATAAAGCTAATGTTTCTCAGAGCACTGTCTAGTTGTACACAAAATTTGCCTATAGATGTTGAAACCCTGAAGGAAAAGTTTCACATTTACTATTTGTTAAAATTTTTGTGACAAAATATGGTAAAAAAAATAATATATATATATATATATATATATATATATATATATATATATATAGTCAATGAATGTATAATCTATGAACATGAAATGACACCTTTCAGAGACTGGAGAAGCTTGAGCTGTTGGTTAAACAAAAAACAACATATTTTATACTAAAAATTATTGATTTCTTGGTAGAACAACGCTATTTTTGTGTTATTGTAAATTGTGTACACCTTAATAAATATGCAAATAATTCTTTTAAACTTACTTTGATTCTCAGAAATCCAGGCGATCAGCAGTACCAGTCCGAACGCCAGAACACAAGACGTTCTCATGGTTTATGATCTGAATTTGCTTTTGGAGAAAAATTTGTGTATTAGAGTCTGCTTCACACTTCAAATACTTCCCCAGTGTGATGTTATATATACTCGGATCTGAGGTTTGATGCTCACGGTTTTAAACGCCCACCTCTATTGAGTTTCCTGGGCCTGCAACCAGTGGTGTATAAAGTACTTGAAAGCCATACTCAAGTAAAAGTACAGATATTACCAGAAAATTACTTTGCTAGAAGTTGAAGTCACCGTTTAGAATGTTACTTGAGTAAAAGTCTGTGATATTTGTTTTACTTAAGTATGAAAAGTATATACATATTTTTTATCTTAAACATTCTTAAGCATTGAAAGTAAAAGTACAAGTAAATGCAAAATGGAATATATATATATATATGTGTGTGTGTGTGTGTGTGTGTGTGTGTGTGTGTGTGTGTTCATACAACGCTCAAAACAACAACTGCTCCTTCAGAAAACAGCAGAACGTTATTTGAAGGTTCTTATGGTTATTTGTAGCACTTCACAATTGTAATGAACCATTCTCTGATCTAGTTGGACAACAGAACTCACAAAAATTAGCAATAACGGCGGCTGTTTCGGGGGTAGGATATGTCTTTTTCGGGTGTTATTATGGGTAGGATCGGTTTTCTTTGGGTGGTTTTCTTTGGGGTAGGGTGTGTTTTCTTTGGTAGGATGGTTTTCTTTGGGGTAGGGTCTGTTTTCTTCGGTAGGGTGGTTTTCTTTGGTGTAGGATCTGTTTTCTTCTGTAGGGGGGTCGTCTTTGGTGTAGGATCGGTTTTCTTCTGTAGGGGGGTCGTCTTTGGGGTAGGATCCGTTTTCTTCTGTAGGGGGGTCGTCTTTGGTGTAGGATCTGTTTTCTTCTGTAGGGGGGTCGTCTTTGGTGTAGGATCGGTTTTCTTCTGTAGGGGGGTCGTCTTTAGGGTAGGATCCGTTTTCTTCAGGTGGTTGTCTTTGGAGTAGGATCTGTTTTCTTCCGGTTGTGTGGTTTCCCGGGATATATTTTGGAGATTAGGTGATATAATGTTTGCTGGTCCTTTCACACAAAATTTGCCTATAGAGGTTGAAACCCTGAAGGAGAAAGTTCACATTTAGTATTCGTTTACATTTTTGTGACAAAATATGGTAATATATATATATATATATATATACATATTTATTTTTTTGTGCTGAATGTATAAGTCTATGAACATGAAATAACATTTTGTGACAAAGTATGGTAAAAAAAAAAAATATATATATATATATATATATATATATAGTCTATGAATGTATAATCTATGAACATGAAATGACACCTTTCAGAGACTGGAGAAGCTTGAGCTGTTGGTTAAAAAAACAACAGATTTTATACTAAATATGATTGATTTCTCTGCAGAACAATGTTATCCTTGTGTTAGTGTAAATTGTGTACACCTTTATAAATATGCAAATAACTCTTTTAAACTTACTTTGATTCTCAGAAATCCAGGCGATCAGCAGTACCAGCCCGAACGCCAGAGCACAAGACGTTCTCATGGTTTATGATCTGAATTTGATCTGCAGGCTTTGATGAGATTTTGGAGAAAAATTTGTGTATTAGAGTCTGCTGCACACTTTAAATATTTCCCCAGCGTGATGTTATAGAAACTCAGATCTGAGGTTTGATACTCACGGTTTTAAACGCCCCCCACCACTACTGCATTTCCTGGACCTGCAATCAGTGGTGTATAAAGTACTTGAAAGCCATACTCAAGTAAAAGTACAGATATTACCAGAAAATAACTTGAATAAGTTGAAGTCATCATTTAGAATATTACTTGAGTAAAAATCTTAAAGTATGTGATATTTATTGTACTTAAGTATGAAAAGTGTTTTTTATTTTTTTTATTCCATACACTCATGTATTGAAAGTAAAAGTACAAGTCAATGCAAAATGGAAAAGAAGCATATATATAAAATGTTCATACACAGCCTGAGTAGCAAGATTGTGTTCAGTTTTAACTCTTTCTTCCATTTTGTATCTTTGGGTAAGAATAAGAAGCATTTCATCTGTATTTCTGGAATATGCATCTGAAATAGCATTTAGATGTATTTACACAGTATATGTATCTCAGAGGGGACATGGATGTATTTAAACTGCAGTTACAAATGCATAAATAGGCCTAATACTTGTTTTTTAACATAAAAGGTTGAATACTGATATCTGAAATTTAAAACATTTTAAAAATAGTCAAAATGTGAAATTAAAACCGCCAGAAAGTGACAGGAAGTGACTTTGAGTCATTGAGATTCTACTGATTTATTCAAATGGCTAATTCAATCAGAAACAAGCATTTGACTGTGTTAATGAGTGAAACACAGAATCATTTATTCAACCAATTCGTTCAAAAAGCTCATTAATTCAATCAGTAAACACCGCCCATTGCTCAGAGACACAAAACACTACTGTGATTCTTGTTGAAGTGAACTGTATTAAATATAAAAAGCATGCATAAGCATTTTTGCCATATACAATTCAGAGTGCCTGGAAATATGAGTTTCAATAGACTGATAAATCAACGTGCATGCACTCAGTGATCTGGTGATATAGCCTACTTGATAAGG
Organism: Carassius carassius; assembly: GCF_963082965.1. Classification (NCBI taxonomy): domain Eukaryota; kingdom Metazoa; phylum Chordata; class Actinopteri; order Cypriniformes; family Cyprinidae; genus Carassius; species Carassius carassius. The sequence goes on along the minus strand of NC_081797.1, from coordinate 8,228,821 downwards.
TCTGACCGCACACTTGAAAATGAATCATCCGTGGTTGTGCACACATTTGTTTGCACTTGAGCACAGATGTTTGACCACTAATTCGTCAAACCTGCTTTCCTGCAGTCTGTGTTATTCTGGCTTCTGACTATTTTGTAGTAGACTAAGAATCGAATATGCTTCAAGGGAAATGTATTGGAGTAAAAGTATCCATTTTAATTGGGAAATGTAGTGGAGTAAAAGTAAAACTTGGCTGAAATATAAACACTCAAGTAAAGCAATAGGCCTACTACCAAAAAATAATTAATGCAACAAATTATTATTACTAAGTTATTACACCACTGCCTATAACCACGAACAAATCTTCTAGCTGAATGTAACCTTTTAAAGTGCCCCATTATGGAATTTTGAAAATTACCTTCCATGCAGTGTGTAACAGCTCTAAGTGAATGAAAACTTCCTGCAAAGTTTTAAATCTGAATGTGCACCGTGTATAAAGTTATTTTCTCTCAAAAGAAAGAGTCGACCCTGAATCATTGAAACAGGCTTGATGATTTGAAAATGAGACCAATCGGCCCAATCACCATAGATTAGCGTCATGCAAAGGAGGGATTTGGAAAAATCAATCATGGAGGGAACTGTTTGGGAGTCGTAGAGCATGTAAGATTAAATACACTGTAAAAAAAAATCCCGTAAAAAAACAGTAAATTTCTGGCAGCTGGGGTGCCGGAAAAACACTGTTAAATAACGGGCACAAAATAATTTTTTTTAAAAATACAGTTTTTTGCTGTAATTTTACATGAGAATTTCTGTATTTTCTTCAACTTTTAATGTTTAATAAGCTGTTTTACATAAATATTGTGGAAAGTTAAGAAAAAAAAACTACAATTATCATAAAGTTTGAACACTGCTTTAATTCAAATAATCAGCCATAAGTGCGAAAATGTGTTTTAATAATTTATTGACATATCTGCAAGAATATACTAATAGTTTGTTCAGGACTGCAATTTACAAATATTCTTTGTTCAAAACTGCAACAATATACCAGTATAAAGATTATAGCACTGCAACAATATTCCAACAACAATTTGTCCATAACTGCAATAGTATAGAAAATATTATTACAAACGATCATAACTGCAACAATATTGCAATTAAAAAATAAGCCCAAAAGTTTAAATTAGATCACAACTGCAACAACATACTGTACCAATTCAGTTTGTTCATAACTGCAACAGTATAAAAATATATATAAAAAAATATCATAACTGCAACAACACACAATAAAAGAATTGTTCAAAACTGCAACAATATCGCAGTTTGGTAAACAAATAAAAATTTATAATTAAATTGTCCTTAAAACTGAACCACCTGTGAACAGATTAATTCATCTCGACAACAGATGATGCATGAAAAAAAATAATTCAACCATGAAAGCAAATAATCAGCAAGTATTTTAAGTCTGTGGCACTGTCAAGAATTTCTGCTAGGCATAGGAAGATCTGACTCTCAAAGTTTTACTCCATCCTTTCATAGTCCGCAATCTTGTTAATCAGTGAAAGAACCTTTGGACTGACTGACGATTTCTTTCTCAATGTGGTCTTCTCCACTTTTGATCCCTTCTCGGGGTTCATCTTAAAAAGGCATCTGTTGAATGGAAAAAAAATCCTTAGTAATAAAACATGGACTGTAACAAATGCTGTGAATATATTTAAAATAAAAGCAGAATAATAAGAACTTGTAAAGGGCATGCTTGTGGTGGATGTTTGCTATAAAGTAGTATGTGAGAGGTTGTTGTGTGTGAGGCAGACTGAGAAGGTTGTGACAATGTAAGAGAGTGTGTTGTGTGAGGATGAGAGTGTGAGAATGTGTATGTGAGTGTGTGTGAGTGTAAAGATGCATTTGTAAGAGTATGTGAAAGTGTGTAACTGTGTGTGTGAAGATGCGTGTGAGAGTGTCTCTAAGAGTGTGTGAGGATGCGTGTGTGACTGTGTGTGTGTGTGTGTGTGCGAGTATGGATGTGAGAGTGTGTGTATGAGTGAGGAAACTTTTGTGAGAGTGTGTGTATCTGAGAGTATGTAAGTGTGAGAATGCGTTTGAGAGAGAGTGTGTGTGTGAGGATGCATGTGTGAAAATGTGGATGTGACAGTGTACTCATCTCTTTTAAATATTGATAATCATAATATTAGAATGATTTCTGAAGGATCATGTGACACTGAAGACTGGAGTAATTATGCTGAAAATACAGCTTTGATCACATGAATAAATTACATTTTAAAATATATTCAGATATTTTAAATAGTAAAAATATGTCACAATACTTAACGTTAGGGATCATTTCTGACATTTTCAACACATCTTAATGTGAAGAAGGTCTCGTGGTAGGTTTGGATGGGTGCGATGGAGGATGACTCAGACGGACGGAAGCAAGTGCAACGAGTTTTTACAGAGCTAAGCATGCATGTGTTGAAAAGCAACGCTAAGGATAGATGGTTTATGGTCTTTGATTTCAGCTAGTGTGTGTGACTTGTGTGTTTCTTTGGGGTCATAAACATTTAAAGACTTGTTTTAACATTATTGCACAGCTAAATTATGACAATAACAGTTTTCAATGTTTTTAAAATCCATTTCCTTGCTGTGTACGTAGATAATTGTGTCCCTACCATAGATGGTGTAATACAAAATGGCATGATTATCAACATAAATAATAACAATAGTCATTTTTTGATATGGGTGGATATAAAATAATTACAATAATATTATAGGATGTTGCTTGAACATTCTGCCTTAAAATTGCAGACTGTTTCTGCTCGTTTTTTTTTCTTTTTTTATTGTGAACCGATTATGTCAGATGTCCCTCAACCTATTCCTAAACTGATCTGAGACCAGTTTGTTTCATTTTAATAGTTGGGACTTGGATTTTTAGTTGTTATGGCTGGTCCTAGATCAGGGCTTGATGGTCAGTTTTTAACCTGAGTGAGTTCAGTATATCTAAACCGATGTTATTTTAGCCATACTTAGCCAGATTACCCTTTATAATAAACCTGCTTTACATTCCAAATAGAAATGAGAATGGAAGAGCTCTTTAGTTTCTGTCGGATGGTTTAGAGTTATAACACGCAGGCTCCAGGTCTAACACATGCCAAACAGCGTATATAGACAGCAACGTGCACAAAACTCTCGATGCAAAGGACAATAAAGAGTCCCTGTATGCCTCATGTGATCACACACTATTATATATTTTGCCGGTTTGTCAATATGCAAGTTTGAAAACACTCCGTTCTTCCTGTCGTGGAATGCTAATCCACACAGATGCTCTGAAGTACGTTTCGTTTAAGGTTTTAGTAGAACAGTATTCTGGGGAAAAGAATTTACAAAATTTTTCATTAACCACTCATCACTTTTCCTTTTTAACGGTAGACCTGAACATGGCTCTAGACATGTTTGTTTTCTTATTATTGTTTGTATATGTATACAATTTTCAATTTCTTCAATGTATTTCTTCACGTTTATATCTTCAACTGTTATTCCAGACGTTATTCTTTCTGCCTAACTGTACAATATTAAACATGAGATGTTATGCTGATACTGGTCGTGTTGTCATGTTTTCTTATCAGTATTATCAGTGGTCCAACACTGTTTTTGAGGTTGTTAAATGTTTTATTTTGTCTCGGTACTAAACACATGAGCATAAAACCATACTTGACAAATGTAACAAAACAACTACTCAGCTCCTTCAGAAAACAGCAGAACGTTATTTGAAGGTTCTTATGGTTATTTGTAGCACTTCACAATTGTAATGAACCATTCTCTGATCTAGTTGGACAACAGAACTCACAAAAATTAGCAATAACGGCGGCTGTTTCGGGGGTAGGATATGTCTTTTTCGCGTGTTATTATGGGTAGGATCGGTTTTCTTTGGGAAAAGGTCTGTTTTCTTCGGTAGGTTGGTTTTCTTTGGCGTAGGGTCTGTTTTCTTCGGTAGGGCGGTGTTTTTGGGGTAGGATCTGTTTTCTTCGATAGTGAGGTCGTCTTTGGGGTAGGATCTGTTTTCTCCGGTAGGGCGGTATCCTTGTGTTACTGTAAATTGTGTACATCTTTAAAAATATGCAAATAACTCTTTTAAACTTACTTACTGACCATCAGCAGTACCAGTCTGAACGCCAGAACACAAGACGTTCTCATGGTTTATGATCTGAATTTGCTTTTGGAGAAAAATGTGTGTATTAGAGTCTGCTTCACACTTCAAATATTTCCCCAGTGTGATGTTATAGAAACTCAGATCTGAGGTTTGATACTCACGGTTTTAAACGCCCACCTCTATTGAGTTTCCTGGACCTGCAATCAGTGGTGTATAAAGTTCTTGAAAGCCATACTCAAGTAAAAGTACAGATATTACCGGAAAATTACTTGAATAAGTTGAAGTCATCATTTAGAATATTACTTGAGTAAAAGTCTTAAAGTATGTGATATTTATTGTACTTAAGTATGAAAAGTGTTTTTTTATTTGTATTTATTTCATAAACTCATGTATTGAAAGTAAAAGTACAAGTCAATGCAAAATGGAAAAGAAGCAAATAAATATATATAAAATGTTCATACACGGCTTGAGTAGCAAGATTGTGTTAAGTTTTAATATTCTTCCATTTTGTATTTTTGGGTAAGAATAAGAAGCATTTCATCTGTATTTCTGGATATGCATCTGAAATAGCATTTAGATGTATTTACACAGTATATGTATCTCAGAGGGGACATGGATGTATTTAAACTGCAGTTGCAGATGCATAAATAGGCCTAATACTTGTTTTTTTAACATAAAAGGTTGAATACTGATATCTGAAATTTAAAACATTTTAAAGGTCCCCTTCTTCATGATCCCATGTTTTAAACTTTAGTTAGTGTGTAATGTTGTTCATAGAGTAAAAATAATATCTGTAAGATCCTAAAGCTCAAAGTTCAATGCCAAGCGAGATATTTTATTTAACAGAATTCGCCTACAAAAAATGACCCGTTTGGACTACATCCCTCTAGTTCCTGCAGTAATGACGTCACTAAAACAGTTTTTTGACTAACCTCCGCCCACATGAATACACAAAAAGGGGGCGTGGTCTTGTTGTGCTCCGACGGAGAAGGAGGAAGAGCTGCGTTTTGTGTTTGCCATGTCGTTGAAACGCTGTTATTTTCATCTCAGAGTCTAATCACCTTTGTTTGGCCTTCCCAGGGACGCTGTACTTGGAGATTAATGGTTACTATTTATGTTTAACTCGGTTCCCGAAAATTATAATCCACATGTAAAACTATGTGCAGCACATTTTGCTGAGGACAGCTTCCTCAATCTCAATCAGTTTAATGCCGGATTCGCACAAAGATTATTCCTGAAAGATGGAGCAGTTCCCTCTTTGTCTGGAGAAGGCGTTGTTTATGGACCACAACAGGAAAGTGTATTTTATTATTTAAGTTGGTGCGTTTAACAGTTTCTGTAACTTATTACACAAAGGGCAACGCTGTTTAGCTTTGTTAACTAGATGTTAGGGCTGTGCAAAAAAAAACTAATGCGATTTTCATGCGCATCTCGTCAGTAAAAACACTCCTGTGATTATAAGTACATCTCCAGCACATGCATTCTAGCCCAATCACGTTACCAGGAGGGCAGCACGCGCTCAGCTGCTGTCGAATCACAACACAGGAACCGCTGGCCCAATCAGAACTCGTTACGTATTTCTGAAGGAGGGACTTCATAGAACAAGGAAGTCATCAGCCCGTTTTTTATGACAGGGAAAACAGCGGTATACAGATAGGTTAATTGTGAGAAAAATACTGTGTTTTTTTACACGTGAAACATAAACACATGTTATATTGTACACTGTAAACACAATCAAAGCTTCAAAAAAGCGCAAATAACGGGACCTTTAAAAATAGTCAAAATGTGAAATTAAAACCGCCAGTAAGTGACAGGAAGTGACTGTGGGTCATTGAGATTCTACTGATTTATTCAAACGGCTAATTCAATCAGAAACAAGCATTTGACTGTGTTAATGAGTGAAACACAGAATCATTTATTCAACCAATTCGTTCAAAAAGCTCATTAATTCAATCAGTAAACACCGCCCATTGCTCAGAGACACAAAACACTGCTGTGATCCTTGTTGAAGTGAACTGTATTAAATATAAAAAGCATGCAAAAGCATTTTTGCATAAGCATACAATTCAGAGTGCCTGGAAATATGAGTTTGAATAGACTGATAAATCAACGTGCATGCACTCAGTGATCTGGTGATATAGCCTACTTGATAAGGTCTGACCGCACACTTGAAAATGAATCATCCGTGGTTGTGCACACATTTGTTTGCACTTGAGCACAGATGTTTGACCACTAATTCGTCAAACCTGCTTTCCTGCAGTCTGTGTTATTCTGGCTTCTGACTATTTTGTAGTAGACTAAGTAACGAATATGCTTCAAGGGAAATGTATTGGAGTAAAAGTATCCATTTTAATTAGGAAATGTAGTGGAGTAAAAGTAAAAGTTGGCTGAAATGTAAACACTCAAGTAAAGCAATAGGCCTACTACCAAAAAATAATTAATGCAACAAATTATTATTACTAAGTTATTCCACCACTGCCTATAACCACGAACAAATCTTCTAGCTGAATATAACCTTTTAAAGTGCCCTATTATGGAATTTTGAAAATGACCTTCCATGCAGTGTGTAACAGCTCTAAGTGAATGAAAACTTCCTGAAAAGTTTTAAATCTGAATGTCCACCGTGTATAAAGTTATTTTCTCTCAAAAGAAAGAGTCGACCCTGAATCATTGAAACAGGCTTGATGATTTGAAAATGAGACCAATCGGCCCAATCACCATAGATTAGCATCATGCAGAGGAGGGATTTGGAAAAATCAATCATGGAGGGAATTGTTTGGGAGTCGTAGAGCATGTAAGGTTAAATAAATGTATATTTTATAGGGTTATCATACGTCCTCTTTTCCCCGGACATGTCTGGCCAGGATTTCTTTATCGCCCAATAAGTCCAGGATTTGGCTGTTTATTAAATCCCACTTAATGCAGGCTTGCCAAGTCCGTGTTTTTTTCTATAGACTTGGGATACTTTTAAACTGTTGCCATGGGTAGTTTTTTCCAAGTGGGTTAAAGGTTTTTATTTTTTTTTTTTTTTTTTACTTCCAAATAGGCTATTGCATAAAATATATTCTGTATTTAAAAATTTTTTGTTCAACCTGTGTTAAGACTTTCATGGACTTTTTCATTAACTGTTCCCTCCTGGTGGAATGACTCATTCCAAGCAGCCGAATCCTTAATCATTTTTAAGAAACGGCTGAAAATACATCTCTTTCATCTTCATTTGACCCTCTAACTCTCTAACCCTCTAACAGCTGCACGCTCTATTATATTTCTATTCTAACTACTTGTTTTATTTAAAAAGTAAAGAGCCTTTACTTTCTCTATTCTCTCGACATATTTTCTTTTTATTTATTCTAAAAACAAAACACGCAAACAACCATATGCAAAGTTGGGCAAAATCCGCCTCCTGCCCCCACCCACAAACCCGCCCCCTACTGTCCTCTTTTTGAAAAACTAAAATACGGTCACCGTCACGCATAGTCAATGAAAGTATTATTTTATTTTATTTTTTTATTTTTTTATCTTGCATGCATATCAACCTGTTGTTGGGAACTCCCAAAACTAAAATATGAACCTTTCATAACCCATAATAAGGGCACTTTAACACAAAAAGCAATACAGATATGTCTCTAAACATATTCTTAAGCTGAGCTGAAAGCAGTTTGTTTAATGGACTTCATCCAATCAGGGCTTGGTTATTCAACCTAGATGAGTTATATCTAAAAATACTGTAAAGGGAAATACCCTTTCATTGATCAAAAAAATGATATATTTTCATGTTTGTCATTATGCAAAACATGTTTTATAAGTATTAGTAGGAGTATATATGTTTGCCTTTATTTTAATTAGGCTAACTGCCAATTGTTTTTTCATGTTAGGCTACCTTATTATTCTTAGAACCGTACATTATTAAACAATGTGTTTATGCTGATGACAGTCATGCTGTCTTTCACATTATTTATGCTAGTAATTAATATTTTGAACATTCAAATTAGTCTGACACCAGGTAATCTCATTGCATTTTAATATTTATTTGCATAGATTCAGCCAAGATGAAACGACATTCAAAAGAAATTTCGACATTCAGTATCTCACAGTATTTATGGGGAGATGAAAAAAAAACATTTGAAAGTAAAGGACTGTTGAATAAAGCAATAACAGTATTATTTTGTGCACATGTTTTAAGTTTCACGGTTTCATTGCTTCACTAGTTTCTTAATCCATTCCTCGTCTGGATTCACACAAAATTCCGTTCTTGGTGTTGTAACCCTGAGGGTGAAAGTTTATATAAGTTTCTTTTTTTATTTTGTAATATATTTTATATATTTTTTTCTAAATTATGGATTTCAGAGTTAAATACTTACACAATGCCAGGGGTAGGGCATTTTGCACCTGTCTTCAATGCAGTAACAATTTTCGCGACTGGAATTTGGAAGTCGATAAAATTGAAGCAACATCTCTCCGGAACTGCAGCGGCAACTGCTGTTGGTATATGCAGATATATATATGTTTATATATGTTTTTTTGCTTACAGGAGAATATAAAGTTCACATAAAGTGAACATGCAAAAATGAAACATGCACGAGATTCCATTATGTTACCTGGCTGTATCCATTTTAGTAACTTTAAATTTATATGTACGTTTAAGTCTTATATAGATAACAATTTAGTCAAAAGCAAAACAGAACTTCGAGAGAACTTACGTTGAGCCTCAGAAGTCAATGCCATCAGCAGGACCAGCCCGAACACCAGACACATAGAAGATGCCCTCATGGTTTCAGATTTGTAATTGATCTTCACGCTTTGATAATGAGTTGTTTCAGTTGTCTGAGACAACCTGAGTCTGCACCACATTTTTAAATGCTTTCGGACGTGATGCTAGATAGCAACTCAGATCTGTGGTTTGATAAGGAAGTGTACTGCAGTCCCCCTCCTCTTCTTCGGAGCCCACACGGAGAATCATATTTGCTACACTGGGTTTCTATGCTTTTTGCAAACAGAGATCGTGAGAAGATAAAATACAGGTGTCAGAAGTTTCCAGAACATCCTCAGACAGTGCAGATTTTTTGCTGATGCTCATCACAGGAAATTTAAAAAAGATCTTTTTACTCTTGTACCACCCTTTGTCCAAATCACAGAAGGACTATGGGCTAATTCATCGATTCCATGTGGCAAATTCACTTTCCACGTCTGCATTTACAAAGAGACAAAAAGTACATGACCACTGACATGGATTTTCATTATGCAAATTTTAAACTACATTGGAAACGTGTTGTAATACATAATGGAAATGCTTTGTTATAACTTCATGCATAATTCATGAACAAAAAGAACACTTAACCGGTTTCCTGATGTGAGAAAATCCTGATGCAAATATATTTAAACTTAAATTCAATTCAATTAAAAATTAAATATATTTCAAATATATTTATGTATTATATAAATACTGCATATGTATTATTTAATCAAAGTAATTATTTGTCATGTTCTATTGAATAGTTACAAAAAACATGATATATTTTTAATATCAAATTATTCAAATATTATAAATATTAATTATTTAACATTTAAATATTAAAATATAATTATTATTATGCTATTATTGCTATTTACATTTTCTATAGATTATTCATAAGTTTTACTTATTTAGCTGATTCCTGTATAAACTGATCTGTGTAATAATTGTAATCAAGATCCCACAAATATTATCTAATTTGTTCTCATATAGATAGTGTTGTTAACTGCTTAAAGAATCATTATCATTATATAAGATTTGTCTGTCTGATCTTTTGAATCTCTTATGATCTTATTTCCATGATACAGTGTTTTCAGTGTTTTGGTATTTTATCCAATGTCCATATGAGGTTTCAACATTTTTTGTTCTTGATCTATCTAAAATGCACATTAATACAGAGTCATTCTTCTGTAGAAACCATGAAAAGTCATGAGAAGTTGTAAGATGAAGGTGATGCATCTCAGCAAACATTAGCTCAGCCTGATAATGATCAAGATCTTCGTGTTCAGCGCTTTTGGCATGTGGTTTTTTGTACAATTTGTACCCTCATTTTCAGTGCAGTAAATGGCACACATGGAAATACTCTGTAGAATGTGTAAATTTGTGTGTATATATATATATATATATATATATATATATATATATATATATATATATATATATATATATATATAAAGTTTGACTAATTTTGATGTGAGATACATAGTGTTATATACAGTGTTTGGGTAAGTTACTCAAAAAAAGTAATCCACAACAAATTACTAATTACTTCTTTAAAATTCTAATTTGATTACATTACTGATTACAGCATTTTAAAAGTAATTAGATTACTAATTACTTTCAAGTTAACTTTATTTTTCAAGTTGTCAAAACTATAAAATACACTACAAAGATAAACTCAGTCCGTCCTTTCAATAATTTAATAATGACTGAAAAAATGCACAAGTAGACTATTATTTTATAGACTGCACTCCCAATATCTACAAACTTTTTTTTTTGTTTTGTAAAATAAATCAAACAAAAAGGGTGCACTTTCTGCATTCAGTCTCTGTGAATATCTTCCTGAAACGAGTCACTAAAATAAATGAAAATGACTTGAGAAATACAGTATATCTAAAGAAAGCTTGAAGTGTCTTTTACTAAATGAAGTAAGTCATGTCGAAAACAAATAGTCTCTGTTAAAATAATCCATATGAAAACCAACACGAGGTACAGTCTTTCCCATCTGAGCTCACCTATAATGTGTGTGCGCACTGTAATGCATCATTACTGTAATGCATCATACCCAACTCTGGTTATAAATAATATGAACAAACTCTTATTAGTCACAGATTACTGTGAGAATTGAATCATTCTTTCTGGATTTCAGCTTGAAGTGATTTAAAAGTTTCTTTATATAATTGCAGTACAAAGGCATCCACTTAATATACATTAATTTGGCTGAACAAAATTTCCCTTGAATTGGGTTTAAAAAAAGAATTGGGGTAAAATGTTTTTTTCCTTTTTTTTGTTTTTTTGCCATAAGAGCAGAAAGGTCAATTAGGTTCACTGGAAAAGACACATAGATCAAGGCCATCCTTATTCTGAGAAAAACACCCCACTGAAACTGTCACCTACACCTCACAACCGTTCTGTGGTGGCTATTTAGTGCACAGCAATGTTGGTCTTAATGTTTGCACTTCCTTCATTCACTATACAGTGAGCAATTCAGTGTACAGAGTGAAAATGCAATTTATTACACAGCAATTTTGGATGTAGTATATATATATATATATATATATATATATTCTAAAATATATATATATATTCTAAAATATATATTCTTCTTTTTTAGAAAATAAATGTTTCTGGTGTCTCCTGCCGGTTTACTTCACATTTTGATGCAACAACAGTGTGATTACGTGCTCATTTCATCAAAACCATTGATGTCTGTGTTTTTCATTGCAGAACTCAAACCAACTTTGGAGTTGTCTGATTTGGAGAGTCATCATTCTTGGTTTTCCCTCTTAAAGGAATAGTTCACACAAAAATAATTTACTGGCCCTCATGCCATTCCAAACCTATAAAACTGTCTTTAAAACACAAATGAATATATTTGTAATTTTCAAATAAATTTGTTAATCTATTGAGAGTCTAGATAATATGTATTTTCAAGCCTCATGAATACAGAGTTATTGTAGAAGTTATCCATTCCGATTTTTATATATGAATAAATCTTAAATTATATGATAGTGAACTTGTATGTTCAAAATAAAATATTGTTTTTTGTGTTCCAAAAATGAGCAGAGTTTGTATGGGTCTGGACCAACATGGGGGACAGTAAATTATGATAGTTTAATTAAATGTTTTTTCTCTTTTTAAGCCACTGATGAAGAACAGGCGATGACTGGATGAATGCTGGTCACAGAAGAGGACGTCCTTTCCCCTTAACTGATGCAACAGTGGTTTTAAAGGAGGACGCTGCCCTGGATGATGTAGATGTCACATGCTGATGGGGCTTTTTCATGACTACGTCAATTATGCTAAAGAGATCATGAACACTGACAGTGATGCATAATCTTTATTCATGGACTATGAAACAAACTGTAAGTGTATGTAAAAACAAAATGTTAAATGCTTGTTCTGTGTTAAGTAGAAATGGAGTTTACACAATCATTCACACACACGTGTCTGTTAAATGTTATAATATCAGAGTTAATGCTGTGGTTTATTTGTGTACTGTCATGCCAGAATAATTTGTAAAGAACAACTAATTGTACAATTATTGTATAATAATGTTTTTGTATATTTTTATACAATATATAAAATTTAACAAAAAAGTCAAAATTGATCTTAAAGGCAGGGTAGGTAAAAAAAAAATGTATAAAAAACTTTTTTTCCAAATTTGTTTAAACTTTATTTATATATCAATACATAATTAAAATGTAAGTACTCTGAAAAAGAAAGTATAAAAATCGAGTGACTGTAGACCTCTCACGACTGTTTTAAAGACAGCTCATTATTTCCATTCACTCCACCCCCTCCCTTCTGGGCTCCTTCCAAAGCCTCTACTACGGCTCGCTAAGTAATGTTATGTTAGCTATATTACGCAGCTACGTGTGCTAATGACACATGCTTAATGAAAAAAATATGTATGATCAAAATACAAAAAGAAAGATTTACCTGTCCAGCCGAAATAAAGCCATCAAGGAGTCACTTTTCAGCCCCTTGAGTTCCCTCAGTTCTCGCCATCGCTGGAAAGCCACACCGATATAAACTCGCGTTTTATTTCTTTGTTTATCCAAAGACTTTTTGTTCATTGCCTTTTCTTGTACTGTTACTGTCTTCCTTTTTTTTTGCCTGGTTTGCCTTCACTAACTGCATAGGCTGGTACTGTGAATTTTGCTTGCTGTTTCTCAGAATCAGAATCAGAATGAGCTTTATTGCCAGGTATGTTCACACATACGAGGAATTTGTTTTCGTGACAGAGCTCCGCAGTGCAACATAACAGCGACAAAACAAAAAACACAATAAGGAATAAAAAATACAAAAAAATACAAATAGGTGGGTAAGGATTGACAATATACAAATTGACAATGTATGGCAGGTATATTAAAAAGAGCATTTATGTATGTACATGTATATTATGTGGAAAAATTGTAACTGTACGCTAAGTATGTGTGTTTGGATAAATAAGTGTATGTGTATATAAATATAAATATAAGTAGTATAGTGTGTTCCATGTATGTACATGTATATTATGTGCAAAAGATTTACGTGTACGCTAAGTATGTGTGTTGGATAAAAAGTGTAGTGTATATAAATATAAATAGTGTAGTGTGTCCCACAGTTATTATCAGCTGTTCATAAGATGGATTGCCTGAGGGAAGAAACTGTTCCTGTGTCTGGTCGTTCTGGTGCTCAGTGCTCTGTAGCGTTGACCAGATGGCAACAGTTCAAAGAGGGAGTGTGCTGGATGTGAGGGGTCCAGAGTGATTTTAACAGCCCTTTTGCTCACTCTGGATAAGTACAGTTCTTGAATAGATGGGAGGGTTGTACCGATAATTCGCTCAGCAGTCCGGACTACCCTCTGTAGTCTTCTGAGGTCCGATTTAGAAGCTGAGCTGAACCAGACAGTTACTGAAGTGCAGAGGATGGATTCGATGATGGTGGAGTAGAACTGTTTCAGCAGATCCTGTGGCAGGTTAAACTTCCTCAGCTGGCGAAGGAAGTACAACCTCTGCTGGGCCTTTTTCACAATGGAGTCAATGTGAATGTCCCACTTCAGGTCCTGAGAGATAGTGGTGCCCAGGAACCTGAATGACTCCACTGCAGTCACAGTGCTGTTCATGATGGTGAGTGGGGGGAGTGCAGGGGGGTTTCTCCTGAAGTCCACGATCATCTCCACTGTTTTGAGCGTGTTAAGCTCCAGGTTGTTGAGACTGCACCAGACAGCCAGCTCTTTAACCTCCTGCCTGTAAGCAGACTCGTCACCGTCCTGAATGAGGCCGATGAGTGTGGTGTCATCTGCAAACTTCAGGAGCTTGACAGAGGGGTCCTTAGATGTGCAGTCATTAGTGTACAGGGAGAAGAGCAGTGGGGAGAGAACACAGCCCTGGGGAGCTCCGGTGCTGATTGTACGGGTGCTGGATGTGTATTTTCCCAGCCTCACTAGCTGCTGCCTGTCTGTCAGGAAGCTGTTGATCCACTGACAGACGGAGGTGGGCACGGAGAGCTGAGTTAGTTTGGGCAGCAGGAGGTTTGGGATGATCGTGTTGAAGGCAGAGCTGAAGTCCACAAACAGGATCCTCACATAGGTCCCCGGTCTGTCTAGGTGTTGCAGAACATAATGCAGTCCGATGTTTATTGCATCGTCCACAGACCTGTTTGCTCTGTATGCAAACTGTAGAGGATCCAGCAAGGGTCCAGTGATGTCCTTCAGGTGGGCCAGCACCAGTTTTTCAAATGACTTCATGACTACAGACGTTAGAGCCACAGGCCTGTAGTCATTTAGTCCTGTAATTTTGGATTTCTTTGGGATGGGGATGATGGTGGAGCAATTGAAGCATGAAGGGACTTCGCACAGCTCCAGCGATCTGTTGAAGATCTTTGTGAAGATGGGGGCCAGCTGGTCAGCACAGGATTTCAGACAGGCTGGTGTAACACAATCTGGGCCTGGTGCTTTTTTCCTTTTCTGCTTCCTGAAGACCTGGCGCACTGCATCCTCGCTGATCTGTATTGCAGGTGTGGGGGAGAGGGGGGATGCAGGAGGTGTGAATGGTGAGAGCGCTTGATTGGAGAGGTGTTCAGGGTGGGTTGCAGGAGTTGTGAGTGGTGTGAACAGTTGTTTGGAGAGGCATTCAGGGTTGGTTGCAGGAGTTGTGAATGGTGAGAGCGGTTGATTGGAGAGGTGATCAGGATGGGTTGCAGGAGCTGTTAATGGTGTGAATGGTTGTGTGGAGAGGCATTCAGGGTTGGTTGCAGAAGCTGTGAATGGTGTGAACGTTTGTTTGGAGAGGCATTCAGGGTTGGTTGCAGGAGTTGTTATTGGTGTGAACGGTTGTGTGGAGAGGTATTCAGGGCAGGTGATGGGTGTTCTTTCAAACCTGCAGTAAAACTCGTTCAGATCGTCTGCCAGTCGTTGATTTTCCACAGTGCTGGGGGGTGGTGTCTTGTAATTGGTGATCTTCTTTAGGCTTTTCCACACTGATGCGGAGTCGTTTGAAGTGAACTGAGTCCTTATTTTTTCAGAATAATTCCTCTTTGCCACTTTGATCTCCTTTTCCAGTGTGTATTTAGCCTGTTTATACAAGACATTGTCCCCCTTCACGTAAGCATCTTCTTTGGCCTGACGGAGCTGTCTGAGTTTTGCAGTGAACCACGGTTTGTCATTGTTGTAATTTAGTTGAGTCTTGGTAGGAATACACATATCCTCACAGAAACTGATATATGATGTTACGGTCTCTGTGAGTTCGTCCAGATCGGTGGCAGCAGCTTCAAAAACACTCCAATCAGTGAGGTCAAAACAAGATTGTAAATCCTGCTCTGCTTCATTAGTCCATCTTTTTACAGTCCTTAATACAGGTTTAGTTGATTTTAGTTTCTGCCTGTAGGTCGGTATAAGATGAACCAGAAGGTGATCAGAACGTCCCAAAGCTGCTCGTGGAACAGAGTGAAATGCATCCTTTATTGTTGTGTAACAGTGATCCAATATATTACTGTCTCTTGTGGGACAAGTAACATGCTGTCTGTATTTTGGCAGTTCACGGGAGAGATTGGGTTTATTAAAGTCCCCAAGAATGATTAAAACAGAGTCTGGGTGTTGTTGTTCTGTCTCTGTGATCTGCTCAGCGAGTTTCTGTAAAGCTGAGCTCACGTGCGCTTGAGGAGGGATGTAAACACTAACCAGAATGAACGAATGAAACTCCCGCGGCGAATAGAACGGCTTGCAGTTAATGAAGAGCGTTTCGAGATTTGAGCAGCACGTCTTCTTTAACACAGTTACATCTGTACACCACCGTTCATTGATGTAAAAGCATGTCCCGCCGCCGCGCGATTTCCCCGTTGATTCTGCGTCGCGATCCGCTCTAAACAGCTGAAAGTCCGGCAGATGGAGCGCGCTGTCCGGTATGGTGTCATTCAGCCAAGTTTCCGTGAAACACAGAGCAGCAGAGTGGGAGAAATCTTTATTTGTCCGAGAGAGCAGAAGCAGTTCGTCCATTTTGTTGGGTAGAGAGCGGAGATTTGCCAGATGGATGCTAGGCAACGGCGTTCGAAATCCGCGTTTTCTGAGTCTCACGAGCGCTCCCGCTCGCTTTCCCCGCCTGCGCGTCCTCTTGAAGCGTGTGATCAGGGCAGCCGCTCCGCCGACAAGAATGTCCAGCAAAACATCAGAATAGTCGAAAACCGGTGAAATATCGGGAGATGTGTGTTGCCGAATATCCAGCAATTCGTCCCTGGTGAAACTGATTGCAGGAATATAACTAAAGACAGGACAAACTAACAAAAACACAAAAACAACTGCAGAGCACGTCACGGAGGCAGCCATCCTGTATCGGCGCCACTCAGAGCCTCTGCCATTGTTTTGGTATTCCTAGGATCCGTGCCTGTTGAATTCCTCAAATCAAACGTGCACGCGCAAGTGGGCAGGTAATGTGTGGCCAAAGGGTGGCTGCCATGGTTGCGAGAGAGTGACAGTTGCCTAAGCCAATCCTATGTTTCGTCCCGAAATGGAAATAATGAGCTGTGTTTAATACAGATTAAACGGTCTAGAGTCACTCGATTTTTATACTCTTTTTATCAGAGTACTTACATTTTAATTATGCATTGATATATATAGAAAGTTTAAACAAATTTGGAAGAAAGTTGTTTATACATGTATTACCTACCCTGCCTTTAAAAGTTATATTCAACAAATGTTCAGTGCTTTATTTATGAACTCTGTAGCTGTTAATGCCATACTTTTCTGCATTTCTTCTTACATGCACGTTACTTTTTGACTGTTTTCTCTTGTTTTTAATAAATATTTACCCTTTGATAGTTATTCTTTGTATGTAAAAGTGATTTTAAAATGAACAAGATTTGAAGGTTTAATGCCTAGCTCGATTTGGGTTAATTTTAGCCTATAGCAATGTAGTAATTTTAAACCATAAAAAAGGCAACCAGGCATGCTGGGTTAAACATAATAAAGGTTAAATGGTTAAAATAACCCAGCGTTGGGTTCGTCCCTTTTTGACCAAGCGCTGGGTTTGCCAAAATAACCCAAATTGGGTTGTTTTCAACCAAGCAGTTTTTAGAGGTATATATATATATATATATATATATATATATATATATATATATATATATATATGTATATATATATGTATATATATATATATATATATATGTATATATATATATATATATATATGTATATGTATATATATATATATGTATATATATATATGTATATATATATATATATATATATATATATGTATATATATATGTATATGTATATATATGTATATATATATGTGTGTGTGTGTATGTGTGTGTAAATACTTGTATAGCTACAGGTTTTTTATAAAAATATTCATTCATTGCTTCATTAATATAGGTTATTACTTTTCATTCAATTTCTATTGTATATTTTCATCTAAACAAACAAATTAATTCATTACAAATAAAGCAATATCGAAAATAGTTTAATTTTTTTCAAAAATACAACTTTCATAATAATTATTAAACTTATTATTATTATTATTATTAATTACTGAATAATTACTGTTGGAGGAAGGGAAACTCTCTGTGTGCTGGATGAATCAGGCCCCATTATCACCTACCTCAATTATAATAACCTGCAATGAAAATGAGAGTCGTGGGCTGTATACAGGGCCGGCCCAAGCCTTTATGGGGCCCTAAGCAGAATTTTACATGGGGGACTGATTATTGTCATTTCTTGATTATTTGCACACCAATTATCTATTTTAATTTTGTTGTAGCTGTGTTGCTTACATCATACCAGTGTCTTCCTGTTATGTTTTTACCCTTCTACATTTTTTTATTTTAACAGTAGCAAACCCACAAGAGTGGTCAGGTGTTAATCTGCACTTTAACGTTCAAAGTCTTACAATATCAATGGCATACGTAATGTAGTGTACTGAAAAGTAGCTAAATAAACAAGCTGACAATGCATTTACTGAACAGAATGTTATTTTAACAACATAAATGCACACATCTAAAACAACAACTCTTGATCTATAACTAGCTAATTGAAGCATAATGATATTGAAATATAGCAAGACCCCAAAGGTAGGCTAAGGTAAATATAATGTTAAGATGTTACCAGCACCAAGTTTATGAAACAGAAGCTTATTTTTTTATTACAAAAATATATAGGCTACACAGGAAAATTATAATATATTTTGTTGTCAAAGCTATTTAGGGATGTTTAATAAAAATTAAGATACCCTAACTAGGCTATGCTAATTAACTATTCAGCCAAATAAAAGTCATTGTGCCTGTATGATTCGTTGCTATTGAAATAATAAGATGATATGTATAAATGATTAAAATATTTAAGAATGTTTTTTTTTCATGTACTCTTGGGGGCCCCCGGTGCATAAGCAGCCGCTTATTTCGCTTATAGTAGGCAGTTTTGGTAACATTATTTGTCAGAACACTGGCTCTGGCTATATACACGTTTGCATTAAAGGGATAGTTCACCCAAAAATCTAAATTATGTCATTAATAACTCACCCTCATGTCGTATATAGTATTTTTATCTATTTAAATAAGAAATACATGACTTCAGCCACCAAAAGTAATGCAATATTGTTCATTAAATTGTGCAGGCTATTTATTATTATTACTATTTATTATAGATGAACATATTCTATATTAAATAACAGCATACTGAAATCGAATAAAAATAAACAAATAATATATTTATACTTTTAAAGCATTTATTATTATTAGTCACTGAAAGTTTCAACGTTTAGTAAATTGCATTTTTGAAATCAAAATTGTTATATATGTCAACATTAATTTGTTAACATTATTTCACTAACGCGAATAAACAATGAGCAATTTTATTTTTACTAACTAAAAATGACTATGATAGGGTAATTGCTTTAAAATATATATATATAGGTCAAATGTATATCATGTTAGCTAATGCATTTACAAATGTGCTAACACTTTAGAATAGGGAGCACTACTAAGACTTTTCCCTCAAAAAATTTAAGTTTAAAAATTGGGTAGGATTAGGGATGTAGAATAAGGTAATGTAGTATAAGGTATTAACATGTGCTCAATAAATGACTAATATTCTAGTAATATGCATGCTAATAAGCAACCATTGTGCTTGAAGTGGGCCGACTGAAGTGTGAACGGGGCTTCAGCCGCTCCAGCAGAGGTCGCCAGTTAAACCAGCCGCGCGTTCTCACACCGCGCGCTCATTCTCTGCGCATGCGCACTCGCCGCGCATCTCTTCACTTCCCGAGGATCAAACCGCTGCTTGTCCGCGCCGCCGAAACGCCGAGCCGACAATGGCACAACTGGTGGGACCTCTCCGCAAAGAGCTCGCCGACTCGCTGTCCTCCTGCCGGGTGCTGGTGGTCGGAGCGGGAGGCATCGGCTGCGAGCTGCTGAAGAACCTGGTGCTCGCCGGCTTTAAGAATATAGAAGTGGTAAGCTGGAGGAAGGCGGACTCTCTTTGTGCTGCATCAATCAGGCCCCATTGTCACAGATCTTCACTTATAGCATTCTGAAATGAAAATGAGAGTCAAGCATTGTATGCATTATTCGTTATAGTCAGTTCGTAAAGAACTGCAATGTTTCTCTTCCCATCGTAAACCTACAACGTTAAACCAGCCCTTTTTCTTTCGCGCCATGTTGTGTGCGATACAGTGTCCCTTGAAAACATTGACCAGTGCAGCCACACTTTACCCCTAATAATCGTATTTACTGTTCCGCGAAATCGGTGCGTTTTCGAAAAAAATATTTTAAAATGAAATAAAATTTATTATTCTAAACCTGATCTCAGATATATCTCAGAAGCATCTTGCCGTCGTCTTTAAATGTAACGTTTGTCGTGATAGTTTCCACTATGCTAATCTAACAGGATTGATATTATTATAGTTTTAGCCATTATTAGTCTTGCACACATGGTTATGAAAGTCCAATATGTTTATTGGCAGGACAATTCAATGCAGGC
The DNA here is from genome assembly GCF_963082965.1 of Carassius carassius. NCBI lineage: Eukaryota > Metazoa > Chordata > Actinopteri > Cypriniformes > Cyprinidae > Carassius > Carassius carassius. Next base: position 8,208,508 of record NC_081797.1, on the reverse strand, counting down.
ATTTCTACATGTAGCCAATACAGTTTTTAAATAAACAGTTGTTTTGTGTACGAAACCTTGGTAACAGGGTTGAGGTAAGATTGTAATCTGATAAATATATGAAGCGTAGAGTGATAAAATCACTCACTTAATTGATGTTGAAGCATTCATGAGCTGCAAAGATAATGTTAAAGATAACTCATGATATCAGTGTTTTTATTTATGTTATTGAGTGTTACAATGGCACATAACTGACTGTGTTCTTAAATGGCTTTAAAATGCATGGCAAAAATAAATATCATCCAAGTAATGATAGAACTGAAAATAATATTAAACAATACAGAAATTGGGAAATGCAAAATTTGCCATTTATTTTTATTAACTGAATAATAAATTGTGCAAAATAAACTTTATTTAATTACAACATTTTGTCATCTTAGTAGAGATTGAGGGTACATTCAAAATGCATTGTGATAGCATGGTGTTGCACTTTTTTTTTTTTTTTTTTTTTTAATGATTCCAATAGTGTTTTTTTTAAATTAACCTCTTTTTTTTTTTTTTTTTTTTACTATATTTGCAGATCGACCTGGACACCATTGATGTCAGCAACCTTAACAGACAGTTCCTGTTTCAGAAGAAACATGTTGGAAAGTCTAAAGCTCAGGTAAATGGTATTTCTGACTTCATCACATATGATTTTGAAATCTGCATCAGACATTGAGTTATTAGCATGTTTCAGGTTGCCAAGGAGAGCGTGCTACGGTTTTGCCCATCCGCGAACATCACTGCCTACCATGACAGCATCATGAAGTGAGTCCAGTCAAATTATTATCAAGATAAAGACTTGGCATATGAACATTTGGTAATGCGTTTCCAAAGTTGATTTGTCTTTGGGGATACTATATAAAGCACTAATTCTAAGGTCAAGAGGTTTTTTTATTTTTTATTTCTTGCTCTTTGCAGCCCAGATTACAATGTGGAATTCTTCAGAAATTTCCAGCTTGTCATGAATGCTTTGGACAACAGAGGTATGAATTATTCAGCAGACTTTACTAAAAGTTTAGGAACGCTACGCTTCTAAAATGCGTCTTTTCTGTTGTCCTTTCAGCGGCCAGGAATCATGTCAACAGGATGTGTCTGGCTGCTGACATTCCCCTCATTGAGAGCGGCACAGCTGGCTATCTGGGACAAGTCACGGTTATCAAGAAGGCAAGGCTCTTCTTTTAAATCAACCACTTTTGTTTGGCACATGTTGCTGTATTCATCTCAATGCTAATGCTGTTTGCATTCACATTTTGTACATTCCCAAATTCCAGGGTCAGACGGAGTGCTACGAGTGCCAGCCTAAACCTACGCAGAAAACCTTCCCAGGTTGCACCATTCGCAACACGCCTTCAGAACCCATTCATTGCATTGTGTGGGCCAAATATCTCTTCAAGTAATTTCTCTACATTAATACGTCTCATTGTAATCCAACTTGGCTTAGTTCGGAAATAGTCATTTATATGGTTTTCCATGTTCAAGGGTGTCATGTTTAAAAGGTTTAATGCACTTTGCACAAAGAATACTGTATATAAGTGAAAATCCACTGCTGTGAGTTAATGACAGAGAGAGGTAGTGCGTGTGTGAATTAACTGTGTATGTGCAGCATCTCTAATAATAATACTAGTGAGATTCCCTAAAATCATTGTTTTATGATTTAACACAAATTTATCAAAAATGGTGGAAATCAAACACATTCATTTTAACATTTCCTTTAATTTTTGGTTTGGCGAACAAAGTTTTAATAGTTTTAATAAACCGTATTAATGTCATTTGTTAAATGAAGATAGATTTAGATGCTGACGTGGCAATAAAAATGAATAACTAACTAACCTGTCATTTTATACTGCCTCCACAGTCAGCTTTTTGGTGAGGAGGATGCAGATCAGGAGGTGTCACCTGACACAGCTGACCCCGAGGCTGCTTGTGAGTAATCACACGTCTACAAAAACTCATTTACTACCTTGACTCCTACAGTGGTGGACATTCTTTTTTGCATGTGGTTAAATATGCTTGAAAATGAAATAGAAATATATTATTTGGTTTTCTGTGAAATATGTAATGCAAGTTTGAATTAAGACTTTTTGATGACATGAGGTTTCTGGGATGTTTCTTGCCTACAGGGAACCCTGCAGATGCAGCAGCCCGAGCTACCGCCTCCGATCAGGATGGTGACATCAAGCGGGTGTCTACTAAAGAGTGGGCTCGGTCCACAGGCTACGATCCTGTTAAACTCTTCAACAAGGTGCAAGTTCTTTTACAAACATGTTAATTCATTACACACTTTTTTTTTTTTTTTTTTTGAAATAGCCTTAAAGTGATCTTGTGCTTCTTTTCAGCTTTTTAAAGATGACATCATGTATCTGTTGACCATGGATAAGTTGTGGAAAAAGAGAAAAGCTCCATTACCTCTAGACTGGACTGAAATCCAGCAGATTGGTGTGTATTTGTTCTAGAATTATCTAGTTATATAAAGAAATAAGTAAATCTGTTTAGAAGACATGCTAATGAGGTTGTGTTGTGTTCGTGTGAAAGAATCTTCTCAGGAGGAGGCCTGTGGCACAGGTCTGAAGGACCAGCAGGTGTTGGGTGTTCCGGGTTACGCTCAGCTCTTCCGCCACAGTGTAGAAACACTCCGATCTCAGCTGATAGAGAAGGGTGAGGGTGCAGAGCTAGTCTGGGACAAGGTGAGCATTCAAAAGACAAGCTCGGGTATACAGTGGTTTGTACAGTGGTGGGAAAATTGTTAGAACACTTGGCATATTTAAGAAGTTTTTGTTGAATTGGTTTTTACAATACCCATAAAACCAACCGGAACTACCTGCAATTGAAAGAATCTGCTGAAACATTGAAAAGAAGGCATGGGATAACATTAGTGTTGAAGATCTCAGGAAATAGACTGACACTATGCCAGAGAAATGTGCTGTTGTAATTGTAGCAAAAGGTGGACATACCAAATATGAAAGTTAAAAGTGGACAAAAACTGTACGACTCACTTCATCTGGTATTTGTTGTGGTCATGGCAACCATCTGCATGTTTCATGAACATTATGAAATATCAGGTCAGTATTTTCAGATCTGTCAGGTGTTCTAACATTAATGTCCATCACGGTGCCTTCATTTTGTCTCATACTAAATGTAGTTTTTAATTGATATTTATTTAGCAAGGAAACATTGATAAAGTGGCAAAGACATTTCTAATGTTACAAATGATTTCTATTTAAAGGGTGCTGTATGTAGGATTGAGCGTTTGAACTTGGTATTGCAGTCCAAATTCAATATATTGGAGAGGGGTTTTTTCACCCGACCCCTCCTCCTCAGACTTGACACACATGCAGTTTGCCAGATTGACAACACCAACAGAAAAGAGTGCACTTGACCATGAATGGAATTAAATGCACTGTGTTTTCTGCCAACTGGCAACCTGGGTGCCAAAATAAAATGTGTAAACTGGTGGTGGGCGGGTTTCACAAACCAAAACAAAGATTGACATTCCGACCCAGAACGCACAAAAGAATAACTCACTGTAGCGTAGTTTTTCAGTTAAACAAATGTTAACTTTAGCATTGTTCTTAAATATTTGCAAACATTTTTTTTTTTTGCTTTAGTAGAGTAAAAAACTTAACAGCACCTTTAATTTAATTGCAGTTCTTTTGAAATTTCTATTCATCAAAGAATCCTGAAAAAAAAGTAGAGAAAGAAAAGTGATGTTCAGTGTGAACTTCCACTTTATTTGTGCTGCTGTTTTCAGGATGATCCCCCAGCCATGGACTTCGTAACAGCAGCCGCAAACTTGCGTATGAACGTTTTCAGCATGAACATGAAAAGCCGCTTTGATGTCAAATGTAAGTGTTTGGATGACTGTATTGCCTTAAATTATTCTAAATTATCATTTTAATGAGTGTTAAACAGTATTATCTAAAATTATATAAACCATATTTTCTGCCTTGAAATGTCTTTTTTAATTGTCCCATTTTTGGCTAAATAAAATTTTGTATGCTCTATTTACCAATAACTCCACTTCAATTTATCAATGTGTTATAGCCTTGGCTTTAAAAACAAATAAACAACACGCAGTACTTCATAATCAATTGTGTCAATAAAAAGTTGTTTCTGAATTAAATGGTTTTAAACTCTGTTGCATTCTCATCTAGCCATGGCAGGGAACATCATTCCAGCAATAGCCACCACTAATGCCGTCATCGCTGGTCTCATTGTTCTGGAGGCACTCAAGATTCTCAACTCTGACTTCGACCAGTGTCGCACGGTAAACTTGCGGTGTAACTCCTTTGACACTTTAAACCCGAATTGCATCATGTCCTGTCTAATCTAACACATCTTTGCATTTGTTTTTAACACTTAGTTTGAGGTATTTACATCTTAGCAGTAGTTTCAGTTGTAAAGACCTTTTTCTGACCTTTTTTTTGAAGTCTTGTCAAGTGGTATAGGTGGGAGTTATAGGGCTTGTCCAGAAACTCACACTTGTGGTATTTGCATTTTCAAGTGAGCATGAAGAGGACAAGTTTTGAGAAATTCTCATTACTGGATGGGACACAGCTATAGTGTTATCAGGGTTTGTTCAAGGTGCTTAAAGTGCTTGAAAGTACTTGAATTTGACTTTGAAATTTAAGTACTGGAAAACCCTTGAAAACAGACATATTTTTGAGAAGGTACTTAAAAAGTACTTGAATTTTTAAAGAGCAGTATATATGAAATTAGTGTTATTTTTTTTTCCTCTAAAACTATTTTTATGCAAAATTAACAATGCAGCGCATCTGATATAAACACGAGATCTCGCGATATTACTCCTTGATGTGAAAATCGGTCTTGTGATATTAGTTTAAGTTGTGTTTGTGGTAAAACGTTTGATAATGCTTGCATTATATTGTTTGGCCTTTTATTGCATTTGCTGTCCATATGAAGTCTGACACATTTTTTGTTGGACTGCTATTGCCAGGTGAACTGTTCATGTGAAAAAACACATTTTCAATTGCAGATTTGCAATATATTCCTTTTCCGAATTACCTGAAAAACCATCTCATGCAAGCGTAAAAACATTTTTGCAATTATGTGGTAGTTTTCGCGAAAGTGGTATGTTTCTATTGGGCTTATTTTACAATTTGTGCTAATTTGAAGTAGTGTTGTCACGGTACCAAAATTTCAGTATTCGGTATCGATACCAGTGAAAATTCACGGTTCTCTGTACCAAAGCAAAGCACAAAAATAAGCTAATTAAAAAAAAAAAACTTTAGCACTAAAAATAAAACCAATGCCATTCTTTATACTTATTTACAATTGTGTTTAAAGTTTTTCTACAAGTTATATAATTATGAAAAACAGTAAACAATTTTCACCCAAATTTAATGTCTTTTAATTTATGAAATGTAACCACATTTTATTTTTGGTAAATAAAGTTAAATAAAATTAAAATTATTTTTTGGCAAACAAAATATTTGCTATTAAAATTAAAACATGGAAGAAATATTGTGATTTATTTCTTTAAAAAATAAAGTTTTATAAATGTTTTCAACAGTAGTAGCAGTATCACATACATTTAACTAAATAATAGTAATATTTCTAGCACAATTTCTTTATGTAAAAATTTACTTTTAGGCCTAATGAATGCATATTTGTCATTTTAACTGAACTTAAGACTGGTGGTGATGCTTAAGATATTTTTGGTCATTGAGGGTTTCTGTAAAAAAAATAGTAATAGATTATATTAATTATTATTAAAAGATAATACTACTACTAATTCTACTATCATACTAATGTATATACAATGCACTATGAATTGATGAGCTGCTGGGTTCATGAATATTAATCACGTTGTCTGCGTTCGGTCAAACTGATTTGCTGAAATCAAAACAGGGACGGTAAGAGATCAGCGCCAGCCAATGAAATTGCCATTTGCGCATTAGCTCCGCCCACTACCGGAGAAACCGGTATGTCTTCTGCTTGTTCGAAAATGAATATTAATAATTCTAAATGAACTCCATTATTTTGACAGGAGAAGACAACAAAGAATAGTTTACATATAGCGTGTCAATTCAGCGTGGTAAGACTATCGCTCTCTCTCTCTTGCATGTGTGAGAAACAGCGCTATCAGTAAAGCGACGGTTAGTCGTGCGCCTTCACAAAGAGTTTACAGAGCATCAAATACAGGTGCGCTGTGCGTCCATTGAGATGAACTGAAAAGTTCAGATCGCTTGATGGAGAGAGAGAACTCTGAAGCTCAGGTGATGAAATTATTGCAAGCGTCATGCGCTTCAGTCTATGTTGTAAAAAACAAACCCGCACGTCTCTGCCGTTCATTAATTCACACAGACGCGCAGAACATAGACGCAGTCATATTTCAAACAACTTTTGAAGTCTTAACATTTACAGATACTGTTCCATATGGAGATTAGATTTGATTAATTTATGCTAACTTTGACAAATTCCATGACTGTCCATATTAAAATGTAAGTTTCATTTTCATGACTGGATTTTGATATTCCATCCTCGTTTTCTGCTTCGCGGAATCATAGCGCTGAACCGGGTTTGAACGGGACCTCGGTACTACCGGTACTTAAAGAAACCTGGTACCGTCACATTTACATTTTTTTAGTACCGACTTGGTACCGAAGTACCGGGTCTTTTGACAACACTAATTTGAAGGGTAATGGAAATGTGGCTACTCTTGCTCGCATACTTTCTATTACTTCCTTATGCCTGTGGCCCACAGCCTTACTTCTATGTTGTTGTGTGTGTGTTTGTTATTTAAAGATCTTCCTGAATAAGCAGCCGAACCCCAGGAAAAAGCTTCTTGTACCATGTGCACTGGACCACCCCAATCCCAACTGTTACGTGTGCGCCAGCAAACCCGAGGTCACAGTCAAACTGAATGTGCACAAGACCATTGTGCAAGCTCTTCAAGACAAGGTACCAGTCATTTATTTTAACTTTAAAAGCCTTGATGTTTGTGTGATTATCCAAGAGCTTCAAGTCTGGTTTTAAATGTTAGAGCGTTCATTTCAGCTGTTGCTTTTTCAGATACTGAAGGAGAAGTTTGGCATGGTGGCACCTGATGTGCAAATTGAGGATGGAAAAGGAACGATCCTCATCTCTTCAGAGGAAGGAGAGACTGAAGGTGTGAAATGAAGTCTGCCTCTAGAGGGCATCTTTCTCTACTTTAACATACTCTGAGCTTTGTTTTAATGTTGTTCTCTGTTTCTCTGCAGCAAACAATAACAAGTTTTTGTCTGACTTTGGGATTCGGAATGGGAGCCGTCTTCAAGCAGATGACTTCCTTCAGGATTACGCTCTTCTAATCAATGTAATTCACAGGTCAGTGTGGCTTCATTCAGCTAAAAGGATGATACTTTGGGTTTCTTGAATATTAAAATGCATCTTGCATTTATTGCAGTGAGGAATTGGAAAAGGATGTCGAGTTTGAAGTAGTGGGTGACGCCCCAGATAAGGCGCCTACACCAAGTGCCCCGGAGGAAGGGAAAAACATTGCCAATGGTAACAAAGACTCTGCCCAGCCGTCTACCTCATCTAAAGGTAAGAACAACATGGATTGCCTGCAAAACATCAAGTCTTTAAAACAAATAGTTCACTTTAGAATTGGAAACAAGCAGCTTGGACATTCTGCTGAACATCTCATTTTGTATTTTACGTGCGAGACAGTTTCATTGCATTTGAGAAATGTACCTTTCTCATGTTTACAGCAGCTGCAGAGGACGATGATGTCCTTATCGTAGACTCGGATGAAGAACCGTCCTCCAGCAACATGGAAGCTTCCCCAGAGTCTAGTAACCGCAAGAGGAAGCATCATGACGCCGATATGGATGATGCTGCATCTAAGCGTAAACGCCTCGACCAGCAGCCGGTCGATGATGATGAAGACATCATCGCTCTAGACTAGCGTCATTCACAAGATCTCACCTGCCCACAACAGGATTTTCCTTCAGTTGAATTTTTGTACGGTTTCTCTTACCAAACATGTAAATATATCTGTACAATATGGTTCAAGCTCAATGGATGTCGTCTTTTCATTCTGTCCTTTGTTTTTTGGAAGCAGAAAACAGCTGATTTATGAACTACTCTCGGATAGGTTTTCCTCAAGATGGAGAAGAAGCTTTTCAACACAGTATTTTTTACAATGTGTGTGTCCTCATATTTTGCAGTGGTTTAGAAAGGCTGACAAGTGCTCATGGTATTTCGATGCATTTTTTTTTTTTTTTTCATTTTGAAAACCATATTCCATATTTATTACAGGTTGTTTTTGTTGACAACCTTAGTAATATTTCTGATTGCCAAATCATTTTACAGTAACAATGTATTACTGTATGATGGCTGATGTCTTCTGTTGCATTGCTTTAGAACCACAATGAAACCTATTGTGACTTCCTTTTTTTTTTTTTTTTTAAGAAAATACACTTAGACAACTATTTACATCTTTGTGTTTCATTCTTATAATTTTAGTCTTTACTTGGGTAGTATAAATTACGGTAACTTAATTTACTGACCAAACTGACAAGCTGAATAAACTAGGGCATCATCTCATTTAATCTTTATTTACCATGAAAACGTGGTCTTGAAAGTGTACAATGTCCTAATTGCACTTTGTTTACATTAGAATGTTTGACGTAAGAACGTTCTGTTTTCACTTATTACTCACGTAGATGTCAGAGTCCACCGTTCACGTGGTATTTGTCGTCAGTGGCGTTCATCGAAGATGCTACGAGACACGTTAACCCTTCCCTTAGTTGGCACGTCGACTGTAATACTTTTTTTTTCTGTGTGAAAACAATGTTTGCAGAAAAATCTTACAAGGAATACCATCTTGTGCGCATTAGGAGCAATTTTCGTTTCGCAAACGATGAAAAAAACGCAGAAAATATATGCTTCTCAGTGCTCACAATGACCGGTTATGAAACTAACTTAGCACAATTCAAACTCATTGATTGGTCTTTATTAGGGCGTATTCGGTTTTGTTTTTTTTAAGTCTAAATGTTATTTGCGTTTTCAATAAATTATATTAACATTTACATCACTCAGTGGAAAATGAACACGTCTTAATAAAATGAAATTTTATGGGTTATTTGAACCGTTTCATGAAAAATATATGACCACATTTATATATTATATAAACTGGGTAATAATGGCTACAATTTTGTAACTACATATATATATATATATGTGTGTGTGTGTGTGTGTGTGTGTACATGAATGCATATATACATACATATATAAAACATTTTCCACTAAATAATTGAACCTTTATTATCCAGTTTACATAGGTAATAATATTGTAAATAAATTCTCTAAATAAGTCTTGAATGTGACATAACCCTTTCCTCGTGTCCTGTCTCGGCCCTCCTAAGCTCTAACGCCCCTCAGAGGATGAAGCTGATTGGATTGAAGCTGGACACCCGACCCCCAGCTGGACTTAGTCCTCCATTTTATCCCCCTTTTACTAGGATATTTAAACCTGTCCGTCCACATCCACGTCATTCTCGTCCTGCTGTCTCGACTACAAACAAAAGCTGTGTGTTTCGTAAGACCCACACATCTGGAAACATCTAGAGCTCCGCTTGAAGATTGGTGGGTGTTGTTAACCAGCCCTTTTTGCCTTCATCCGCCAATCAGTAGATCGCGAGAGCGAGCGGGTTGTTGTTGGCACGAGTTCGGCACGCGAAAGGACAATATTTAATTCTGTTCTAAAACGAGTCTTAAGGCACGCAGGTTTTAATCCTATATACTTAATTTTTTGTCATTAAAGTAAACGGCAAACATCATGGTGACTCTGACCGCGGTCGTCGCTCCTCTCGGTCGACAGATCCACAGGCATCTGCTGAAGCATGTCAGGAGCCAGCGCTGGATACCGTCTCGGGCATGCAACTTATCTGCATGCTCCAGCAAATTAGTTTTCAGTCAAGGTTAGTGGATTTTTTGTTTAAAAAAAATATATTTTTTTGTTTGTGTCATTATACTAATCCTACCACCTTGGTGAGTGGTCTTTTTGTTTAACCATTTGTGCACTATTTACACCACCTTGGTTTATTACAGATTTTGTAATGTCTTTTATGACTGGGCTGATGATTGTACGGTCACAATGTGTTTTTATTATCAGCGAAATCGCCTTCCTGAATGACTTCCGGGTTTTGCGTGAAATGGAATGTTTATATGAAACACGGCGGATAATGATCACTGCATTGAAAATGTCCGGAAGCTGCTGTAGTTTATCAAGTTTTTGCTGATAAATGATCCTTGAGTGTTATCATTAAGGACGTATGAACTAACCCCATCCGTTTACTTCGTGCTTTGCATGTTTCACATGTCACTGTTTTTTCCACAAGCCCCGCCCATGAGAGATATGGGCCATGTTTATGATTTCTGCAGAACATTAATCGAAAACGGCATTGAAGATGCAATATAAGTCACACGAGAAAAAATATATTTCATTAAAGGACAAATAAAACAGTTTTTCCCCTCAGTAAAAGTTTTTTAAAATAAATATTTTTTTTCCTTTTTTAATTAATATGAGTGATTTATTTGTTTGGTTTGTTCTTGATAGTTACTGATAATCAAACCAAGCGGATACATTTAAATGCGGAACAAGATAGGACCTAAAACTTTCAAAATGTTCAACACATTACATACATAAAAAATGTTAAATGCCATTAAAAGAAATATGTAATTTATGCAAGAATGAGTGGGTAACAAACTAAGTCTAAGATAAATTCTCATTCAGTGGGAGTAGTTATTTATAAACTTAGATTTCATAATTCTTCGCAATCATGCTATAAGTGGTTTGCAAACAAGAACGATCAATGTCATATAACTGTTATTTATACTCATATCTTTACTGTGTGATTAGCAGTAGCTTATAGCGGTCATTTGTATTGTGTAGACTTTATCTTATCTGAACCAGATTGGTTTATCAACAAATAAAGCCATTTTTATACCAATTTTAATTGTTTAAACCTCACATTGAAAGTAAACTTTAATTGTCCTTTGCATTTATGTGGCTAAGTAAAGGTTACATACAATTAACCTACTTGTTAACGAAGGAAAACACCAAATAACTTGTGAATGTGAATGTGGTCTGTCAGCTGTGGTTTTGGGATGGAAAATAATACAGTAAACATCCCAAGCCAAGTTTATTTCAAAACTTGGACATTTAATCAAAGACTAACTTTGAATGAGTATGTCTTTTGATATTTTATAAGAGAGTTATAGTTAAAACCCATGCTGTGTTTGCTTTCCATAAAATGGGTCCGCACGGTCTTTGCTGGACCACTTAAATGTCTGACAGGAATTATCGTCAAGGCCATTTTAATCTCCTGAAAGGCAGTCGGTCACATTCTCTGGCTGTTTTAATTCAACTCCTTTTGTAGAATCTAGAGCATGTGACCACAATCTAAGCAGTTATTGTGTAAGACGAGCTTCTTGCTTTATAAAGGAGCTCACACGTCTGCACAAGGATCGCCTATAACATTCTCAAGGGAATGTCTATTCATAAAAGTGGCATAAAACTCTGCTGACCATCTTCCTGTTGAGCTCTACAGTCACTTTTTCCCTGACATTCCACATTTTTCTTTTTTTTTTTTTTGAATCATCGAGTCCAGAAGGAAGCATATTTTCTTCTCGACTTTCAGTTCTCTGATCCGCTCCAGAAGGACGGCTCGTCGGCTTTTTGTGCTGCTTTGGGTTTCTTTTTGCTGCTTTTTTTCCTGTTTGGATTTCAAGCATTTAATTTCAGAACAGATGTGTAACTCAACGCATGAGGCTGCACTTTGTGCCATAAAACGTAGGTTTCTATATCTATCTATCTATCTATCTATCTATCTATCTATCTATCTATGTAAAAACCAGCATACAATATTTGAAAATGTTTATTTTTTAATTTTTTTAGACTTTTAAAAAAACTGGCATTCAGTCTACTTAGCCAGAATCCTGCCTAGATGAACACAGACCTCGTTTTATACGTTTCCTTCTCCTAACTGGTCTTTTTTTCCCCCAGTGCATCCGATGTGGCAGGAGCCGCTCGCCATTCCCGGTGGAGATCGCCAGTCGCCCATTGACATTGTGGTGCGCAAAAGCGTCTTTGATCCACAGCTCAGACCTCTGAAGGTACAATATGACCCAAGGACCTGCCAGCAGATCTGGAATAATGGCTACTCTTTTCTGGTTGAGTACGACGACACAACTGACAAATCCAGTAAGTTACCTTGATTGTCTTCACATCAAAATCATCCTTAGTTGTGACTAAAAATCTTCTGAAAGAAGATGATCCCATGTTTACTGATCCTGATCTTACATTAGTAAAACTAGGAACTATATTACTTTAGTGGAGACTCTGCTTGCTGAGTATGGCATATTTATGCAAGCTTTGTCCAAGTAGGAATTTCCAATGGTTCTGTTACCAGCAACACCACACAAATATTTAGTTTTTAATTGTATTATTGTCTAAAAACTCTGCCTGAAATAAAAAAATCAGCTGTTCTGTGGTGTGAGAAAACTCTTAACTCGCGTGAATCTCTTTTAGCTCTGAAAGGAGGACCTCTGGAGGATCAGTTCAGACTGTGTCAGTTTCATTTTCACTGGGGGGAGAACAACGCCTGGGGATCTGAACACTCCATAGACCGCCGCCTTTACCCTGCGGAGGTATTTTTAGTACTTCTGTCAAAATGAAGAACACAAAATCCCTCCATTACCTCCTTAGCCATCTTTTTGAGCCATCTGAATGTCATTTTTAATATAAGGAAGTATTTCTCTCTTGCGACACAGACAGAGCTTCTCTATAACAGAGGGTGGATACTTTACCGTTAAGAACGACTTGCTATTTCTATTGTAAGGTCGTTACCTCGATGAATATGTGGCACTTACACAAGACAAGTACACTGTACTGCTTTAACTCAGAGCCAGTTACATAAGGAGACGTGTGTGAGCGACTTTACTATGACAAAAAGCCAAGTTTGCCTTTGTTAGCGCTGGTGAGAATGTGACCTTTTTATGCTCTCAACACTCCTTCAGCTCTACTGATTTGTCTCCCTGAGTGTGTGTGTGTAACGGCTCAAATTTCAGTCCTGTAAATGTATCCTGTATTGTGTTAAGTGGTTTCATTCCCACCACCCTGGCTAAATCTAATCGTTTCAGAATGAATGGAGTTCTGTCCATTTGTACGGATGTTGTTTTAAACCTTTGCGGTATGTCAAAAGCACAAAACCTATCTAAGTCCAACTGGAGGATTGTGTAACAGGACGAACAACTGTAGTAACCTGAACCAAATGAAAGGGATTATAGGAAATGTGCTCATTAGGATCATTCATGTTGACATGGATGTGTATTCACAGCTTCATCTGGTACACTGGAACTCGGACAAGTACAGTTTGTTTGAGGAGGCTGTTATTGAGGAGAATGGACTAGCTGTTATTGCGGTCTTTCTGAAGGTACTTGTGTGTGTAATTATTGTCAAACTCTTCCTAGATCTTTAAGCTTAGTAGGCTTTTGTAATTGCAAAAAAAGTCAATTTGATATGTGTTTTTCAAAGATTGGAAAGAGACACGAAGGTTTACAGAAACTGGTGGATGCCTTGCCTGCAGTCAGGCACAAGGTAAGGCATTAATCATTATGTTTTGTACACACCGAGATTCAGCTTTTATTGTGAGATTAGGAACCTCAGAGCGTGATATTTTGGAAACAGTAGGATGAGGGATAAACTTGTTGCATACATCTTGTTTTACAATTTCACAGTATGTATTATCCTCATCTTCCCCATCCAGGATAGTTTGGTAGAGTTCACCAAGTTCGACCCTGCATGTCTCCTCCCGGAGAACATCGATGACTATTGGACATATGCAGGTTCTCTGACCACTCCTCCTCTAACTGAGGCTGTGACATGGATTGTGATGAAACGGCACATTGAAGTCAGTCATGATCAGGTAGGAGGCTGATGTGTTTGGGGAATGTGAGACAGGAAATTAAGGGGATATTTTCCCCTGCGAATTTAACAATGCAACTGATCTTATTAAATAGCTCAGCTAGAAAAACGTAAGTTTTTGTGAATTGTAGTAATTGTGTAATATAAAATATACACACAAAAATGTAAATGAATTACCCTCATGTCGTTTCATATGCAGCAACACAGCTACCACATTCAAGGCCCAGAAAAAAAGTAAGGACGTCGTTAAAATAAGTATGTGACATCAGTGGTTTAACCATAATTTTATGAAGTAATGAGAAAAGTTTTAGTGCATGTAGAAAACAAAAAAAATAACTTTATTCAATAATTTCCTCTCGTCCGTGTTGGTCTTCGATGTCCGTTCATTAGAGTACCACGACACACAAAGTAATTATTTCTGTTTTCTTTGCACACAAAAGTATTCTCATACCTTTATAAAATTACAGTTGAACCACTGATGTCACATAGACTTTATTAACAATGTCCTTACCACCTTTCCAGGCCAAAAACAGGGTTGCTGTCTATGCAGGGTCAGAGAGCTCAGATTTAAAGGGTTAGTTCACCCAAAAATGAAAATTAGCCCATAAATTACTCTGAAGTCATCCTAGGTGTCTCACAAAAAAGTGTCTCACACAGCTCCGGAGGGTGAATAAAGTCCTCCTGTAGCGAATCGATGCGTTTTTGTAAGAAAAATAACCATATTTAAAACTTAATAATCACTTTAATCTAGCTTGCGCTCACTTTTGTACAACGAGCAAGGTGTGAAATTGCGTTAAAATGTTGTTTTCTTAAAATCTTTTGTAAAAGATTCTCAAAACAACCCACACTTATTTTGACTATCACACTGAAATGATCAAGGATCAAGGATGTTAAAAAGAAGCCATTAATTCCTAACTGTTAGTCTTTAGGACATGCGTAGTGGTAGGCTATACGCAGCTAGGAACAGTGCAGGGTTTGCCCGATTATTGCATTTAATACTTGTCATTAGATTTCCCGGTGTTTAGGAGTAATATATATTTTTCATGCCATCAGAAAGCTGTGAAATTTTTTTGGCAGCTTATTTTCAATGCAAAAAAAAAATGCTAAGAAATTTGAGTTCTGAATGTATATGTGAGACACCCCTCACACTGGCGATTTGAACTCTGCTGGGAGTCTGTTTGTTATTCCGACTTCATGTTCCACTGCTCCATGGCAACCTGGGAAATGGAACGGAAAAATTCATCTGGCTGACTGCTGACCTCAGTTTTCGCTGTTTTCTCAATCTTTTATAAACCAGTTTCCTTTTATTCTTGGCTCTCATTCTACATGCCTTTATGTGAATTTGTTCCCTATTTTTAAATCTTATCTCCCGTTCTTTTTTGTCTTCTCAGTTGGCAGTGTTTCGAAGCTTGCTGTTCACATCGGCAGAAGAGCAGGTGCAGAGAAGCATGGTCAACAACTTCCGCGTTCAGCAGGCTGTGAAGGGACGGACTGTCCGTTCTTCTTTCACCCCCTTCCTCCAAGATGCTCCTTCTATGAAGTAGCAACAAAACTCAGTGATCTAATTCACATCTTAACCTCCAAAACAAGCACAGACTCTTCAGTAACTCTTTATTGTGGACTTCTGATATCCATAATGTCTTAACTAGATTTAAAAATCACTATTTCCAAACAGGCATTTAGGTATTGACTGAAAGATTCCATTGAAAGGGATTAGCAAAAATGTAGTTGAGTAATTAAAGGGCCTGTTTATTGCTCAGACAAAAGGTTCATGCAGTAAATCAACATTTCGCTGTATTTGTTCAAGTATTTAAAATAATACTAGAATTCTGAAAATTCTAATTTTAGTATTAAACGCACATTTCCTTTTATTATACAGTAGTAGTAAAGGGTGTCCACTTTTGAGGACAAACAGCCCCCTCTTGTGGATAACTGACAGAATTCAATTGGGGTGGGGTATTCAATAGTTTTAGTTTAGTGGTACACTTACCTTGTTTACTGCGAGGGAATTTCTTTTATGCATGAAACTGTACATAGCCTTTCACTTTTGATTGGTTTTTAGATGTAAAATAATTTTAAGTATAAATACTCTATAGTAATAAAACTTGTAAATATTTTAAGGCTACATTTACATATTGCAATATAAATAAGACTAGAAATATAGTCTTTGTGAAAGGTGCATTAGACATTGAGAGGTCTGAAAGGAAGAGGAGTGGATTAATGCGCACAACTGTTTAGTGTAGATGCATTACTGTACGTGTGTACTTCAGAATTGTATAGAATAGATTATCATCACCAGTGCCTTTTTCATTGTACTCTGTTATCTAATCATTTGCACAAGTGGTTGGCCATAATTGCCTTTATGGCAAAATGTGTGTCTCCAGTGCAAGTCTCTTGTAGTCGCTGTTCTCATCCATTAATCTCATGATCATAATTGTTCATTCGGTTGATCTTTAAAGTGTATTTAGTGTCAGTGATTTTAAAAATGATAACTGAGAAACTGTTTAATCGTTATGTAAGAATGTCTTGTAAAATGTATTTGGGAGCACCTGGATGTGTTTTTCCATAAAGATATGGGCATGAGACCAGGCACAATGTAGAAATGGGATCTACAGTAAGACCAATTGATTGTTATAGGCTAGTTTAATCCTGGTCATTCCGTTTTCCTTTAAACGTGCTGTAAATGGCAATATTAATGGAGCTTTTAAAATCAGATGCTAAGATTGTTTGAAATGTCCAGTACATTGAAATATTATATATCTGTAAATTAATTGTGCATTTACATCATGGGGAGTTTGAGGTTTTTGGATTGCTGATAATATTTAGAAGATGGTTGAAAAGTAACGTCAATATTCAGTTATTTCAGAGAGTGCAGAAACAGCTGAAGTTCCGCATTCAGCTTTATAATTGCAAAGAGGCGCTGGTCTCTTTGTGATGGCTGAATAACAATGTTCTTGTATAAATTGTCCCTAAAGTGGCCTCTCGCTTGAATGGGCCACCTGGTTTTCTCCCTATTGGGTTCATGGTTGAAATTCAGAGTGATACTAACTAGACTGCAAAGCTGGGTTTGTACTGTACAAACATTAAGTTACACGGAGACTGGGATCCATTCCCTACAGCTGCCCAAGTCTTTAGCTGCTCTCAGAGTAGTGAACATTCTTTCACATCAGGAGGCCCTGGATTAATGTTTTCTCATTGAAGCAGATTTCGAAGAGCGTATGAAGACACCTTTTGTTGTTTGAATTTAAATTATGCAGTGGATGAATTATAGTTTGAGGTTTTGGGACATTCTGATTCTTTGCTGTAGTGGGTTGGCATTTGTTATTTGCATTATAATAAATTAGTTTGAGGCCTTCCATTTTATAAGGGAAAATAATAATCAGTTTAACACTAAAGCTAGATTTGTTTTAAAGACAGCCTCAGCCTTCACTTATCTCAAGTCATTTTCATAAATGTCACTTATGCTGCCTTTAATACATTTTATGATGCAAATGTATGCAGAACTTTGTTAATATGATTTCTTTGTTGTATTGCATGCAAATTCTGTGTTTTATTCACTTGTTTTGTGGGATTTTTGTATGAACATGAAGTCTTTTTACATTTGAGCCATTTTTGGTTGATGTAGTTTTGTTTTACTTTTGGGAGGACACAAGCATGTGCACTAGGGATTTAGGCAGGAAGAGGGTGGTGCCGGAGGTTTATGGAGACCCCATCCCAGCAAGTGTTGTTGCACCAGGCGCTGGTTAGGTCCGGATCAGCTGCAACTAAAAAGTGCGTTTTGGCGGACTAAGCAGAGGGGGAGCCTAAAGAGCATCAACAAATGGACAATGTAACTTCATTCATTCATGTAAATTCATGCTGTCTGATGTCCCCGATTTCACAGACCAGGTTTAAAGCCTAATCCCAGACTAAAATGTAAAAATCTAAAATGTTTCAGTTAAAAGAAACTTGTACTGATTGATCTTAAAACATGTCAGTGCTTTTGATTTCTCAAGATACACACCAGTGATGTTTTTTTTTTTCTTTCTAATAAAAATTACTTTAATGTCCTAATGGAACTATAACCAGGCCATTGTGTATTAACATTTTTATGGGTAAAAATAAAATAAAAATTTGATGTCTTTATTGGTGGATTGTGAAATCACTCTTTTAGATGTAAACCCTGAACTGAAAATGTATAACATTAATTATGTAGTTATATAATGTAACATATACCCCCGGTTTCACAGACAAGGCTTAAGCCTGTTCCAGACTAAAATGTAAGTCTATGATGTGTCAACTGAAAGAAACTTGCACTGACTTCTTAAAATAAATCAGTTACTTTGCTTTGGCTCAAGATGCACACTAGTAATGTGTTTAAGGCATGTTTATGAAACCTTTCTTAAATGTTCTAATTAAATTATGGGCTAATCCTGGTTAAATCTAAGCCCTGTCTGTGAAACCTATATGTATTATTTTTCACTGTTAAGGTGCTTTGAATACCAATTTAGATAACCATGGCTGATATGTATTGTTCTTCTCTAAGAGTAAAGAGAATTCAAGGCAATAAACCCAAAACAGTAGAGAGCAAGTTTCACATCAGTTGGAGCTAGACAGCACCTTAAAAAACAAGAGACAGAGAATAAGGCCAGGGTGTGGGTGTTCAGAAAGGCTGGGGAACCTGGATTGAATTTTGTTTCAAACTTGGTTCAAAAAGATTCTGTTCCGTGTTTGTTGTTCTTGGCTGCATGAGTTATAACAATGGGACGAGACACTGGGTTTTTGCGTATCCCAAACACCCCACAGTTTCCCATCATTGTGTGAGACCATTTGTGTGCATGCTCTTTGAGCTCTACAGGAAAAACAAACTAGGTGAATCAATTAAAGATCAGCAGATCAAGACTTCTTTTTAAAAAATGGTCAGCTGGAGACTGATCACAGTTGTGAGCAATAAAATATGTTATGCAACTTTGAAGCATTTCAAGGGATAGTGTATTTTCTGTGGTCTCTTTAGCTGATGATCAGACATCGCTAATTGAATAGAAGTCACAGATGAAAGCAGCTAATTTAACGCTTCTTCCTCTACTATGGTTTTGTTCTTCAATGTTTTTACAGGTTATTCTTAGACAAAAAGAAACTCCATTCAGTCCCATTTTCTTTCTATAAACCGGAACCTATGGCTTAAAGATGTTTCTCAGAACTCCAATCCAGTTGCTTTCCACCTTAGATTAAACAAACTGGGATAAAATGTACATCTAAAAATGTACATCAAATCTTGTCCAAAACCCAAAAGCCTCTCCGAAGTGCTGAGTGCTTATTGTTTTCTGCTTTTAATGATAACCAGCCCTTGTGGTACCAGGGAACTGAGACACCTACACCCCTCTCTCCTATAGAGAAAGAAAACTGAACTCTTAAATATCAGGGCAAAACACAGCAGCAACCATGACTTATTAAATAAAAAGTCACCTGCTTTCTCATTTATCTTTAAGCTGAGCAAACATACACCATAAATACAATGCAATTCTCATGATGGGGGGCTAATGTACAAAATGTGTAAATGAGAGCACGTGCAAAGAGAATGCAGGTGGCAGGTTTTACTCAAACATGCCTTGATGAACAATCTTAAAAACAGGTCATGAAGTTCTCAAGTAATAGTACAGCACACTTGCCCCCTGCAGATTATACTCTCCAGGTCTTCAAAGATTGATACCTTGTAGACATGTGACATGTCTTTCTCTTTGAAACACAAAAGCTTTTGGATGAAATTTAAGTTGTTGTTTTGTTTAATTTGAGAACCAATATCTTTAAAGCCTGCAGGGATGTGACATAAGTGATGTTTCGAGGGCCTTCACCTGAAAACAGGAAATAAGCAGGGACAACTTTGTTATTTTTTCATTTGTTTCTTCAGACATTATGATCAAAGGAATTTGAGTCTAAAGAATTTTCAAGAGCTGAAACGACAAGTTATTGTAATTCATGTCTAGCCAAGGATTATATTCTAAATATTTAAAATAGAAAAAGAAAAAACTCATCATCTAAGGGTTTCCTAACCGATTCACAAAAATTCAAGGTGAAATGGTGGAACTGCAGAAGGTTTGTAAGATTGTGCTAGAAATGCTAATATCAAATGAAATTAAAAATGTGTATTAAAAATGTGTAACTGTTAAACCAAAATATATTTTTTTTGAATATTCTAGTATTATATACTAGCTTTTAGTATATGTTTTCATACTATTAAAAATATTTATATCAAGATAAATAATTGAGCACATTGGTTGTCATAAGCTTGTAGCTAGCACTGTAAAATCTGTGAAATTTATTAACATAAAATAGCAGTGGTGGTATTGTAAAAAATGGAGGAAACATTTAAGGATTAAAAAATTTAACTCAAACCAAGAAAATAAATAAATAAAATAATTTAATTTCATTGACTGTTAATTCACAAACTAACCAAAGCAGTCTGTTTTGTAATACACTGCCAAACACCATTAAACAGATGTAAGCTATGTGATGAATGAAAGATCATCACAAGTTAGTAAATATTAAAGAGGAGTGTTACAAGTTCTTGGTGCATAAATAAGATCTGTAAAGTTGCAAAGACTAAAGTCTAAAATCCAAAGAGATATTCTTTATCAAAGTTAAGAGTCAGCACACGCTCCTAAAACGGCTTGTTTAAACACACCCCCATGTCTACGTCACGATGTGGAAAGATTTGCATAACACCGCCCAAATATTCACGCAAAGGAGGCGTAACTTTGATTCTCGCTATAGTACTGATCCTGCCACTGCCACCATGTTGTGGAGATGCTGTGTTTCATATTGAAAGCGAAACGCCTTTGTTTGGCCTTCCAAAAGAGTAGGATATTCGCTTCCTCATGTCTAGAGCTGATCTGTGCTGGTCACTGAGGAAATACATCAACTTCACGCTGTGGATCGCTGGAACGGCTTTTACGTTTTGAGCAGTGTAGAGTAGCACTTGTTGTTTGTCATTTCTCCAGACATGGTTTTATGTTTACGCAGCGAGATACGCAATGCATAGAAAGACAGTATAAAATATAATCAGTAATTATGTTCCCACTGGATGCAACAAATGCCTTGTTTATAATGGGTTTTATTGTTTTTGTCTTGTCGTGCCAGGTTAAGGGGTGTAACATTTACATCACATGCTTGAGGTATTCGGCCAATCACAACGCATTGGATAGCTGGCCGTAGGAAATCACCATACACCTCGCTTTTCAGAATGATAAGCTTTGTAAAAATCGACCCGTTTCAGAAAGATGGGGCATAGAGGAGCAACAATAATGTACATTAGGTGAAAAATAATGTGTTTTTTGGGGCCTTAAACTGCATAAACATAGTCTGCTGCATTACACCAAATACAAAAACATAATGTTCTTTTTAGCAACGTCATATGACCCCTTTAATATATAGAAGGTACAGTGGCATGCACACAAATAGCCTACAAAACACCATGGTAGCACACACTATTTTACAGTGAAATTTTTACCTTTTGTAAAGGAACTTAATGTATAGAAATATTTTTTGACAGTAGCATTTTATCATAGGATATTATACCATTTTACACTATAATTAAATAAATTATTATATTTATTTAAATGTTATGATGTAACTTGAAATCTCATGGTTTACTTGTGAGTTCAACTGAACTGAAAAATTAGGTAAAAACCTTCTGGACCGCTCAGTCATAGAAAATTATTTCAGTAAAGGAGACTCTAG
Source organism: Carassius carassius (assembly GCF_963082965.1). Taxonomy (NCBI): domain Eukaryota; kingdom Metazoa; phylum Chordata; class Actinopteri; order Cypriniformes; family Cyprinidae; genus Carassius; species Carassius carassius. The sequence goes on along the minus strand of NC_081797.1, from coordinate 8,186,835 downwards.
AGGGCGATGTAAACCTCAACTATAACACTAATGACACGCGGAGGAGGAGAGAGGCAGGCTGAATTAGGAGATGCTTTTGTGTTTCTACAAGGTTGACAGACTCCAGAAACCACGTTTCTGTGAGTTAGAGCGGACTCCACGGTACCACCGTGCATCAGCCGAGCCCAGTCTAAGGGAGCTGAACAGGTCGCCTTCAAACACAATACAGCAACACAAAGCATCTGTCTTTGTTTGACAAAAGGAAGCAATGTCAGGGTTGAAGAAACGATGTTCAAACACGTCTGCGGACCGGGATGAAGACGACAAGCAAGTGATGGAGAAGATGCTTTCAAGCAGAGGTGGGAATGGGAACATAAACCGACCAGGAGACGGCACGCCTGAAAGCCCCAACGCAGATATTACCTCAGCGGCGGACGGAGAAGGGACAGTCGAACTGAAAAGAACTATAACTCTCGTCAACGGCGTGGCCATTATTGTAGGCACCATTATTGGCTCTGGCATCTTCGTTACACCGACGGGAGTGGTGAAAGAAGCCGGTTCAGTCGGGCTGTCGCTGGTCGTGTGGGCTGTATGCGGCGTCTTCTCCACTATAGGTGCTCTGTGCTACGCCGAACTGGGGACCACCATCTCCAAATCTGGGGGTGACTACGCATACATACTTGAAGTTTACGGCTCCCTACCTGCGTTTCTTAAACTCTGGATCGAGCTTCTCATCATCAGGCCGTCCTCGCAGTATATTGTCGCCTATGTTTTCGCTACCTACCTCCTGAAGCCCATCTTTCCCATCTGTCCTGTTCCAGAGACGGGTGCTAAGCTTATCGCCTGCCTGTGTATCTGTAAGTAACCTGTTAACGTTACCTACCTCGCTAGGTGACAACCAAGTTCGTTTACTCATTTATTCCGCAAATAAACAATATGACTGAGGGCTTAAATGCACTCTTTATCGTAAATCTCCTCAGTTCAACGGTTCTGCCGTTTGAATTTAACGTTACCTCAGCTGTCATCTCACGTGCCATTCGCGCGCTCTATCTTCAACGTCCGAAATCCGTTAAATATAAACGATTTTAACTACATATGTGACATAAAATGTGTAATTAGAGACAGAAATACCACGTGTCCACACTGCTACAGCGTGTGTAGCATATCTCCTATATGCTACACTGAGTATGTTGAAAAGGTGCAGAGAAATTTCATCATCTAGTGCGGATGATGTAGTAGGGATGAAGTGGAACACGCTGCTACTTCACCTTGGCGGGCTTTATGCAAATTAATTGCATTGTTAGTGTTAGCAACACATCAATTTAGCGTCGCTTTAGTATTAATTATATTTTGATTATAAATAAATGTTTTGAGAAAATTCAGATCCTTTTTTTTACCAGCATGGATATGAAAAATCAAGAGTAATTATGTTTTAAGTTATTAACCAAAGGTAGAAACGTAAATCATGCTGTATGAGCTTCATAATTAATCCAATATAGTTTAGTCAAAAACTCCACTTATATGTAACTTCATACGATAACAAGCCAAGATTATTCATTATTATGATCAGGTTACTGTATTCTCTTTTTGCCATAAATAAATTGTGTGTGTTTTTGCTACAAGAGTACAAATAGGAGGACCAATAGGAGTTTATGAATTAAGTCCTGCAGCGCTACAATCACAGATCTTTGATATGCATGCTCATGGCAATATGTTAAGGTTGTGGTTTACCATGGCAGCCATGTGAGCAATGCAGCCATCCCGCAGGTTTAAACCAGTCAGGATTAGGAGAATTAGCTCAAGCCCTAATTACCAATTGGCCAACAAATTAAAACCCATATTTCTCTATTTCTCTGCCTGGCTTTTTCTTTGTCTCCTCTTTCTTCCTCTCCTCCCCCTTTCTCATTTAGGCCAGATGAATGCTTGATTGGGGTACAGGAATGCATATTCTTTGTGAACACAGCACCCACTATCCGTTGTAATCTCGCCTTGTTAGTGGCTTGTAATCCTTCCATAAGAACTCACATGACGAGTGTTTTAAAATCATGATTGAAAAGGGACTTCGTTGCATAAAACTATGCTGCGTATCCATGATAGAGGCCCCCTGAGCATGACCATGCTCCTGCCGAAGGGAAGCTCATGGAGGAACCTCTGTCTGATGATCCCTAGTCTATTAAGAATGAGATCTTCAATGCCTGACAGAGTAAAACAACAGTGTGTGCATGTGTTCTTGTGTGAGTGGAGCCAGGCTCCACTGTCCTACCCGATACAGACCCCCTTTTGTATTTTAGGGGCACACAAAGGCTGGCGGGCTTCTCCTCTCTGTTTGGTGCCCACTGCCCAGACCGATTTACAGCTAATGCTGCTTTGAAGTACTCTTTAGGTAATCACATTTAATAGAAAGCTTGGAGCCAGGGGCTGGAGGCTAAGGTGGTAGGAGCTCATGATTTTTATTATTCACTCAAAATCTGTTTACTAGTATTTGGCCAGTAAACTTTTAAGTTTCATTCAGGCCGTGGCACCTATACCGGCTCGTTTTATATTCATACATCCATTCTTTTTCAAAACCATGTATGGTTCCCCAGTGCCTTGGACTAAACAGGGCAACACCCTCATAACTACTGACAATTTCCAGTTCACTTGTGCTCTTTGGATAATGGGGAAACCCAGACTAACATAGGGGACATGTAAACTCCACACAGAAAGGCCTCATATCTCGACAGGGACCTTCTTGCAGTCAAATGCTTTACCATTAAATTAAAAAATGTTTCATAAAAAGTAATTGTGTATATGTAAAATACATCATTATATATCTGCTTAATACATATATTATTGTTTTAATTCTAATATTAAAATTGTACTTTTGTAATATAAAATAATTTTTATAATATACTTTTTTATTTTATAGTAAAAATTAGTACTTCTATAGTAATAATTTATTTATTTATTTTCTTAGTTTTAATAATTTAATAAAATAATACTAATAATAATAATTATTGTTATTAATATGATATTATTGTCAGTGTAAAACAGCAGTGTAAATGTGGCCTTAGACAACGCTGTTTTTTTTTACTTAAAATTTGAAAAAAGTAGAACAAAACAGGCATAGAGCTCTTAAATTTAAAATACATTTAAATTCGCAGTAAAAAAATGCAATTAGATTTGTTTCCCCAAGTCATTGCCCACAAGGCTATCCAACCCAACAAAGCCAATCAGCCTCTTTCAGTATATTGTGTGACACAGTAGGAATTAATCACATTGAAACAGAATTAAGCAAACGAAAATTGCAAGTGAATTGAATAAGTAGGGCGAGACATTTGCGAATGATTCAGGTAATAATTATCTGCACATCCACCCTATAATACAATCCAACCCCATTAGGGAGATTATTGTGTGCTGTGGCATATAATATTCCTAATCATTTGAACCTACATGTCGTGCTGACATGTTTCTTTCACCAATTTTAATTCGATATCTATTTTTCCATTCAACCTTAATAAGTTTGGCAGCCATGCTGTTTCATTTAAAAAAGTAGCACACCATGCTGCCATGCGTATAGCTGCAATGTAAACAGCACTTTGCGGACGACGCCTACTGATTTAAAGTGTGGATGACAAATTCTAGCCTAATTAGTTTACCAAGTATTTAGGTTAACTTTCTCTGAGCCTCTATTGTGAAATACTAAAAATAAGTGCCTGTTGTTCTGTTTCTCCCTCCATCTTTCCCTATAGTGTTGTTGACCGCTATCAACTGCTACAGTGTGAAGGCCGCCACAAGGGTTCAAGATGCCTTTGCTGCTGCTAAGCTACTCGCCCTGGGCCTCATCATCATTATTGGCTTTGTGGAGATCGGCAAAGGTGGGTAACACACAAACACTTCCAACATGTACACCAACAATCAGTCAGTTAACTAAACAACTGCTGAGGTATAGAGTATAAATACTGTAGTTTTAGTTAATGACTGTGTTTTCCATCATTAAAATGAACCCATACGAAGAGTTTATGTTTGTACATTCAGGCAGAGTGATTGTATTTATGTTTTCTGGAATTAATAAAGATCTGTATGGTCTTAGGTAGGCCTCGGCTTCAATGTTTATTTATTTTTTATGTTTATTTTTGCTATGGATACAATGTAGCATTCTAACAGTTTTTATTACAGTGTTGCTTTGCGTTCTCTTAGCTGGGTGAAAAGTGTCTTCAAGCTACACAAAGTTTGAGACCAAGCTCAGTTCAACATCAGCCTCATGCAAAAAATGACTTTTTTGATTAATAGGGTACAAATTGGTGTCCCGTTACTTTTTTAAAGCAATAAAGGCGCAGTTAATAAATAAACCATTAGCTAAAATGTAATTAATTAGTTTTAAAAACAGCAGTTATCCCACCTCAGTGCTTCTGGACTTCTTGACTGTATCCACCAAATTAAAATCACACATTATAACTTTAATTAAAGTACTAATTTTACATTTAATATCATGCAATTTAATATTAAAAATTTGTATTTTCTTTTATATATATATATATATATATATATATATATATATATATATATATATATATATATATATATAATAGACAAAATTGCTTTCTTTGCTGTGGAGTCAAGACATTTGAAAATATGATTAAAAGATGAATATGCAACAAAAATACAGAATGTCACATTTTATTATTTGGTCTTTCGACACATACATGTTTTACCAAATAAAAAGGACAACACTTTTAGAGTTCATCCCACTATTTGATGTGAGCATAAGTATTGGAACAGTTGAATTTAAGGCAGATGTAAAAGATTAAAAGCGAATATTTAGTTGTAGATCCCTTCCATGCAATCAGAGCAGTGAGTCTGCAACCCATAGACATCACCAGACTCTTGGTCTTATGCTTTGAAATGCTTTTCCCCATCCTTTAATGCAGCCAATTCCAACTGTTGCTTGTTTTGGGGAGTTTCTGTCTTTAGTCTCCTCTTCAGCTGGTGAAATTAATGTTCAATCGGATTTAAATCTGGAGATTGATTTAGGCAAACTAAGACTTTACATTTCTTTGCCCTGATAAAGTCCTTGACTGAACTGGCAGGGTGTTTTGGGTCTTTGTCCTGATCTAATATGAAGTGCTTTCTAATGAGTTTGGTGGCATTTTCTTGAATATTGGTAGGCAAGATGATTTTGTACCCTTACAAATTCATTCTGCTACTGCCATCATACATTAAGTCATCATTAAGATGAAGAGGTCATGTTCTAGAGACAGCCATGCATGCCCATGCCATGATACCACTTTCACCAAGCTTTACAGATGAGGTTCTATGCTTAGGATCATTTGCAGTTCCCTTTTTTCTCTACACTTTGCTTTTCAATCACTTAGATAAAGGTTAATCTTTGTCTCATCAGTCCATCAACTCAGTTCCAAAACTCTACTGGCTGACATTTGTGAAGAATCTTGCCTTTCTAATTTTGGTGCTGATCAGAGGTTTGCATCTTGCTGTGTAGCTTCTGTAACTCTGTCAAATTCTCTTGCGGACTGTAGATTGACAGAGCATCACCTCAGCTTTCTGGAGGTTGTTGGTGATTTTACAGACATGTATTTTAGGGTTCATTTCAAAGCTTTTATGATTTGTCTGTCATCAACTACTTTTGTTTTTCTCAGCCGTTGGGCGCATTGTTCTGGTTCTGTTTCTGTTTCTCATTAGCTTACTGGTTTAACCTCACAAATTCAGAAAGGAAAAAGAGGATTTCACAGTCTGAGATGCAGATTAACAAAGGTCCATTCACTTGGTGCATGTCCGTGTCTACTGCACAAACAAAGGCCTAAAGCTGGTATCACGGACTCAGTTGTGAGTCAGCAAAACAGGACAGGTTAATTCGAATGGATTATTAGCTCTTCTTTTCATCTTTTATCAACCCACTCTCATTGCCCATAGCAGTGGACGTGTTGTGACAGACAGCAAGGAATTTTCTGAAAGAAAGGAAAATGAGAAAGAGACGCCATGCTGGTGTTGATTATTGAATATTGGAGCCACAACTGTAGGGCAAGTCTCTTCTAATTGGCCTGCCTCACCCATATTTTGCCTAGACTGCCAAATTTTGGCCTTGCCTTTGGGTGTTGGTTTCTTTGTGTGGTTAAATTCCCAGAATTTAACCTTTAGTTGCTGAGGTTGCCACATGTACATCTCTCTCATGGTAGAGAGATGCTTCTAAAGCAGCATTGTTCGAAAGTTCCAAAAGTTAATTTGAACTATCGTTTAAAAGTTTGAGGTTGGTATGATTTTAAAAATATTCTTGAAAGAAGTCCATTCTGCTCACCAAATCTGCATTTATTTGATCTCAAATAGATTAAATCATTAATACTGGGAAATATTATTACAATTTAACTTTTGTTTTCTATATATTATATATATATATATATATATATATATATATATACATTTTTTTTTTTTTTTTTTTAATGTTATTTATTCCTGTGATGGCAAAGCAGAATTCTCAGCATCATTACTCCAAGATCCTTCAGACATCATTCTAATATGCTGATTTGGCATTCATGAAAAATCTCTTAATTATTATCAAGATTGAAAATGATTGTGCTGCTTAATATTTGTGTGCAATCCATAATTTTCTAGATTCTTGATGAATAGAAAAACGTCTCGGAATGCATTGCTAAATTAGTGAAAAAGAAAAACCAAGATGGCGGATGAGGCAATAGTTTAAAAAAATACACATTGCAATTGGTTCATTTTTTTGGAGATAGTATTCTAGCTGATATATTTATGTATTTTTAATCTTAAGATTTTGATTTGCGGTTGTGCTTTATGAGTATTGCATTTTTAGCTTAGCCAAATGGTAAAGTCAAATTAGTATTTACAAGTTATGTGGTTGTAATTGTGACGCCAAATGCATTCAGGTCACTTTGGTCAGAGCAAGATGGCAATCTACCATTTCTACAAAATTATGAATAAAGAATGTGCCCGAGGTGCTTTTTTTTTTGGCTTTTATTTAACTTGTGAAGGTGCTGTTAATTAATCATTATGTATTGTATCGTAATTGTAATACCATATTTTAAACAGGCAAGCAACTACTTTGTACATACTTGTAAATGAAAAAAAAAAATCCATTCCATTATTTCAACAAATTTACCATCCAGGGATGGAAATTAACTTTTTTGTCCACCGGCCACTGTGGCTGATGGATTTCAAAATCTACCAGCCACTTTCTTGTTTTTAACCAACAATGTGTAACTGCATGTGAAAATTAATACTACAAGATCTACAATACTTAAGCAGTTTATTTAATCTCAAGTCTCTCTTTCTCTTTCAGTGATGCTCAAAAATGCTGCCTATCTAGGCAGCTTACTAGGTTTTGAAACAACCGACTCTTGCTGAAGTAGCTCATTCCCCCAACTCCGTAGCCCAACTGGATGATACACCTGAACTGAACTTTTGTAATGCATAGAAACATTTTTGCAATATTCTAAACAATTTTCGTACGCATTAATAATGTTGTATTTAATTCCAAAGGAAAGGATTAACCAGTATAAGTGTATTTATTTATATTTTTGGTCTATTTATTTATTTTTTTTGTGGTTGAGGGAACACGTGGGGAAAAGTCCCCTGTTCAACACTTTATCTCTGAAAGAAATCTCGGCTCGCAAACTTTTACGCCGTTGACAAACGAAGGCACAGTGTTTGGAAATTTGTGCGCGATAACAAATTCTTCACGTGATCTTGTATATCATGAGCGCATGCTATAAAACGTACTGTAAATAACCAACAAATATATCACTCCACAAGCGGCACTATCTTCAGCTACAAACACTGTACTGGGAACAACACCGCCGTTTCGAGCCCGGTTTACACTGCCTTTCTCCATGGAGCTGCTTCGGATGATACACTTTATTTCTTCTTGTACACACACCAGGAAAGGAAAAATTTCCTTTTTTGTCCACCGGCCGGGTGAAACAGTATGCTATTTTATTTATCTGCCACGGTGGCCAGTAGGTGAAGCCTGTAGGTACCCGCCACAACACAAAATCACCCACATTTGGCTGGTGGCGGGTGCTAATTTCCGTCCCTGTTACCATCAATATCAAGAATCTGCATCTATTGCATAACCCATATTTTCTCACTGAGACGCTCACAACTCAGAAACTCATTGTGAATGCATTCATGTGCATTCAACTCGAAAATACAATCTTCTTGACTCTATTTAAAGCAGTTGAGAGTCAAGTTGACTCATTTATGACTTTCCATTTTAGTTTGAATGCCTCATTGCTGTCTGTGTTGATTGAAAACAGTAAGGCAGCTGGCTAGCTATCGGGTGTTTTTGTGTGCGAGCTAGATAAGCACATGCAAAATTATGGTGTGAAAAACGAGGCCAGATAATGATGACTGTAAATTTGAACCACCGACAGGACATACCCTCCCTGTCTTGAGAGATGTCTATGGAAATGTACTCAGAACTGACAAGTATCTTATTTATTTTCTTTATGAAGTCTTGCTTTTGAAAGAGTTGTTTAATTTACAGTGTCTTCCTCTGTGACATTTCCTTCCTCTACGTCAGTCTTTATGCACAAAGTAGCTTCTGTTTAACGGTGTACTAGACTTAACTTACTTAGAAGTCCAGAAAAGTTCTTAATGTGTATATTAGCACTTGTTTGCTTTGAGAAAGCCACTACTGCTTAATTCTGTTACTTTCAGCCATTGCTGAAACGTAGCATGCAACAGGACACCTCGTGGTTTATCAGCCATCTTGAACATCTTTTGGGACTGGAGCTCCACCCACACAGAGACAGTGAGACACTGCATGCTCAGCCCACTTATTAGCATGATCATTGTTGAGTTTTTATGTTTTGGTCCTTTTTGCCACTATATTTATAATTATATTTGAGAGCTGTCAAGAAAGGAAAGGTCATAAAAGGAGGGAACAGAAACAGGAATGATACAAGCCCAATAATACAAAAAACAGGCACATATATGATTTGGAAGAGTAAATATTTGAAATATTATTATCAATGTTGAAAACAGTTGCACTGCTTAATATATATATATATATATATATATATATATATATATATATATATATATATATATTGTGTGTTGAAACCGCATTTTGATGAACAGAAATTTCAAAAATGATGAACAGCATTTATTTGAAATATACATTTTTTAGAAACTTTATAAATGTCTTTTCTGTCATTTTTGATCAACATAAAATAGCCTGTACAATAGATTACTAATAAATAAAAAATAAACAGATAAATTAATGGACCAAGGTCAGAGAACAACATTTATTACTATATTAACATTTATTTTACCACAAAATGTTGTGACAGAACTATCAGAATTAGGGATGTACGATCATGATTTTTCATGGCCGATTCCGATACCGATTTTTTTACAAGCAAACTGGCCGATTCCGATACCGATTTCTGATTTTTTTTTTTCTTTATCTTTAAGCAACAAACAAGAAAGAAGGAAAGTGTGCATAAACAAGATGTTTATTTGGTATTAAATAGGCCAAACTGGCTTTTGGCTATTGAAAACAATAACCGTAACCATCTGAAATTAACGGCAGTAACTGCACAGTAAGTAGCCTACATTCAATACAAACATAGATGGTACAGACATCAGCATTTAGCTTTTGTTTTTGAATTGGGTTGAAACCACATAGAACTGGCCTTAAATGAAAAGATTAACTGTAACTATGTGAAATTAAAGGCAACAACTGCATAGTTCTACAATCCAAACAACACAATCAACACATATTCAATAAGATGTTTCTTAATCAGCACTCAGTATTTGTTTTAGTTTTTAAATTTGGTTTTAAATTTAAAAAAGGTCTTTATTAGTGAGACTAAATAAAAGTATACTATATAAATAAATGATTCCAAAATGTTAAAATCAAATTAATGTTGGTGCAAATAAAACAGAGATGCAAAGTGTTTCATTCATCCAATGAAAAAATTAGGGTAATGATTCACATCTATATTTTTTTACTTGAGCCAATGAAAAATAAATAATTTCAGTGTGCTACAGCAGGTGATTTTTAAATCAAATTAAGTCGATGTAATTTTAAGGTAAAATAAAAATAATAATCCTATACAGAACTGACGTTTACTTCTGGCTTTTCAAACGTGTATGCAAGTTCTGCTTTACAAAAAAAAAAAAGCATTTCAGTTTTGTCACAGTTTAGTACGTTTCGTTTCGTTTCTCATCCAACACGCGAGAAGTTGATCTGAACATCTCTTCCCTGTTGTTCGCGCAGCTTCAGTGAGCAGTAGTGATGTGTCGTTCGTGAACGAATTGTTCTTTTTGAACAAATCTTTTAGGTGAACGAATCGTTCTCGTTCACATAATCCACTGACTCATATTTCTCGTTCACTGAAGTTCCTCCCTCCACAGCAGCACGGCGCTATTAGCAGCGCATGCTCAGCTCGGTGAACCGGGTAACTGTGAACTGTTTTATCCTGTCAAAGATTTACTCTTGAAAGAACGGATACATGTCGTTCGTGAATGAAATTAACTGGTACATAGCTTATCTTGTTCGTGAACAAAATTAATGAGAGTAAACCGGGTCAGTTGGCCATTTAGCATGTAAGTCTCATAAAATGCAAAGTGCAGTAATATGCACTGTGCACATACGCTTGTTTTCATATTTAGCATACAGAACATAATTCCACATTTAATCCCCGATTTATAAATGTGAATATATAGGCTAATATATGATCTGTCTGACCAAACAATTAAAATGCTAATTATGCAAGAAAATCTCATCCTTTGTTCATCTGAAAAACTTAAATAGACTTTATATATTGAATGCGATTATGCACACATTTTAATAAAGCCAAATAAGTTTTTGTAACAAATGAATAAGTTCGTTGACTTAAGACATAACACATATTTACATTTACATTTATTCATTTAGCAGACGCTTTTATCCAAAGCGATTTACAAATGAGGACAGTGGAAGCAATCAAATACAAATGACACTCTTTTTCGCCACCTACTGGCATATTTTGTGTAATACAAAGAAATGGTCACTGAACAAATCAGTGAATGAATCTGAACGAATCATTTTGGTGAACGAACTGAAAATGAATGAATCTCTTGAAAGAATCATAATTTCCACCACTAGTGAGCAGGAAAGGCTCTTATTTTTGCGCCAGTACACCAACGGCTGATCGCTTCCTGTTATCTGCACTTCCAGTGCTGAACGACTGCCAGTGTCCTACGCACAGATTTCGAAATACTTCCTCACAAACGACATGATAGCGAATGATAACAATGTAGTATGTGCACGCGGGTGCACTTCTGGAAAAATCGGCCAAAAAAAGACCAAAAAAACGGCGATTGCTAATCGCGTATTTTAAACAAAAACCGTCCGGTTCCAATTTATGGCCGGTCAACCGGTGCATCCCTAATCAGAATCAAGTATTCCAATGGATCATCTTAACATTCTATTGTTTGATACTAAAATATGACAATACACTTTTCCAGTATGTCCATTTTGACCGGATGGTCATGATTTCCTCTCAGATGATTCTCTTTGTCCATTAAGGTGTCTAGACTGATTCGACAATGGTTACACAACTGATGCCATACTCGATGCTCACTGAACTTGCCTTCACACACTGCACTTTTGTGTATTAGAAAAGTGTGTTTTTGAGATTGCATGTTGTTTTTAGGAACTCTTCAGACTGAATCTAGGCTATGTAAGCTATGATCTGCTGTCGAAGCGTTTCTTTTAGACCGAGATCGAGCTCCTCTGGGCTGGCGTAGCTCAGGTCTGAGCCTATAATACTCAAGTTTATACAAAGAGTTTATACAGGCTTTCAGTCTCATTCTGCGCCTGACTGCCTCAGGCATACAGTCTTACACACACACACACACCTATCTCACCTACCATGTCATGTGACCAGACGGCGTTGGCCTCCATCATTCAACACAGATTCACATGAGCTTGCCTTGGGCTGCAATCATTCAGTGGACATGTTCACATCCTCTAGGTAGGATTCATGTCTTAATTCGTTGCCACTGAAAAATAATTTTTTTAATATTTGTACATGTTAACTTAAGCTAATGCAAAAGCTGACATGAAAAAAAAAATTACAAAACAGTACTTTTACATCATTTACTAATCTGGATATCCTACACATACATACATACAGTACATACATACACACACACACACACACACACACACACATACATAAAATTATGCATTTAGCAGACACTTTTATCCAAAGCGACTTACAGTGCATTCAGGTTATCAATTTTTACCTATCATGTGTTAGATTATTTATAATATATATTAGATTTTAATCTTTATATATATATATATATATATAAATTTGTTTTTGCTTAATTAAAGTGCAATATTAATTATGCAAGACAAAATAAGACTCCTGGGTCTCTTAAAATGAACAACTTAGTTTCCTTTTTTAGAATTTTTTTTTTTTTTAAATGCATAGAATGCAATGCATACATCAAAAATAAACATTTAAATAGTACCCATTGTTTCTATGTCTGTACTTGTACTGTGAACAATGACAATAAAGTTGACAGATGAATTAAGTGCTTTTAAGTGCTATTCAGTTGGGGTTTTAAATAAAGCATTTTCTGAGATGCACATTAAACATTAAACACATAAAACATTAATTTAATTTATCTTTTAATTATTGAAAATTAAGCAAACTTAACTTTTTGGAAAACAAAGGGGATTTACTATTAAAAATAAAACATGGAAGAAATGTTGTGTGATTAAACCTTAAAAAAAATGTTTGATTTTTTTTTTAGTAGTAGGCTATGTACATTCTGCTGAACAATAGTAATACATCTCTGGCAAATACTTGTCTTTAAACTAAACCGGACTTTTATTTTGACGGGTTGGCGTACCTTTACAGTTCTGTGTATGTGATGTGACGCTAGTTTTACTCAAATCAAACGGTCAAATGCTCATGAAGTGACTGTCAGAGCATTTCTGGAGATGTTGTTCATGTGTTCATGTCCTTATTTAGTGAGACAGCAGACGCTGAAATCACCGTGAGTGTCACACGCTTCAGTGTGTGTAATAAAGGAAGAAGCGCTTCTGCGCCATTCATTAACAGAGACACGCAGAACATGCAGGATTCATTTTTAAATAGACTGTTCCGGCTTAATATTTACAGATATTAGTCCATATCGTGATTTGATGTAAGTGTAATGACCTATTTTTGATTGATTCATTCAAAATTTGGCAAATTCCGTGCCATTCCGTGTTAAACTGTAAATTCAATTTTTATGACTTGATTCCGTGATTCCATCTGCGTTTTCTGCATCGCGGAAATCATAGGGCCCTAGTTGTGGAATGCCAGCTCTATCTTGCAATGGACACACGCCACGACATTCTCTTTACGTTTGCCTGCACCCTCAAATCAAAATACTTGGGTTATCTGTAGCAGCGTAGGATACACCTAATGTATCCTTCGAATTCCTGTGAAAAAAGGTGGCATTCGAAGGTCTTATTTGGAGTGTGCTACTTGCTTTTCTGAAATGAGACAACCTCGATGACTTATGCAGCCTTTGAATGCGACCTTCGGAGGGCGCAGCCTTCTAAATGAGACACAGCTACTGCTGACTTCTTGTGTCTCCTTCCACTTTGTGGGTGATGTAAACGCGTTGTGTCACATTAAAAAAATCATTGCGAAAGAACCTGACGTGAGATTTAAAATAAATTAAAAGAGGCTTCGAGGCAGAGGAATTTGCCTCGATCATTTTTTGTAATCGAGTTACTCGAGTTACTCGAGGAATCGTTTTAGCCCTAATATGAATATTGAAATAGTAGTTTTCAGTGTCACATGATCCTTAAGAAATCATTCTAATATGCTGATTTGCTGCTCAAGAAACATATCTTATTATTTTCATTGTTGAAAACTCTTAATATTTTTGTGGAAACAGTGGTAACGCTGAATAAGGAGCTGAAACATGGCGACACATTATATATTATGCATCATGCAATTGCCATTTGGCATAGTTACCCAATAATTTACTAAGGGGAAAACAGATATGTTCTATTGAATGTCCAAACCTTGAAAATATGCAGATTAGGACATTAAATCATTTGATGCTATTGTGTTAAAGAGTGGCTGAGGAATGAAAGAACAAACACCCACACATTTTCAAAAGGAAGAAAGAGTACCAAAGAAAGAACATGGGAGACTACTTTGTATCAAACCCGTGTAATGATTTTCACAGCGATTCTTTTGAGAGAAGTCAAGTCCGAAGTCACTTTTTGATGATTTAGTCATATGAATTTCTTCAAATCTGTTAAACTATTGTTTTTCTTTTTTACACCTGCGCATGTTTGTTGCTATACTACACCGCTTGTTGGACTGCTAGGCCAATCCCTCAAAGTTTCCTAACCATAAATTGAATTCTTACAGTGTTTTCTGTCAGGGAAGCCTTTGTCGCTCTGATGCCTGCAGGCTTTGGAGAGATGGATGTACGTAGAGGTTTGATCTCCCCCGGCTTTCTCACGGGAGAGATTGAGACCGGGCCCCAGCCTGAAACAACACTATGTTCATCTGTTGATCCAGTGGGAATTCACGAGCTTTGGGTGTTCAAGAATTTGCAAACCCTACAATTTCTCTTTAGTTCTTGTGTTCCCATCACTCTTGCATTTCAGATGTGACATCTGTGACCTTGTGCCTCATGCACCGACCTACTGCCCACAACCGGCCTTGAGAATGTCAGCATGATGACTTTGAAAACTCATTGTATTGTGATAGTGGGAAACAGTCAGCCACCTTAAAACTATTCCATGCAAGCTTGTTGTTCCTCTCATTGGATAATATTGTGGGAATTACAGAGTACTCCCTGGATATTATGACTTGAATGGATTGTTTTATTATGTAATGTTGCTGATAGTTTGCAATAGCATTGTAATCTTATGTTTCATGCTGATTGTTTCTGTTGCAGGTGATACTACTGAGCTATTGCCTGAAAATTCGTTTAAAGGAACCAATACAGACTTTGGTAACATTGGAATGGCTCTTTACAGTGGGCTGTTTGCTTATGGAGGATGGTAAGACCACAGAACTAAATTTGGTGAAATGTAATGATACAGCATGTGAACCAAGATATGTTTTACATGTAAATCAACTTTTTTGTCGTAAACAGCCATGACTACAACTGTCACGCTCCGAGGGAAGAAAGAGAGAGATGAAAATGAACTTAGAGATGTATTTAATAATCAAGGATAAACTCAAAACAGAAAGGTTTCATTCAGAACATAAATCACATCATAAGAAATAATGCAAAAGCAAACATAAAACAGGAACAAACTTAACTTGTAGACAGACAGAACGGCGGGAAGACTGGTAGATAATACTGTGGTAGAAGAGAGTAGTTTGAGTCCAGTGTCTAACGAGTAGATCTGACAGTGTTCTGATGAAAGTGCTGTGTATATATGGAGGTGCGTTGATGAGGAGCGGCAGGTGCAGGTGATCAGAAGGCGGGTGATTGGGAACGAGTGGGCGTGGTGATGGAACCTGACGGTCTGGATGTGTTGCTGACAGTACCCCCTCCTCCACGGGCAGCTCCCGATGCCCGGGCAGGATCCGGATGTTGTTGATGATAGTCCGAGAGTAGAGATGGATCGAGAATGTCATTGCGAGGAATCCAGGACCGTTCCTCGGGGCCGTAGCCCTCCCAGTCCACGAGGTACTCAAGCAAGCCCCCTCGCCGCCGAGAGTCCAGGATCTCCCGGACAGAGTAGACCGAAGGGTCCTCCTGGACCTCCGGAGGAGGAGGCACCTCGGCACCGCCAGGTTCTGTGGAGGGAGTAAGAGGAGGATTAGTGGCAGGATTGAGTAGGGAAACATGAAATATAGGGTGAATACGGTAGTGTGCAGGGAGCTGGAGCTGGTAGATGATGGGGTTGATTTGCCTCTGGATGGGAAACGGTCAGATGAAACGGGGGCAGAGTTTCCTACAGGGCAGTAACTGTCGTGGAGTGTTGGTCATGGCACAGACCGAGCAGGCACGGACATGTTGTACAACCTCACGGGCCATCCTGGGCCACCAGTACCGGGAACGAAGAAGTGAGAGGGTCCGCTTGCTGCCTGGATGTCCAGAGCCCGGAGAGGAGTGGATGGAGTCCAGAAGGGAGGAGCGCATGGAGGAAGGGACGTACTGTTTCCCTTCTGGACCTCCCGGCGGAACTGGCTCTCGGGATATGGCTTCCTGGAGTTGTTGGTCCAAGTTCCACACGATGGGGTTGAGGAAGAGCTCTGGAGGAAGGACAGGGTCGGAGATTGGCTGCGGGTCTGGCTGGTAGATACGGGATAATGCGTCCGCCTTCAGGTTCTTGTGGCCGGGATGGTAGGTGATGGTGAAACAGAACCTGGAGAAGAACAGGGCCCACCGAGCCTGGCGAGGATTCAGCCGCTTGGCCTCTCGTATGTATTCTAGGTTTCGGTGGTCGGTGATGACACTGAAAGGGTGTGTAGCTCCCTCGAGCCAATGCCTCCATTCCTCCAGAGCTAGCTTAATGGCCAGGAGTTCCCGATTGCCGATGTCGTAGTTCTGTTCCGCTGGGGAAAACTTCCGGGAAAAGGCGGCACATGGATGGAGTTTGGGAGGCTCTCCGGAGTATTGTGAGAGTACGGCTCCAACCCCGACAGTGGACGCATCTACTTCCACGATGAAGGGTTTGGTAGGATCTGGAAGGATGAGGGCCGGAGCCGTACAGAAGGCATTTTTGAGTGAGGTGAAGGCTTGGATGGCATCAGGAGTCCAGGTGAGGGTCTTGGGTTTGCCCTTAAGCAGGTTGGTGAGGCTGGCTGAATGAAGGCTGAACTGGTGGATGAAGCGGCGATAGAAGTTCGCGAATCCGAGGAAGCGCTGAAGCTCCTTAACTGAGGTGGGTTGGGGCCAGTCCCTGATGGCTGCGACCTTGTCCGTGTCCATGCTGATCCCAGCTGGGTTGATGACGTAGCCTAGGAACTGGATGGTGGTTTGGTGGAACTCGCACTTCTCAGCCTTGAGGTACAGGTGGTGGTGTCTCAGCTTCAAGAGGACCTGCGTAACGTGGTAGCGATGGTCGGCCAGGTTCCGAGAGTAGATGAGGATGTCGTCGATGTAGACGATGACGAAACGGTGGAGGAACTCTCGGAACACCTCGTTCATGAAGCCCTGGAAGACAGAAGGCGCGTTGACCAGGCCATAGGGCATGACCCGGTAACGGTAGTGGCCAGTAGGGGTGATGAAGGCGGTCTTCCATTCGTCCCCAGGGCGGATACGAACGAAGTTGTAGGCACTACGCAGGTCCAGCTTGGAGAAGATGCGGGCTCCACGCAGTTCATCTAGGGCAGCTGGGACCAACGGCAGGGGGTATGGAAATTTGACCGTCTGGGAATTCAGGACACGGTAGTCAATACAAGGTCGCAGACCTCCGTCCTTCTTCCCCACGAAGAAGAAACTGGAGGCGGCTGGTGAGGTAGATGGCACGATGAAACCTTGGTGGAGAGCCTCCTGAATGTACTCCTCCATGGCCTTCTGCTCCGGGATGGACAGAGGGTAGATCTTACCCTTGGGAAGTTTCGCTCCAGGCAGCAAGTCAATGGCGCAGTCCCATGGCCTATGAGGTGGTAATCTGGTAGCAGCCTGCTTGCTAAAGACGTCCTGGAACGCCCTGTAGTCCTCCGGTATGGAGATGCACTTGGTGGATTCAGGACTCTCGACGAGGGTTGACTGAAGAGAGAGTTTTGGGATGGGTAGGTGTCGAAGGCAGGATTCGTGGCATTTAGAACTCCACTCGAGGATGTCACATCTCTCCCAATCCATGGAAGGTGAGTGCTTAATCAGCCAGGGACGTCCCAGGACGATGTCCACTGTAGCACCCTCCAACACCAGAAATGAGATTTCCTCCACGTGGAAGTTGCCGATTTGAAGTTGGCAGTCAGGCGAACGTTGCTTCACTTGGCCGGATCCCAAGGGCTCTCCTCTGATGGTGTTGATCTGATATTGAGGATGTTGAGGTAAAGCTGGTAGGTTGAGGGTTCTCAGTGTGTTGAGGGAGATGAAGTTCCCCGAGGCACCCGAGTCGATGAGAGCTTGGACTGTGAAAGCAGAGTCTTTAATCCGCAGAATGACCGAATGTTTTCTCATGTTAGTTACGTCGGGGGAGATATTTAGAATACTCACAGAAGGTAGTGGTGGTGGTGGTTTGATAGGACAGGAAGTGATGGTGTGGTTCTTGCCTCCACAGTATAGACAGAGCCCCTGGGACACACGGCGGTATCTCTCAGCAGCGGATAGATGATAGGAGTCTGTCTGCATCGGTTCTGGTGTTGGAGGGGAATGTCCAGGAACGGGCGAGGCGGCTGGCAGAGAGATGGTGTCAGGAGAACATGCAAACAGGCGCTGAGCGATCTGGGTGGTCTTTTGGATGAGCCCTTCGAGACCGATTGAATCGTCGAAAATCACCAGTTGCTGTCTGATGTTGCAATTCAACCCCTGACGGAAGATTGAGCAGAGCGCTGGTTCATTCCATCCACTAAGGGTCGCTAGGGTGCGGAACCGGAGAGTGTACTCACCAGCCGAAGAAGAGCCTTGACGCAGGCGTAACAGATCATCCGAGACTGATAAGGATCCGGTAGTCCTTCCAAAAACTTCCTTGAAGTGTTTAGTGAATGCAGATAAATTACCGATTATGGGATTTTCCGCTTGCCATAGTGCATCAGCCCAATCCAGCGCTCGGCCCGACAGCAAACTGGTGATGAATGCCGTCTTAGATCGCTCCGTGGGAAATCGTTGGGGCTGCATCTCAAAATGCAGAGTGCACTGCAGGAGGAAGCCGTTACATTTGTCCGCCTCGCCCGAATAGCAAGCAGGTAAGGCCATGGGACTTCCAGAGGTAAAGGGGGAAGTGCTCGGTGAAGGCTGGAAGATTGATAGGAGAGGATCAGAAGTGGGGCGAGTTGACATAGTGAAGGATCTGTATCTTGTCTAGGTCAGATCTTCTGTCACGCTCCGAGGGAAGAAAGAGAGAGATGAAAATGAACTTAGAGATGTATTTAATAATCAAGGATAAACTCAAAACAGAAAGGTTTCATTCAGAACATAAATCACATCATAAGAAATAATGCAAAAGCAAACATAAAACAGGAACAAACTTAACTTGTAGACAGACAGAACGGCGGGAAGACTGGTAGATAATACTGTGGTAGAAGAGAGTAGTTTGAGTCCAGTGTCTAACGAGTAGATCTGACAGTGTTCTGATGAAAGTGCTGTGTATATATGGAGGTGCGTTGATGAGGAGCGGCAGGTGCAGGTGATCAGAAGGCGGGTGATTGGGAACGAGTGGGCGTGGTGATGGAACCTGACGGTCTGGATGTGTTGCTGACAACAACAACATACAAGATATTTTGGTCACTTTTTTGGCCCACCATCAAATTGAATTGGTCCGAAATCCAATTCACATAACAATGTAGTTGTTTTGATAATGCCACAGTGTATGCACTTTTCATGGAAATCAGCTGAATGATTGACTCATGGTTGACTTTGCATATTCAGCTGGTGCAGAAGCAAGTATTATTATATCCACAAAATTTCACACATATTCCCTTGGAATTTAAACTATTTGTCGGTCATTCTGTAAATGGCTTGTTTCATTATATGTTCTATTAGATTTTCTTATTTACTCTTTCCTTTTTACCAGGAATTATTTGAATTTTGTCACAGAGGAGATGATCGAGCCATACAAGTAAGTTAAACTTAACTTATTTTACTCTGTGTTATAGTATAGTACAGTACATTTATATATTATGAGTTTTTAATTTTTTTAAATGTATGTATTTTAAATTGAGTTTTTTAAATGTTTTAACCTTTCTTAAGGTTGGTTGGGGTGGAGTGGAAACAATATTTTTATTTTTGCAAAAGTTCAATAAACAAATTATGCAATTTTTCTTATTAAAAATATTTTTAATAAATACATCAAAATAAATATTTCCTAAATAATTTAACCCCTACATGAATATAACTCTTTTTAAAATGTTGAATATTAAAAAAAAAAATTAACTCCTATAAAAAATTGGGTCATTGTTCATTACAAGGCATCATTTTGTTATTATACATAATAAAAGCTGATTTATTTGTATTTTACATGGTGCAAGTTGCCTTATGGGGCTACCATGTTTAGATGTATACCAGCT
This sequence comes from Carassius carassius, assembly GCF_963082965.1. Taxonomy (NCBI): domain Eukaryota; kingdom Metazoa; phylum Chordata; class Actinopteri; order Cypriniformes; family Cyprinidae; genus Carassius; species Carassius carassius. The sequence goes on along the minus strand of NC_081797.1, from coordinate 8,166,682 downwards.
TCTATTATGCTGCTCATAATAACCTTTTATTTTCATTGGAGTGATATTAATTTCTTTAAGGGAAAAATAATTATTTTGAGATATGTATTAAATATATTTAAAATATTTTTCATTTATTAAATATATTTCAGACACTTCCTCTCACTGAATAAATTAATCACGTCAGACTTCTAATAAGGCATTTCTAAAAAAAAAAAAAAGCTAAAAAAATAACAAACAAAAAGTAAGTTTTTGTGAGGGATGGTTTATGTAATAGTGTATGTGCCAACGTGTTACAGAAACCTGCCTCGGGCTATCATCATCTCGCTCCCCATTGTCACCATTGTCTATGTGCTGACCAACCTGGCCTACTTCACCACACTCAGTCCGGAGCAAATGCTCGGATCTGAGGCTGTTGCTGTGGTGAGTGTCGCCACATAGACACATTACATTCCATATTAAGCTCAGTTGCTTTAATGTTTTCTTTTTATTAATGTTTATTAAAGTTAATTAATAGTTAAGTTGTTTTTTAGGACTTTGGAAACTACCACCTGGGACCAATGGCTTGGATAATCCCTGTGTTTGTGGGCCTTTCCTGCTTTGGCTCTGTGAATGGCTCTCTGTTTACTTCATCTAGGTAATGCACAAACACTAACACACACTTGTTATAAATATCCTGTGTTGGAAGAGGTCACATTAATCAGATCACTTTACTTTAAGTTGCTTATTTGATTAATCTGTCTGGTTAGCGTTGTTCTTAAGTCACCCTGCAGGCTTTTCCACTGTAAACACTGGTCAGGTTATCTCTGAATAGATCTGTTTATGTCTCTGTTTGGTATCAGACCTAATGGATAAAACGATGCTCTTTCCCTTCAGGCTGTTCTTCGTGGGCTCCCGAGAAGGTCATCTTCCCAGTTTGTTGTCGATGATCCACCCTGACCTTATGACCCCACTGCCTTCACTTATATTTACTGTAGGTGTCTAAAACCAACCACATCACTCACTATAACATTACTTTTTTAATGTTTAAAAGTCTTTTTTCTGTTTAAATAGTTAAAATTTTGGAGTGAATCATTCTTGTAAATTGGTTCTTTTCAATGAATTGTTTTAGCCAGTTCTAATTTGTGAGTGAATCATTCTTTTGAGCCACTTTATTTTTTTTTTCAGTGAATCGGTTTAATGAATCAGTCAGTGAATCAGTTAAATCAGTTCTAATTTGTGAGTGAATCTTTTTTTTTTGATGCTGTTCCTTGTAATGAATCAGTTCAGACAGTTCTAATTTTTAAAAATTTTTTAAAGTCAGTTCTTTTCAATGAATTGGTTTAATTGCTTCCAATTTTTGAGTGAATTTTTTTTTTCTTTTTTTGGTAATTTTTTTCAATGAATCAGTTTAAATTACTTCTAATTATTTTGAGTGAGTTATTGACGATGAAGTTGATAAGCAGGTTTTAATCTGTGAATTAATAATTCATTTGAAAATTAATCTTTATAAATAGTTCTAATGTTGGAGAGAATTACTCTTTTAAGTCAGTTTTGTTCAATTAATCACTTTAACTAGTTCTAGGTCATTGTTTGGAATCAGTTCTTTTCAATGAACCAGTCAGTTTTATTAGCAAATTAGTTTTAAAATGTTTCCAAAATCCTTATTCAATAATAACATATGACTGGAAAAGGTGTGAATCGATAATAATGTCAAATTTTAAAGTAAATCACACTTTTGAACGGTTTCTTTTCAACGAATTTGCTGAAGATTCAGTTAAAACTGTTTCTTTTCTTTTTTTCCACAGTGTATCATGACACTTCTCTACGCTTTCTCCAATGATATCTTCTCAGTCATTAACTTCTTCAGCTTCTTTAATTGGCTCTGCATCGCCATGGCCATCCTCGGCATGATGTGGTTACGCTACAAGAAACCTGAATTAGAAAGACCAATTAAGGTGAGCCGGGGGGCGGAGCTAGTTAACAAATGCTGATAGACTGTGTGAGGTTGAACAAGGTCATACTTTCAAATGCAAGAGAAGTGACCTGCCATAATATACGTGTTCTCTGTCTGAACCCAGACATAGCTAGGAACAGAATGGTAACACACAGGCCCTTTTGTGCACTTCTCTCATAACATTCAGTCTCTCACTGCACTCAGTGGCCTTCGCTCATCTGCCGGACACAGAGGGATGTTCATCAAATGAGGTTTGGAGGCACTGGAGTGAAAGAGGCCATTTGCGTATTGCTCATAATCTTACTCTCATTCTAGATCTCATTAGCGCTTGTCCATTGTTTGTTTCATTCAAGGTGGTTTCATCAATTAAACTGTGGACGATAGGACTATTTTTAATAATGAAAACCCAAAACCCAAAAATGCCGTTCCAAACCCGTAAGACCTGAGAGTACCATGAATGGTGGAGGATACTGACCCGAAAGAGGAGAAATCATAGAATTAAGTCCTTATTTTTGGATTCATTGTGAACAAAAAGCTTCATAACATTATGGTTGAACCACTGATGTCACATGGACTATTTTAACAATGTCCTTGCTACCTTTCTGAGCCTTGAACGTGTCAGTTGTGTTGCTGTCTATACAGGGTCAGAAAGCTCTTGAATTTCATCAAAGTACCTATTTGTGTTCTGAAGAGGGTTTGGAATGATATGAGGGTGAGTAATTAATGACAGAATTTTCATTTTTGGGGGAACTATCCCTTTAATTATTTACTGCAGTTCAAAAGAATGGGGAGAGGTAAATAATTGTCTTTGTTCTTAGATTAATACTTTTATTCAGCAAGGATGCTTTAAGCTACTCAAAAATGACAGAGACATCATTACTATTAATCATAATGTGGAAGTGAAATTTGATGACATTAGCAATGAGCTAGTCTTGATCAGAGCAAGCTTGAGGAGAGTATCAGGCCATTTGTCAACGAGCTATGCAAGTGAAACCATCCTGCAAAACCAGATCAATCCGGCTATCACAAAGAGCAAGAAGCTACCCAGGGAACTCTGTGATGAAGTTGTAAGGGGAAAAAGGCAAGAGAAGGCTATAAATAGAAGAACTTTGAACCACTCTTAGAGCTCTGTGAAGTCCATTGTATACAAATGGAGAAGACACAACATAACACAACTGAAACATCAAAGATCAGGATGTCCTACCAAAATGAGCAGCCAGAGAAGAATGGTGATTGTCAGAGCGAGTAACACTGAGCTCAACACTTCTGCACTGTGTGTCTTTCATAAGTGAAGTAAATGTTCTTTAATAAACATACTTTCTGACTGTACTTTAAATAGACTTTTGATCACATCTTCAAAGCTGTCCCACCTATCTGTCCACTAGGTCAATATTCTGCTGCCCATTGTCTTCGTATTGGCCTGCCTGTTCCTCATCGTGGTGTCCATCTGGAAGACCCCTGTGGAGTGTGCTATAGGATTTGGAATCATCGCCACAGGAGTTCCTGTGTACCTCTTTGGCGTTTGGTGGCAGACCAAGCCAAACTGGCTCTTGCAGATCATCTGTGAGTGTCTCTCCTCTTGTTTGCTTAGCAGCATGGAAAAAAAGATGGTTCTAGCCAGTTAAAACTTCATAACTGAAATCTGAAAAGGTTTTGATGTTTGTTAAAATCAAACCTTAGAAGAGTTTATTCAACAGCACTGCTTTTAAGACAAAATTGGACATTTGCTATGCGTTTAACCTCCATAATTTGACAGATTTAGAGTTATATTTGGTTATAAAAAAAAAAAAGTATAATTAGGGTGACCTTTTATCCAATGAGATTTCATTTAGATTTTTTGATAAACAACATTGAAAAAAATCTTATGCTCATGAGATTTTGCTTTTATTTGATCACAAATGATCAGAAAAAAACAAAACATTAATTATTGTGAAATATTATTCAAAAATGTGGATTTGCTGCTCAAGAAACATTACTTATTATTATCAATGTTGAAAAAAGTTGTGCTGCATAATATTTTTGTGGAAACCATGATACATTTTTCTTCTATAGATGAAAAAAAAAAAAAAAGATCAGCATTTTTTTCAAAACATATTTAATGGCACTTTTGATAAATTTAATCCATCCCTGATATATATATATATATACAAACATACATACATACACATATATGTACATACACATACACACCTGCACAAAGTGCTAGCAAAATGTTTAGAACACTAGTATTTTTACCAGCTAAAAATGGTTTTAAGTCAGTTATTTCTGTCTTTTGCTGTAGTGCGTCAGTAAGAAATAACAGTTTATATTTCTAAACATTATTTTTGCCATTAATTGTAATAATCTAGTGAGATTTTTGTTTGCACAAGGAGTCTGAAAATAGCCAGTGCTCCACACAGAGATCTGATCTCACTAGGGCTGCAACTAACGATTATTTTGATAATCGATTAATCTGTCGATTATTTTTACGATTAATCGATTAATCTGTTTATGTACTTATATTTTTGTTTTGCCCATTTCCCCCCCCAAGTAACTTATTATTAAAGAGTCTTTATCATTCAACAGACTTTTTAGAAATTTTAACCATTTTGCATTGTCATTTCCTCATCAAAAACATACCTGGAGTTGTGTTTTATTATGTGCTAGTAATCCTTTGTCGAACTCTTCTGCAATCAAAACACTGACCCATACGTACTCTAGCAAATTTCACAAGGAGATTTCAAATAATGTTTTTACCATGGCAGTCATTAGGGCTCCTAAAGTAGTTTAACATCCCGAACAAAGCTTATTAAGTAATCTTTCAGAACATATTTTCACTAAGAATAAGAATAAAACAGAATAAAATTGCAGTACATTGCATTTTATTATTATTTTTTTTTCCTGTAAACACACAACTTATACCTGGGAAACAGCTTCATAGCTTATGCTGTGAAATTGTAAACAGTCATTCGAATAAAGTGCCAATGGCATGAAACCTGAATGGAACTCACATTTTAAAGTAAAATCCATCATAAAAAATGTATTGAAAAAATATGAAAAAAAATGGACAAAAAAAACTTGCTGTGTGAAAAAGAGCAGTGAATACTTAGAAAAAAAAGTGCATTTCAAATACATTTAAACATTTACTTCTCTCATTCAGTCATAATTAGGCTGCAAGACTGAATTATGAACTGGTAAACGAAAAACTGATCACAGAACATGTTTGTAAAGCTTTAAATGTTAACTGTTAAAAAGCAATGTTATCAGCTTTCATGACTAAACATCTAAACATTTGCAAACAACATTGTACTGGAGAATCTGAACATATAAAAGTCAGATCAGTAGTGCAAAGTTTAGAGGTTACTCTTTTTTTTTTGAAGGCTCAAAGTAAAGTACTCCCACACTTTGGATGACTTCGTTCGATTAGTTTTATCTTCCGCTTTTTTTTCTTTCTTTCTCGAGCTTACTCCACTGCCGTCTGCCTCCACCATCACGCTGAATGCTGCAGAGAGCTGTTCGGGAAGCACGTGACATAAAACGAGGCCAGCTATTGGCTATTCACTACTTCTCCTGCTGTACTGGCTGAGTAAAACCTCCGGTGGCACATTACTGCCACACTTTGGTCACCGCAGATTTAAAATAAGCATGAAATGAGCCACTTACGGCAAATAAAAGTTATTTAGCAACTAATCGATGACTAAATTAGTTGACAACTATTTTAATAATCGATTTTAATCGATTAAATCGATTAGTTGTTTCAGCTCTAGATCTCACCATCATCCAGTCTGTCTGGAATAACATGAAGAAACAGAACAAACTGAGACAGACTCAATCCAGAAGAACTGTGGCAATGTCTGCAAACAAAAATCTCACTGGATTACAATAAATGGTAAAAATAATATTTGGAAATGTAAACTGATATTTCCTACTGACACACTACAGCAAAAGATAGAAATAACGGACTTAAAACCATTTTTAACTGGTAAAAATATTAGAAAATACAGCAAAAGATAGAAATAATAATATAATATAATAATTAGGGTTGCTCTGATCACGATCAGCTGATCATTATGCGCATCTCGTCAGTAAAGCCGGTTCTCTAATCAGCTGTAAATTCCATCAGGTGCGTGATTTTACATAGAGCAGCTGTTACTACACAGAGCCATTGTTAACTGAGAAGCTGCGCAAATCCACGTTCATTTTCAGTGTTTATTTGCGCATCTTCTCAGTTAACAACGGATCTGTGTAGTAACAGCTGCTCTATGTGAAATCACGCACCTGAGGGAATTTACCACTGATTAGAGAACCGGCTTTACTGACGAGATGCGCATTAACGATCGGCCGATCGTGATCGGCGCACCCCTAATAATAATATAATAATATATTTATTAGACAACAATTAATCACATCCAAAAGTGTGTGCTGTGTATATTATGTATATATAAAGACACACACATACAGTATATATATATTGAAAATATTTACATGTATTAACAGGCAGATATTTATATTCATGTAATTTATATTATATATACATATATTTAATATATAAACATAACATAGTTTTTTAAAATATGTACATGCATGTGTGTGTATTTATATATACATAATAAATATACACAGTACACACATATATATTATTTACACAAAAACCTTTATTTTGGATGTGATTAATCATTTGACTGCACTAATATATATATATATATATACATACACACACATATATATATATATATATATATATACACATACAGCGGGTAAAATAAGTTTTTAACACCTCACCATTTTTTAACACCTCACCATTATTTTAATATATTTCTGAAGGTGCTGTTGACACGAAATTTTCACCAGATGTCTTTAACAACCCAAGTAATCCATAAATACAAATAAAACAAAACAAATAAGTTCATAAATCAAGTTCTGTGTAATAAAATGGAATGACCCTGGGGGAAAAGTATTGAACACACTTACTGAAATGTATTTAAAAATTTGTGCAAAAACCATTGTTGGTAATGACAGCTTCAAGACACCTCCTGTATAGAGAAACTAAATGCATACATTGCTCGGGTGTGATTTTTCCCCATTCTTCCACACAAACAGCCTTCAGATCTTGAAGGTTCCATGGACCTCTTCTATGAACTCTAATCTTAATTCTTTCCATAGATTTTCTATTGGATTCGAGTTAGGTGATTGGCTGGGCCATTCTAGCTGCAGCTGTGGCCTAATGGTTAGAGAGCTGGACTAGTTACCAGAAGGTCGCCAGTTCGAGTCTCGGTGCTGGCAGGAGTTGTAGGTGGGAGGGAGTGAATGAACAGCGCTCTCTTCCACCCTCAGTACCCATGAATGAAGTGCCCTTGTGCAAGGCACTGAACCCCCAGTTGTTCTCTGGGCGCTGCCCACTAGCCGGTGTCGCGGTGTTTGAAAAAAAAAAAAAAAATTATATATATATATATATAGCTGATATATATATATAAATGTATAAATATATTGGTGTCAAAATTTGCTCGTTAACGAAGGCGATAATTTTTTTCCAGTTTAACGTATTCAAATCATTTTACGTAGGGGCGGGGATGGCCACCCACACACAACTGCTGCTTCTGTCACTTTTTCTCAAAACAAGAAGAAAATTTATTCAGTCACAGAATGACTAAACAGGAGACGTTTCAGACACGCGCTCCACTTCACTTTATTATCAGGTGCAAGTTAAGCGAGCGTGGACGGTCCTGTGCTCAAAAGGCGGCGCATAAACTATGTGCAAGCAGTGTCGTGGTCAGTTAATTCATGGAATTACCAAAAAAGGTGATTAAAGCTGACTTAAACTTCTGTCAGTGAACGCCGCCTGCAAAACACTAAAATAAATATCAAAGAAATAATTCAGTTAAACAAGAAAGTAGCCTAAATAAGAAAAGTTAAATACCCCCTATCTAACGGACGCGAGCGACGCAGCGCGACAAAATACTCATTATAATCAGTGATGCTACACTGGATGCAGCACAACACGATATGATAAATCCCCGTCCGGTCTGTGATGTAGGCTACTGACACAGAGTTCATATGTCCTGTATAGACACTAGACAGACTAAACCTGTTGCAACGCAGTTGTGTTGCGTCCGGTTTACTTTTCCGCCACCAAGCAAGCTCAATAACTTAGGCCGGCGACACACTGGATGCGTGGCGCAAGCGTCCTAGCCGCGTGGCGTGTCCGTTTTTAATTCGGCTCCCATGTTAACAGGTTAGAGCTTGCAGACTGCCTGCGTGAGACGCGCGCGGAAAACGTGTGCATGCTAGAAATAGAACCGACGCCTATCTTTCAAGGGACATGCGCGCGTGTTGGAAGCGTTTCCAGGCAAAATATAATAGGAAAATATGTTTATATGTCATTTTGTACACAAATACATATTAATTCATGACATTTTGATGTTTGAAAGTCTATAGGTTAACATAAATTCAGATATAAATGTAATTAAAAAAATAAATAAATAATTATCGATTTTCAAATATTGCACCTGTCAAACATAGTATATTTTGCCGTCAAAACTGTTGACGGTGTCCTTTATCAGTAGGCGTAGTTGTAGGTGTGTTAAAAAAAGTTGATATTGTTGTCATGAAGACAAGATCCTGGTCTGTCGGCGGCCTCCCTCTATGTCACCTACAGCAGCAGCAGCGCGCCGCGTCAGGCACGCTTCTGGTGTGTAAAGACACAGAAAGCGCCACGCTCCTGGGACGCAGCAGACATGCCACGCTCACGCCACGCAGCCAGTGTGTTTACCGGCCTAACTCTTCATCTGAACGCGCTCTCTTTGAAATAGGAATCGTTGCCATATTTCTTGTTACCATCGTTTATTCATCGCTGTCTCGTTTGTATTTGGCCAGTTTGGAGAAAGCCTCACCAAACCTGACCAGCCAGCGTTTGCGATCACGAGAACTTGTGCAAACGCCGATGGGTGACATGAATGCAGATGACTCCAGATCGGTGATGCGGTATTTGCTTTCCCAACAAGATCCATCGCCCAACACTAAATTAATTTGCTGAATGCATAAACTGTATTTTCCTGTGCTCAAATCTGCATATCTAAAGGAAAGTTTGAGGTAATTTGTTAATTACCATAGACATAGAATTTGCAACTATTACAGTTATTACACTTATATACAAAACTTTGTATTATGTTTGCTATAGAGTTTGTGACGTCGCGTGCACTACCGCCGGTGGCAGTAGACAACCGCGGTAGCAACCGACCACCGCGGTGACGCGGTTGTTACGGCAACCGTCACAGCCCTACTGCCCACTGCTCCGGGTGTGTGTTCACGGTTTGTTCACTTGTCACTGCTGTGTGTGTGCACTTGGATGGGTTAAATGCAGAGCATCATTTCTGAGTAAGGGTTACCATACTTGGCCAATGTCACGACTTTACCTTTACTTTCTTTCTCTGAAATCAAATGAGAGTTTCCTTGGCGGTGTTTGGAATCATTGTCGCGCTGGAATGTTCACCCTTGTTTCATCATAATGTTAGATGGCAGCAGATTTTTATCAAGAATCTCTCTGTACATTTTCCCATTCATCCTTCCTTCAGTTATATGAATTTTGGCAGTGCTACACCATGATGTTTTTGGGGTGATGTGCAGTGCCATTTGACCTCCAAACGTGGTATGTATTATGGCTTCCAAAGAGTTTAATTTTGGTCTCATCAGACCAGATTATATTCTCCCAGTATTTCACAGGCTTGTCAAAATGTGGTGCAAACTTCTAAAAGGCTTAAACATGTTTTTTCTTCAGCAACAGAGGCTTGTGTGTTGAGCGTGCACACAGGCCACAGCGGTTGACTGCATTACTTATTGTACTTATTATTTTCTTTGAAACAGTTGTACCTGCTAATTCCAGGTCTTTCTGAAGCCCCCCACAAGTGATCTTTGGCTCTTGAAAAACTCTCTCTGATAATTCTTTTCACTGCTCTGTCAGAAATCTTGCAATGAGCACCTGGTCGTGGCCGGTTTATGGTGAAATAACGTTCTTTCCACTTCCGGATTAAGTCCCCAGCAGTGCTCACTGGAACATTCAGAAGTATAGAAATCATTCTGTAATCAATGCCATCAGTATGTTTTGCAACAAAAAGGTTGTGAAGCTCTTGAGAGAGCTCTTTGTTTTTATCCATCATGAAATGTTTTTTGTGACATGTTGGTCATGAGAAACCTTTTTATAGGCCATCAGTTGGAATTCAACCAACTAATATTAATTTCCACTGACAAGGGGCAGGATTGCTTTCTAATTACTAATAGATTTCAGTTGGTGTCTTGGCTTTCCATGCCTTTTTGCAGCTCCCTTTCTTCATGTTGTTACACCCCGTCTAGGGGTAAAGGACACAACATGAAAAGAGAAAGAAGAAGCAGGGATTCTTTTGAGGGTTTTTAATTGAACCAAACAAAAATACAACCATCAAAATAGGAAATAGTAAATAGGAAATTTCCTTCAGGAGTTGACCAGGCCAAAATAATAAAGAAAACTTATTTAATTTAAGACCTCTTTCCCAAACCCTAACCAAAATAAAATAAAATAAAAGTACTTTTATATATTTTAACATAACTCCCTAACCAAAACAGAGGTCAAAAAGGTTACAATAAACAAAATGGCTTCAAACTCCTTACTTCCTCCCAACCCTCTATGTTTACAATAATAATCAACTATTTACAAGATCAGGCATAGAGAGTTAAAAGGAGAATCCAAATGTGCATCATAACAAGAAATAGGGTCTAAATGCCAAACAGTTCCTACTTACAAAAATCGTATCAAAATTCAACTAAGAAACCAAACAGCCAAAACCCAACAACTCTTTTTCTTATCTCTGCTCTGGAGAAAGGAAGTGACATCAGGGCTTTTAAGGTGTGCCTAAGTTTGATGCACTAATCCAGATGGGCCAATCATTAGCCTGCAGGAGCCAATCAGCATCCTACCTGGACACAAACACTTTCAAAAACAAAAGAGAGAAAGAAACTATGAAATGCAAAACAAAGGGTTGTAACACCCCCACACATAAGAATAAACGTGGCAGAAGGTTTACACACAACACCATGACAAATAATCAGCAATTACATTATTTACACCTTTCTTGTATCTGATTTGTAAGTTAAAACTTTGACAAATATCCAATCTTTCCACCGGCCTTGCTCCATTCCCATGGCTTTCGGCCTCGCCCCACTAAAGCTTCTTTTTATATACAGTCGTGGCCAAAAGTTTTGAGAATTACATAAATATTAGTTTTCAAAAAGTTTGCTGCTAAACTGCATTTAGGTCTTTGTTTCAGTTGTTTCTGTGATGTACTGAAATATAATTACAAGCACTTCATACGTTTTAAAGGCTTTTATCGACAATTACATGACATTTATGCAAAGAGTCAGTGTTTGCAGTGTTGGCCCTTCTTTTTCAGGACCTCTGCAATTCGACTGGTCATGCTCTCAATCAACTTCTGGGCCAAATCCTGACTGATAGCAACCCATTCTTTCATAATAACTTCTTGGAGTTTGTCAGAATTAGTGGGTTTTTGTTTGTCCACTCGCCTCTTGAGGATTGACCACAAGTTCTCAATGGGATTAAGATCTGGGGAGTTTCCAGGCCATGGACCCAAAATTTCAACATTCTGGTCCCCGAGCCACTTAGTTATCACTTTTGCCTTATGGCACGGTGCTCCATCGTGCTGGAAAATGCATTGTTCTTCACCAAACTGTTGTTGGATTGTTGGAAGAAGTTGCTGTTGGAGGGTGTCTTGGTATCATTCTTTATTCATGGCTGTGTTTTTGGGCAGAATTGTGAGTGAGCCCACTCCCTTGGATGAGAAGCAACCCCACATGTGAATGGTGTCAGGATGCTTTACTGTTGGCATGACACAGGACTGATGGTAGCGCTCACCTTTTCTTCTCCGGACAAGCCTTTTTCCAGATGCCCCAAACAATCGCAAAGGGGCTTCATCGGAGAATATGACTTTGCCCCAGTCCTCAGCAGTCCATTCACTATACTTTCTGCAGAAGATCAATCTGTCCCTGATGTTTTTTTTGGAGAGAAAAGGCTTATTTGCTGCCCTTCTTGACACCAGGCCATCTTCCAAAAGTGCGTGCAGATGCGCTCACACCTGCCTGCTGCCATTCCTGAGGAAGCTCTGCACCGGTGGCACTCCGATCCCGCAGCTGAATCCTCTTTAGGAGACGATCCTGGCGCTTGCTGGACTTTCTTGGACGCCCTGAAGCCTTCTTTAGAAGAATTGAACCTCTTTCCTTGAAGTTCTTGATGATCCTATAAATTGTTGATTTAGGTGCAATCTTAGTAGCCACAATATCCTTGCCTGTGAAGCAATTTTTATGCAACGCAATGATGGCTGCACGCGTTTCTTTGCAGGTCACCATGGTTAACAATGGAAAAACAATGATTTCAAGCATCACCCTCCTTTTAACATGTCAAGTCTGTCATTCTAACCCAATCAGCCTGACATAATGATCTCCAGCCTTGTGCTCATCAACATTCTCACCTGAGTTAACAAGACGATTACTGAAATGATCTCAGCAGGCCTTTTAATGACAGCAATGAAATGCAGTGGAAAGGTCTTTTTGGGATTAAGTTAATTTTCATGGCAAAGAAGGACTATGCAATTCATCTGATCACTCTTCATAACATTCTGGAGTATATGCAAATTGCTATTATAAAAATTTAAGCAGCAACTTTTCCAATTTCCAATATTTATGTAATTCTCAAAACTTTTGGCCATGACTGTAGTTCTATAATTTAACTGGTGTCGATTGAATTTCTTTAGTAAAAGCATACAGGGTTGTCAATCCCATGATCATCCTCTTGTAGAAGGACAGCACCAGCACCTGTTCCACTGGCATCGACTTCCAAGTTTGTATGGTTTGGTGCAATCTGGAGCAGCTAGGACAGGAGAACTACACAACAAATATTTTAGTGAATCAAAAGCAATTTGACAATTAGGACTCCAAACAAAAGAAACATCTTTTCAAAGACCATCAGTGAGAGGCTTTGCTACATATGAGAATTTTTTACAGAATTTTCTTTAATAACCGACCATGCCAAGAAAATGCTGGAGTTCTCTTTTAGGAGAGGGGAAAACCATGATGGCACGAACTTTAGATGCCACTGGTCGAACCATACCATAACCGACCTCCTTACCTAATTAGGTGACCTTGGCATAACAGAAATCACATTTTGTTAAGTTGAGGGTGAGATTAGCTTCTTGGAACCTAGAGAAGACTTCCTTTAGAGTCTTTAAATGACTTTCCCATGTATCAAAGTAACAAACGACGTCATCAAGTTAGGGATCACAATTTTTTACATTAGACCGCACCTTACTCATTAATCGCTGGAAAGAGGCAGGATCACTTTTCAGGCCACAGGGAAGAACCTTGTATTGCAGGAAAACATCTGGAGTAGCGAAAGCTAGCTAGCTAGCGACTAGCTTTGTCACAAATTTGGCCTGACCAATGCGGTCAACACAATCATCTATTCTAGGATGAGGAAATGAGTCTGATTTAGTCAACTGATTAACTTTTCGGTAATCTGTGCAGGAGCGTGACGTTCCATCTGGCTTAGGAACTAAAAGGCATGGGGAACACCAGGGACTTGAACTTGGCACAGCTAAGCAATTCTAAATCAAGTACTGCGTTTCCTTCTGCATGATCTCATGCTTTACTGGATTGATACGATAAGCATTTTGCTTAACAGGACGATGATCACCATCATCAATATCGTGCTCCAACACCTTTGTTACAGTGGGCACATCAGAAAACAAACACATTTGTTACAGTGGGCACATCAGAAAACAGTGAAGAATACGTTCCAATCAACTGCATTAGTTCCTTTTGAGATGAACTAGATAAGTAAGAGAGTTTTTAACGGATTAGCGAAAGGGTTTCAGAATTTTTCTGAAAAAATGTCAGACAAACAGGCACTTCCAGTTCGTAGATCATCTACACTAGGTGAATAGTCAGAGGAGACTACACTCACAGATACAATAACAGGAAGTGGAACTGTGCATTCAGGCTTTGGACGAAAAACAAACAGTTTTACCATGTTAATATGACATACCGTCTCTTTCCTTTTCCTTTCAGGGGTTTTTACCACATAGTCAGCATCACTTAACTATTCCTCAATCACATATGGACCTGCAAATTTAGCTTGTATAGTTGACCCAGGTGAAGGCAGTAATACAAGAACTTCATCACCAGCCTCAAATGAGCGTTGAACAGTGCTTTTATCATATCTACTTTTCATTTGAGACTGTGAACTTTCTAAGCTCTGCCATGCCAACTTCCAGACAGAACGAAATCTTTCATGGAAATAACTCACATGATCCAACACATTCTGTTCTGTAACTGAGTGACTTTGAGTCAAAGTCAAAGTCACCTTTATTTATATAGCGCTTTAAACAAAATACATTGCGTCAAAGCAACTGAACAACATTCATTAGGAAAACAGTGTCAATAATGCAAAATGATAGTTAAAGGCAGTTCATCATTGGATTCAGTTATGTCATCTCTGTTCAGTTAAATAGTGTCTGTGCATTTATTTGCAATCAAGTCAACGATATCGCTGTAGATGAAGTGTCCCCAACTAAGCAAGCCAGAGGCGACAGCGGCAAGGAACCGAAACTCCATTGGTGACAGAATGGAGAAAAAAACCTTGGGAGAAACCAGGCTCAGTTGGGGGGTCAGTTCTCCTCTGACCAGACGAAACCATTAGTTCAATTCCAGGCTGCAGCAAAGTCAGATTGTGCAGAAGAATCATCTGTTTCCTGTGGTCTTGTCCTGGTGCTCCTCTGAGACAAGGTCTTTACAGGGGATCTGTATCTGGGGCTCTAGTTGTCCTGGTTTCCGTTGTCTTTCAGGGCAGTAGAGGTCCTTTCTAGGTGCTGATCCACCATCTGGTCTGGATACGTACTGGATCCGGGTGACTGCAGTGACCCTCTGATCTGGACACAGACTGGATCTGGTGGCCATGGTGACCTCGGAACAGTTTCCGGGGAAGTGTTTCCGGTTCCGGTTTACCTAATTAATGCAGCCTAAAAATCCTTTAACGGATTTGGATATTAAAAGCATATTAGTATGTTATGTGTATGCCAGGTTAAAGAGATGGGTCTTTAATCTAGATTTAAACTGCAAGAGTGTGTCTGCCTCCCGAACAATGTTAGGTAGGTTATTACAGAGTTTAGGCGCCAAATAGGAAAAGGATCTGCCGCCCGCAGTTGATTTTGATATTCTAGGTATTATCAAATTGCCTGAGTTTTGAGAACGTAGCGGACGTAGAGGATTATAATGTAAAAGGAGCTCATTCAAATACTGAGGTGCTAAACCATTCAGGGCTTTATAAGTAATAAGCAATATTTTAAAATCTATACGATGTTTGATAGGGAGCCAGTGCATTGTTGACAGGACTCGGCTAATATGGTCATAATTCCTGGTTCTAGTAAGAACTCTTGCTGCTGCATTTTGGACTAGTTGTAGTTTGTTTACTAAGCGTGCAGAACAACCACCCAATAAAGCATTACAATAATCTATCCTTGAGGTCATAAATGCATGGATTAACATTTCTGCATTTGACATTGAGAGCATAGGCCATAATTTAGATATATTTTTGAGATTGAAAAATGCAGTTTTACAAATGCTAGAAACGTGGCTTTCTAAGGAAAGATTGCGATCAAATAGCACACCTAGGTTCCTAACTGATGACGAAGAATTGACAGAGCAACCATCAAGTCTTAGTCAGTGTTCTAGGTTATTACAAGCGGAGTTTTTAGGTCCTATAATTAACACCTCTGTTTTTTCAGAATTTAGCAGTAAGAAATTACTCGTCATCCAGTTTTTTATATCGACTATGCAATCCATTAGTTTTTCAAATTGGTGTCTTTCACCGGGCCGCGAAGAAATATAGAGCTGAGTATCATCAGCATAACAGTGAAAGCTAACACCATGTTTCCTGATGATATCTCCCAAGGGTAACATATAAAGCGTGAAGAGTAGCGGCCCTAGTACTGAGCCTTGAGGTACTCCATACTGCACTTGTGATCGATAGGATACATCTTCATTCACTGCTACGAACTGATGGCGGTCATATAAGTACGATTTAAACCATGCTAATGCACTTCCATTAAGGCCAACAAAGTGTTCAAGTCTATGCAAAAGAATGTTGTGGTCAATTGTGTCAAACGCAGCACTAAGATCCAATAAAACTAATAGAGAGATACACCCACGATCAGATGATAAGAGCAGATCATTTGTAACTCTAAGGAGAGCAGTCTCAGTACTATGATACGGTCTAAATCCTGACTGGAAATCCTCACATATACCATTTTTCTCTAAGAAAGAATATAATTGTGAGGATACCACCTTTTCTATTATCTTGGACAGAAAAGGGAGATTCGAGATTGGTCTATAATTAACTAGTTCTTTGGGGTCAAGTTGTGGTTTTTTGATGAGAGGCTTAATAACAGCCAGTTTGAAGGTTTTGGGGACATATCCTAATGACAATGAGGAATTAATAATAGTCAGAAGAGGATCTATGACTTCTGGAAGCACCTCTTTTAGGAGCTTAGATGGTATAGGGTCTAACATACATGTTGTTGGTTTAGATGATTTAACAAGTTTATACAATTCTTCCTCTCCTATAGTAGAGAATGAGTGGAACTGTTCCTCAGGGGGTCTATAGTGCACTGTCTGATGTGATACTGTAGCTGACGGCTGAATGGTTGCAATTTTATCTCTAATAGTATCGGTTTTAGAAGTAAAGTAGTTCATAAAGTCATTACTGCTGTGGTGTTGGGAAATGTCAACACTTGTCGAGGCTTTATTTTTCGTTAATTTAGCCACTGTATTGAATAAATACCTGGGGTTATGTTTGTTTTCGTCTAAAAGAGAAGAAAAGTAATCGGATCTAGCAGTTTTTAATGCTTTTCTGTAGGATATGTTACTTTCCCGCAAAGCAATACGAAATACCTCTAGTTTTGTTTTCCTCCAGCTGCGCTCCATTTTTCGGGCTGCTCTCTTTAGGGTGTGAGTATGCTCATTATACCATGGTGTCAAACTGTTTTCCTTAACCTTCCTTAAGCGTAAAGGAGCAACTTTATTTAAAGTGCTAGAAAAGAGAGAGTCCATAGTTTTTGTTACATCATCAAGTTGTTCTGAGGTTTAGGATATGCTAAGGAATTTGGATACATCAGGAAGATAACTTAAGAAGCAGTCTTTTGTGGTAGAAGTGATGGTTCTTCCATACTTGTAACAAGAAGTAGAATTTGCAATTTTGGCTAAATAAAGTTTGCTCAGAACTAAATAATGATCTGAGATATCATCACTTGGCTGAATAATTTCAACACCATCAACATCAATTCCATGTGACAGTATTAAATCTAGAGTATGATTTCGACAATGAGTAGGTCCTGAAACGCGTTGTCTAACACCAATAGAGTTCAGAATGTCTATAAATGCTGATCCCAATGCATCTTTTTCATTATCAACATGGATATTAAAATCACCAACTATTAAAACTTTATCTGCAGCCAGAACTAACTCGGATGTAAAATCACCAAACTCTTTAATAAAGTCTGTATGGTGCCCTGGTGGCCTGTATACAGTAGCCAGTACAAACATAACGGGGGATTTATCATTAACATTTGTTTCTCTGGATAATGTTATATCCAGAGATATAACATTATCCAGAGAAAGAAGTTGTTCTTGCAACATCTTTAATGGACCACGAGGAGAATGTCCAAAGACCAACTCAGCTGGGCTGAATCCAAGGGATTCCTGGACAGTATTTTTTGACAGCAAACACAAAAGGGGAACCTCTTCATCCCAATCCTTTTCATGTTCAAGACAGTAAGTTTGAAGCATAGACTTAAAGTGTAACTAAACCCCTGCTCAGAGCCTGACTCCTCCCACTGACAACATTTGAAAAATGCTGAAAAGTGGGCAGATCACAGTGGAGATAGAGGGGATGAACCTAGGGCGGGGCTGAGCGAGTGCGGCGTGAACCTGAGAGCCGCAGTGACGGATTGATTGACAGCTGCTGTCAGAGACGCTAAAATAGAGAGTGACTGTAGTGACGCAAGTAGCTTTGCAACAGAGCGATCATTTGAAGTAGAGGACTTTTCTCCCCCACTTTCACCTGAAGTGGAGGATGTCGAGGTGTCTGTTCATATCAAATCGAGCCGCTGGCTCAAACTGCGGTCTTAACTCCCGCACCGCGTCGCTTTTCAGCGCGAGCTGTGTGGAGAAGCCCATTTCCACCTCCATTGCGTTGGAGAAGCAATCCCGTGTAAAATGCAGTTTGCACACTCGAGCTCTAGGCGGGAACTTGCGGTCTTCCAGGCCAAGTGCATGCAACCACTGGCTCCTAATTTTAAAGTCTGCTGGTAAACTATGCAGTCCAGCAGTGCTGTCGCAACTAGCAACACACAGATAAATCTATGCTAACTTGAAGATCTAAATAACTATATAATTGCTATGCTAAATAGATGCTATAATAGACTATACTGGTCATTATCAATACTTGCAAATTCCAGCTCCTGACTCACTACAGTGATTTTGATGGTTTTATACTGCCAAGAGCGTGGTAGCTCGTACCAAGGGGCGTGGTGAGCTGGAATCTGCTTACGTCACCTGCCACCGCTTACGCCACTTGCCACCGCAACATCCAATAGGAAAAATCAACTGCAGTAGCCACCGTTCAACCTGAAGAGGGCAGCACTCAGACGTTTTTACACCATATATTGTAGAATTAAAACACTTTATACTCAAATGTCAAAAAAGTTACTCGAATCAATGAACAGCACTAATAAAGCCCCATTCTTATAGATCATTAACTAAAAAAAGTTGGTTTAGGGTTTAGTTACTCTTTAAGAGTTTGATGGAACCTCTCTAACATGCCTTGTGATTGTGGATGATATGCAGTGGATACACAATGTTTGAGATTAAATCCATTCATTAACTTACGAAACACACGGGACATGAAATTAGTTCCTTGATCTGACTGAACTATTTTTGGCATATCAAAAGTTGTGCAGAACTTAATGATGGACTTCACAATTGTAGAAGATTTCAAGGTGCATAGCGGTATTGCTTCTGGAAACCTGGTAGCAGAACACATTAAAGTTAACAGATACGAATGGCTGGACAACACAATCTATTACCAGTTTCTCAAAAGGTTCACTCGTTACCATAACAGGCTTTAGTGGTGCTGGGGCAACAACCTGGTTAGGCTTTCCAGCAACCTGGCAAGCATGACACGATCGACAATACTTAGTCACACTAGCTTTCATGCCAGGCCAGAAAAAGGGTCTTAACAGATTGTTATAGGTTTTCTTGATCCCTAAATGTCCAGACAATTCATGGTCATGAGCGACACGTAGAACATTTTCTCGGTAAGAATTAGGCACAACTAGCTGGAAAACAGGAATGAAATACCTTAGGAAATTTCTGAGTCAATAGCGCAGTACTTTTTGATACATATGGTATATCAACTTCTTCAGGAAGACAAGACCTTACTTCCGGCTAAATCATTACCAAGGTTGAGTGAAATGCCCTTCAATGGCAGCTGAAATTGTACGGCTATTTTAAGTAACCCAGTCACAAGATGAGAGTGCAGAAAGAAACCTAACTACCCCAAGTTCAATTCCTTGAACTAGGACATCTGAACCACAGCTGGACTGTGTCGAAAAAGGAAGTACATCTGTCAAAAAAAAAGGAGACTGTACCATCACACACAAATGGTGCAAAGGTGGGATCAATCGCAAGCATAGACTCTAAAGGGTGGGTACGCACAAAAGCAACACTTTTATGTGCGGCCTGTGTTTTCCTCTGTTTCTTATGTTGTAACGTAGGACATAAAGCAATCAAATGACCCTTCTCATGACAGTAAAAACACTCATGAGAATCAGGACCCTGTAGGGGATAAAGGAGAAAACACAATTTTCTGTGTAAGCACAAATTCATCTGCGAAGATGGCTGCTTCAGCGAGTGATGTCACCTTTTGCTCATTTAAATGAACTACTATCTTTTCAGACTTGCAATTCTTAAACTCCTCTACGAGGATTAACTCCTTAAGTTGTTCAAACGTGCTGATTTTACTTACTGCACACCACTTCTCAAACAGAATAGTCTTTTCTCTGCCAAATTCAACAAAAGTTTGGCTGGAAGTTTTCATATGCTTTCTAAATTTGTCGATAGGCTTCTGGAAAAAGCTCATGATCTCTTAACACAGAGGACTTCATTACATCGTAATCTAGAATTTGTTCTAAAGTCAATGCCGAACATACCTCCTGCGCTTTACCCACTAGTTTACACTGTAAAAGTAAAGGCCAAATATTCTTGGGCCACTGCAAAGTAGCAGTGATATGTTCGGAAACAGTACAATAAGTATCAACTTCACTTTCTCTAAATGCAGGATCTAACGAAATTTGTCTGTAAATATCAAATTCTGTTTAACTCACTGGTGAAGTATAAGATTCAGCGGGAAGAGGTGATGAAGTAACAGCCTGCACAGGAATAGCATTTCCCTGCAATCCAGGAGAAGAAGAATGCCGTGTTTGACCAGACTTTTGCTCATTTTCCAGCTCTTTGAGCCGGATGTCTGTTTTTGTCTCAAGCTTCAGCGCTCGGACCTGCAAAAGCTGACTCTGGTACTGCTGTCGGGCTAACTCCACATCTAACTTCTTTAGTCAGATTGCTTAGCATTTTCTCTTTTGGTGAAGAGGGATTATCGGGATCTATGCGCTTGTCCTCATCAGACTTGAGCTCCTTTTCTAGAGCTTCCAAGTCATCAGAAAACACTGGATTTATTGTAACACCCGTTACCTCATTTTCACCAGGTAAGATCCTTTGCTTTACCCACTCCTTGTGCAAGACCTCCTTAATCTCCCTCTCTAGCGCATTTCAAGATACTCCTATATCAAAAAAAAATCTGCAATTAAGGATTAGTCATCCTTCCAACACTTTCACTTTCTGTAGGCGTGATCATAAATTTTTCAAGTTCAAATTTCAACGACATCGTAAACTCTAAGCTTCATCCCACACTAGATGAAAACCACCAGGCAAACACAAGAAAACACAACTCTGCAAAAGCAGTGAGTACACAAATACTCAATTTCATTCGGACGGACAAGTGAACAAGCTTCTAATTTCATTCGAATGGACAGACGAGCCCCAAATTCATGTTACGCCCTGTCTAGGGGTAAAGGACACAACATGAAGAGAAAGAGGAAGCAGAGATTATTTTGAGGGTTTTTAATTGAACCAAACAAAAATACAACCACCAAAACAAATAGGGAATTTTGTTCAGGAGTTGACCAGGCCAAAATAATAAAGAAAACTTATTAAGTTTAAGACCTCTTTCCTAAACACTAACCAAAATAAAATAAAATAAAAGTACAATATTTTAACCTAACTCCATAACCAAAACAGAGATCAAAAAGGTTACAATAAACATACAATAAAATGGCGTCAAACTCCTTACTTCCTCCCAACCCTCTATATTTACAATAATATACAACTATTTACAAGATCATGCAAACAGAGTTAAAAGGAGAATCCAAATCCATATCATAACAAGCAATAGGGTCAAAATACCAAACTACAAAAATCTAAATTCAACTAAACAGCCAAAACCCAACAAGACAGAAACGAGAAAAAGCTAAACAAAGGGTTGTAACAATGTGCTCAATAATTTTCTCTGTGCCGTTCCACTTTATTACACATAACTTAATTTCTGAACTTATTTGTTTTGTTTTGTTTGTATGTATGGGTTACTTGGGTTGTTACCGATGTCTGGTTAAACAGCACCTTTAGAAATATATTTACTGAGAAAAATGGTGACATGTTCAATACTTATTTTACCCACTGTATATATATATATATATATAGGGGTGTAAAGATACATGTATTCATATTGAATCCTTTCGTTACGAGGTTTTCGGTTCAGTTCAGCATTACAAACTGAACGATTCATTGGACTAATCCTATTACATTTAGAAAATAAAACAGCTTAAAATGTGTGAAAAATAATCTTCTCAGTGCCAATGTGCTAAACAAGGCACCCCAAATGACGTAACAGGCACCGTGCTGTCTGCCCATTGCCATAGCAGATGGGCCTAAGATAACCTCCACTGGGTTGTGTCGAAGGAAGATGATATTGTATCAATGATAGCCAGAGATATTGTCAAAAAATCAATTATTCGGCATCAGATTTTGAAAGTTCTGTCATTTCATTTCTACTTTCACTTTATGTATAGCGAATTGACTGAGTTTAAGATGTTCACCTTCATAACTCTTGTGTAAAGTTTTTTTATATATATTTTTTTTTTGTTGTTCAATTTTCTGTCCAGTCTCTGCCACGGCGACATGCCAGAAGCTGATGGAAGTGGTACCTCAGGAGTCCTGAAGACCAAAAGTGACCACTGCCTCTTCCACGTACAAGTCTCCTCGTACCAACCTCAGTCCCCCTTTACTGTATTCCTCGACTGCCTCACCTCCTCTTGTGTTATCTAAATCTATATGAATTACCACATAAGAAACCAGACAACATCAGGTCACAGGAGCATTTTGGTTGAGATGTAGATTTTGCCAGTCCTTCCTCAATCAAATGTATTATACTGTATACAATTTATTTTATTATATATATATATATATATATATATATATATATATATATATATATATAATTTTTAAAAGTACCGGAGATATGTGTCATATAACTTGGTCATCCCTTTACTTAAGTCTTTATTTGTTTTTGTTTTTTTGTTTTTTTTGTTTTTTTGCTTCCTCCATTGTGTTTTTAGC